>NC_138034.1:13299569-13694813 GCF_964106645.2 Podarcis pityusensis | reverse complement strand
GAATTTTGTTTTTCAATTTCTGTTGTTATGTTGTGTTCTTTGGATGAAGGTTAGTATACAAATAATAATAATAATAATAATAATAATAATAAGTGCTTTTTCTGGGGGACACAGGGGTACACATGACCCTAAACATTTTGTAAATCTAAGTTGCCCTGATTGAAGGGCAGTATTTCAATATGAGCAGGAAAATAAGAGTATCCCTAAACATTCTTTTTAGAAAAAAAGCAACAACAACAACAATAGTATCAGCAGCAACAATAACAGAAGAAGAAGAAGAAGAAGAAGAAGAAGAAGAAGAAGAAGAAGAAGAAGAAGAACTTCTTAATTTGCTCCAATGGGAAAGAATGTGGGGACCAAACAGGACATGAGAAGCTAAATTTTGCTTGGAAAGATTTGTTTTAAATACACCAGCAGAAGACCATTCAACAGATTTCAGCTTATGAAATATAAGAGCATAATGATGGCAAAGAGAAGCCAATAGCACATTGCACCAAGTGAATGTTTGAGGAGGGAAAAATAAGATGCAGTATATGAAAATAATGACTACATGGAAAACAAAACAGAATATGAACATACAACTTGACTTTTAAACTTTGCTCTACACAGCAGAATAAATGCTATATTAAAATTAATTACCGCTTAACCACTGCTGAACCACATGGTTATATCTAAACCCCACCAGTCCTTAAAGTCCTTGCATTGTTTTAAGGTAAAGGTAAAGGGACCCCTGACCATTAGGTCCAGTCATGACCGACTCTGGGGTTGCGGCGCTCATCTCGCTTTATTGGCCGAGGGAGCCGGAGTACAGCTTCTTGGTCATGTGGCCAGCATGACTAAGCCGCTTCTGCTAACCAGAGCAGCGCACGGAAACGCTGTTTACCTTCCTGCTGGAGCGGTAACTATTTATCGACTTGCACTTTGATGTGCTTTCGAACTGCTAGGTTAGCAGGAGCAGGGACCGAGCAACGAGAGCTCACCCCGTCGCGGGGATTCGAACCACCAACCTTCTGATTGGCAAGCCCTAGGCTCTGTGGTTCAACCCACAGCGCCACCCACATTGTTTTAGTTGTCCTAATTACATAGCCATTTATTTTCAGAGAAGAACACAGCTACCAATCCCAAGAGAAATTCCAGAAACCAGACTCCTGTGTTTTAGATGCACGCTACTAGAGGTCAGTCTGATTTTCCTGATTTAGGATCCAGGAGAATCAAGACAGATCATTAATCCCGGTAAAAATTATCACAAGCAGTAAGAAGGGAATTTAAAAGAAAAGCTTTATTCTACCTGCATGCGTTCCAGTGAAGAAATAACTCACAGTACAAAGATATTAGAAAAAAGGTGGTTGTGTAGAAAAGTGATGGAGTTAAGGTGCTCACAGATTGGTTCCTTTAATTCCCCACTTGCTCACAAATTGGATTTGTTCTTTGTTGGTAAGTGATTTGTCATGTAGTGAAACACCCCTAGAATGGCTAAGCCACCCCCCAGCTTCCTTGCTCATGATTGCCTTGCGGAGGAGTGGATTTCGGGGAGTGAAACCAGTTTGTGTTGGTTTGCATTTCTTAGTGCAGAAAGTATTGCTCTGATGTGTAGAGATCTTTCCTGTTCTACTTAATTCAAGAGGGTTCTGGAAGCCTCTGGAAGCTTTTCTGTGTGAAAGAAGCATGCATGAAGGTTCATGCTGTTTGGATTATTCCTTCAGAGAAGCTGAGTGCAGCTGGTTTAAACTGGTTCTGTTATCTCTTTCTGTCAAGGTCATGCTGACTATAAAAGTAGGGCCAGAAGAAGCCTGTGTTTCACTTTCTCTTTCTACCTCTCTTCCTTCTGGTGTGGTGTTCTGTACAGTGGTACCTCGGGTTAAGTACTTAATTGGTTCCAGAGGTCCATTCTTAACCTGAAACTGTTCTTAACCTGAAGCACCACTTTAGCGAATGGGGCCTCCTGCTGCCGCCGCGCCACCAGAGCACAATTTCTGTTCTTATCCTGAAGCAAAGTTCTTAACCTGAAGCACTATTTCTGGGTTATCGGAGTCTGTAACCTGAAGTGTATGTAACCTGAAGCGTATGCAACCCGAGGTACCACTGTACATAGTTAGTGTTAAGGTTTAGACTTATTGTAAGTTATTGTAAGTTTAAATTAAATCTGCAGCAATTGGATTTCTTATGGACAGTGCCAATCCTGAATGTATTGGATTTGTGATCCTTATGTTCATTTGCCTTCTGTAGCAGTAAAGCTCTGCTGGATGAAATACAATTGCCTCTGGTCTGTTTTTGGGAATCCTGCAATGTGTTTAAGTTGTTACTCTGCTAACTATACATTGGAATCTACTCTGGATCAGTAGTGAGTGGAATTACCCAACAGTTTGGTCACACTAAGTGTGGAGCGACTATGATGCAGAATGGCAGGCAGACGTCGAGCAAGCAAACCTCATTGTCCGCTGGTGGGGAAAAAAGCACTGCATTGGGTCTGTATAGGAACCTGTTGTCAAATCTCATGTCCCTGGGCTGTATCCTGCTACTCGTTTTCTTCTGTGCTCAACTGACTTCTGCCAGCTCCGAAGCACCCCTCTGGTTCTGCTATTTCAGCAGTTCTGATCACAGAATTGTCATGACGGGCTGTGCTGCATGCAGACCTCAGAATCCATAGCTGCAGCAAAGTTAAGGTCAAGGCCTTTCCTGCTTTCCAGATATTTTTGCTGAGCTGAATAATCAAGGCATCTGGTGTGGCCCCACAAATGGCAATACATGACATCATCCAAGCCATCAGGCCATCGTCCTATGTTGCATTGCTCTGGCCAAGCCATGTACACCCTTGTGCAAATTAATTGAAACAAAGCATGTTTTCTATCTAAGAGAAGCTTCGTGACTGCCACATCTATCAGTCTGTCAAGCACCCACAAAAGAAGATGTTTTGGGGATGCTTCAGTTACTTTGGTGTTGGAAGCCTGCAGCCAGTAGAAGGAATGATGCGCTCGCCACAACTTATTGAGGTTATACGAAAGAGAGTTATTCCAGAGCTGGAAAAGAGGTATCCTGACGGTACTGGGATATTGCAGCAGGACCTAGCCCCCTGTCACACATCGAAAATGGTGAAGAAATTCATGACAGAGGAACAAATACAGGTACTTGATTGGCCAGGGAATTCCCCAGACGTAAATCCCATTGAGAATTTGTGGGCTATATGCAAAAGTCACCTCCATACTGTAGGCTGTACGACTATGGAGAAGCTCATTCAGGCGCTGATTCAAGTATGGGACAGGGATCCGAAAATCAACAGTGACTGTTCGAAACTAGTAGACTCCATGCCAAACCGTGTTCAAATGCTGCTTAAAAATAGTGGAGGTCATATCCATTATTAATGTACATATATGTGAGTTGCGTACATGTATATGTGAGTTTTGTGCAATAAACTACTGTACTAAATTCATTGTTTGTTTCAATTAATTTGCACAAGGGTGTATAAGAAATATATAGATGTATGAAAGCATCTTACACTGTGTCAGCCTAATTGTCCATCAAATTCATTATTGTGTCCTCTATCGCATCCCACCATAACTAGAGTATTTAAGGTGTAGGTAAAAAAAAGAGAGGATACTATTGTTCTATTTTATTATGGAATTGATGCAGTTTGAAATGGACAACTTTTCTACATCCCTGTCATGCATCTTCTGGATGGAATTCTTAGTGCTCTTTTGACCTATAAGCAGAGTTTTCTATACCCTGTTTAAAATACATATAATTCAGTTTCAAAGTCAAGGCAAACATACTTCTGCAGCACAAATAACTGAACTTTGTGTCCTGCATAAATTATGCAAATTAAGGCAATTTGCTTACTTTTTCTTATAATACATAATTTAGTCAGGGGAAATTATTATTATTATTACCATTATTTATTATTTTGCATAAATTATCCTGTTGCTGGTAGTCTGAGTAGGGGAAAGAAGCTCTGCAGGAAACCATGGCTGAAAACCATGTTCGGTTATTTTTCAGGCTTCAGGGGCTTTGGCTGGTATAGCCGACACACTTGCAGGCTAAATAAACAAAGACACAGGGACTGGAATTGTGCTCTTTTGAAATGAAAGCTGAATCTCAGGAAGCTGAATTCCATGTCCAGTCACACATTCTGCAGATTTGCACAGTTCTGTGTCTATATGGACTTTAATAGCTCAAAATTATCTATCTGTCTGTGTGTCTATCTAGATATACACAGAGAGAGAGCACTTTGAGTCTTGTGTTATCTCCTTTGCTGCCTTACAACCTTTAAGATAATCAAAGGCTATGAAATCACCTAAAATGTTCTCTATCTTTTAGAAGCAGATGTTAATTTTTCTATTTTTCTATTAATTCAACCACCCCAGAGAATCCCTCCAATACTGAGAATTCTCTCTTAATTTGAAATGTATAGAACAGGTAGAGTTCTTGGCTGTCATAAAAGAACTTTATGCTATGATGAAAACACTTTCCCATCATCACACAGGAAGGGTCTGCTCAGGATTAGAGAGAGAGAAGAACCAGCTTCATTGTTTGCTTATTCAGTTCCTTTGTTGCCCATTAATCTTACCGTCACTTTTATGGTATAGTATATGTGATTTACTAATGTGTTTAGTGAGGCTCAATAACCACTCCATAATATATGCATAGTAAAAGCAATACAATTACTGCAACAACTCACCTCGAGAGTATGGGACTGTCATGGAATCTTTTGTTGATTTTTCCATTTATTTCCTCTAAGGATGTGCAAAATCTGACCTTTTATTTCTGTGAATGTCTCTGCTACATTTTCCTGAATGCTAGCACTGGATATTGGACTATTGATCTGCAGCAACAGGTCTGCTGGTTTTTCCAGTGCAGAGCCAAGTCACGGTCATTATCTGCAGCAGGCTTATTGCTTCACACATATAGTTGGCTTAATTATACATCATTTTGTACATTCAATCATTGCTAGTGAAAATTCCCAATGCATGGCTCAATATGAATTTGGGGCACTTGTAATGTGAACATTATGCATCCCAGATTCTTCTCTGGCTCAGACCGGAGACCAGGGATTGGGTGGTTAGGTTGGATGGAGTTGGGCTTCATAAAAATGAAAAATTATCTTTGGCTCATAAATAAACCCAGCTGTTTTCCAGTTTTCAGGACAGTAACTTTGCTGATTTCTCAGTCCAAGTTGATGTGATGCAGCAAGGGGGAGGTCATCCACTTGTAGAAACCCCACACACTCCCCCCCCCCGTGGATTTTACAATAATATTATTTAGTTATAAAAAATATTTATAGAAAACCAGTCACACAAATTATCAGGATGGTATACAACACAATTAACAAAAGGCACAAATACCATTAAAAACAATACAAAATGATAATGAGAAGGCTCATTAGAGCAACAGAAATATTAGGCACATTATCCAGGAGTTGTTTTTGTTTTTTTTTGTAGTATGATGGGAAGTACTCCTTGTGACAGCATAGCCTTTTTAAGTCTTTGAGCTATTGCTATAAGTTCACAGCACAGATCTTCAGCTTCAATATCTTTGTTTCTATTGTACACCTCGGGACGCGGGTGGCGCTGTGGGTAAAACCTCAGTGCCTAGGACTTGCTGATCATAAGGTCGGCGGTTCGAATCCCTGCAGTGGGGTGAGCTCCCGTAGTTCGGCCCCAGCTCCTGCCCACCTAGCAGTTCGAAAGCACCCCTAAGTGCAAGTAGATAAATAGGTACCGCTTTATAGCGGGAAGGTAAACGGCGTTTCCGTGTGCGGCACTGGTGCTGGCTCACCAGTTGCAGCTTCGTCACGCTTGCCACGTGACCCGGAAGTGTCTTCGGACGGCGACGGCTCCCGGCCTCTTGAGCGAGATGAGCGCGCAACCCTAGAGTCGGTCACGACTGGCCCGTACGGGCAGGGGTACCTTTACCTTATTGTACACCTATGATTTTTCCAAATCTATGCAAGCCTTAAGTATATCTTCAGTAGGTTTTTTTGATAATACTCTATATATCCTACAGGAAGCAAAATAGGTAATTATATTGTAGCTGTTGAAATCTCTCTTCAACAGATTGCATGGCCTGCTACGAACTTCTTCTTTGGATCTTGTGATGCCTCTTCTGGGGCCTCATACGCAAACTGCTGTTTCTTTCTCCTTTTTCTATCTCTCAAAGTTTGGTAGTACAGCGGTACCTCGCTTTTCAAGCGTCTCGGAAGCCGAACATTTCAGCTTTCGAACGCTGAAATCCCAAAATTAATTGCTTATGTTTTTGAACGTGCCTCAGAAGTCAAATGGCTTCCACTGTGTGTTTTTCATTTTTCTGCATAGACTTTGCTGACTGCCCTTTGTGCCTCAGTTGTCAAACATTTCAGAAGTAGATAGGTCTTCCGGAATGGATTACGTTCGACAACCAAGGTACCACTGTACTTCTAGCTCTTTTGCAATCTCAGTAACACCTGTCAAAACTTGTTGAAAACCCTCATCACAGCTGCAGCCCCAAAAGGTAATTATTGGTCACTTGTAATTGGCTTCCGGCTGAATTTAAATCAGCTTCCTTATTTGGTAGTAGCTTGGTTGTAAGGTAGACTTCATGAAAGATGTTGTTCTAGGTAAGAAGGGAAACGACAATCTTGAACATGCATCAGCAAGGGCCTTCGTTTCAATTCAGGAAGGATTTCCAGGTAAGCCTTTTAGGCTTGCATCATCTAAGATCTCTATGAAAGCATTATATAGACTACCAAGATGATATCTCAGTGGCTTCAAAGCATCACTCCGACTCTCCCATCTTGTTTTGCTCAATGGCTTAACAGTTATGCCAAAGTCTGATCCATGGCTAGTTAGAATTTGCCAATGCTGAGTCAATGCAGAGAAATAATTATAGATCTGTTGATCCAAAATGAAGAAGCTAGTTGCTTCCAGACAACACTTAGTGGCATCATTGACTGCCAAGTTTAAAGAGTGTGCATTGCAACCATTTAAAATACATATAATTTGGCAATTCTCACCACCCTCAAGCTTTGCTCATATTGGACCACCTCTTACACCAAGGCTTGCTTCTCAGACCACCTGTTTCATCAAGGCCTGCTCCTCAGACCACTTCTTGCATCAAGGCCTTCTTATCTCTGAGCAGTTTGTGCATTATGAGAGTTATTTTCAATAGTTTTTTTTTAAAGAAAATGCTCAACAATGCACAAAATTATAATCCAAAAATTGTGTGTGTTATACTATAATGCATAGTTTAAAAGTCTTGGCTCATGCAGGACTATATTTCTGCTTACAGACATAGACCTTGTTTGTTTGTTTTTTTAATAAATTTTATTTTATAACACCATACAAACAAAGAAGACAAACACAACACATTCACACCAAAAAAAACTAAATAAAGAAATATATATATATATATATATATATATATATATATATATATATAAATAAATATATATATACTCCTGACATAAGACAACAACAAATTAACTACATTAACTACATAACACACAACACTGACTGACTTCCCTTCATCTCGGTTTCGGAATGTGTTATAAAATTTTTCTATCTGCAGTTTCTTTTCCTCAAAAAAAAAAAAAATATTCTTTACATCACAATTGTTATATCACACCTACTGTGTTTTTTAGTTTTTTTTACCTCTGTTTCCATGTATGCCATGAATTTATTCCAATCTTTATTAAACTTTGTGTCTTTTTGATTTCTTATTTTCTGTGTCATTTTTGCCAATTCTAGATAGTCGAGTAGTTTCGATTGCCATTCATTTATGGTTGGGATTCTTGGTGTCTTCCAATTCTGCGCTATTAGAGTTCTGGCGGCCACTGTCGCGTACTGAAAGAGTGTTTGATCTTCCTTTTTGATTTCCTCTCCAATTATCCCCAGCAAAAAGGCTTCAGGTCTTTTTATAAAGGTATATTTAAAGATTTTTTTTAGTTCATTGTAAATAGATTCCCAAAATTTTCTAATAGGCTCGCACAACCACCACATATGATAAAAATCGCCCTCCTTAATCTTGCACTTCCAGCATAATTTATCACCAGTTTTATATATTTTTTCCAGTTTTACGGGCGTTACGTACCACCTGTACATCATTTTGTACATATTTTCCCTGAGTGTTGTGCATGCCGAGAATCTCATACCTTTATTCCATAGTGCCTGCCATTTATCAAACTCTATGTTATACCCAAAGACATAGACTTTGTTTGGATAAATATGACAATACAGTCATACCTTGGAAGTCAAACAGCTTAGTTCCCGAACACTTTGGCTACTGAATGTTACAAACCTGGAAATGACTGTTCTGGTTTGCAAACTACTTTTGGAAGCTGAATGTCCAACGGGGCTTCCGCGGCTTCTGATTGGCTGCAGGAGCTTCCTGCAGCCAACCAGAAGCCACAATTTGGTTTTCAAATGTTTTGGAAGTCGAATGGACTTCCGGAACAGATTCCATTAGACTTCCAAGGTATTTGGAATGGGTTTCTACAAAATGTAGTAGGCTATTAATATTTACATATGTATTAGGATAATAACATCAAATAAGTATGTTTGGGTTAGGGTATTTTTCATATATTGTATATATTCATGTATTGCTTCTTCCTGCACATCTTTGAGCCCTTTCCCCTTTTCTTTTCTTCTTTGCATCACTTTAATTATTTATATTTGAAACCTTTTCGATACAATATTAATACCTATGTTTATGTAGCATAGTTGTTTAAGTATTGCTATACAATTATATGTATTATTTTAGGTCTTTGTTTGTGTGTGTCTATGCACACACAAATATAAAACAAGGATTGTTTGGCTTTTAAGCAAAACTAGTTAAAAAGGAGCAAGGCTGGAATAACACCCCCCCCAAAAAAAAAGTGCAGATAAGGCTTGACATTGCAATTTTCAGAAAATTTGATCTCCCCTGTGCAGGCAGTACTAAATTAGATGGACAATTTGATCCAACTTGATATAAGATGGCTTCCTGTGATCCCATGATTGGTGTGTGAATGGCAATATGCTACGGTACTGCTTAATATCTTGCATGGTTTTCAAAAGCATTAGGCAGATTCATGGAGCATAGGTTTACACTAGGCTATTAAGCCAAATGCTTAATGTACAGTGGGAGTATGCCATTAAGTGCCAGGTCCTAGGGACAATCAACATGAGATGTCCATCATCGTCACTTCCATGCCTTGTTTTTAAGTTTCCAGAAGCTTCTGGCTTTCTTGTCACTGCTGGAAACAAGAGTGCTGGACTAAATGGACTTTTAGTCTGATCTAGCAGAGCAATTCATATGACCAATTGATGTTGTATTCCATCAGTTTGACAATTCCATTATAAGCATATATATTTTTTCTTGAACTACAAAGGCTGTATTTCCCTCCCCCCTCTCCTTCATTTTATTTCTAATTTACATTTGGACAGCCCATAGCCCCATTTTGCAAATGAGCTTGTTTCATTTGCAAGATTGAAGCTCACTGGCAAGACTCCAAAGAAATAACTGTATAACTAGTTTAATGCACACCCCCCCCCAAAAAAAAAAAGTGAGGGGAGGAGGCTTTTGGCTTCTGCTTCATGAACAGCCCACAAGCTCAGATGACATACTGCTTAGGAAATTTGGAATACTTTTAAAAGCAGTTTGCGACCTGGCATGAAAGTCTGTTCTTCAAAGGGTATGCGTGAAACATCCCATTGGACCACCCTAAGCCCCTGAGCCAGACTAATGTAATTTTTTGGATCCCAGCCATTATTTATATAAATCATCTTCTTGAGACTATAATCTATTGTAACCTTTACCTAGATTTTAGGATGCATATGAGAATTTATTTCCTTAACTTCTGCTTCTGAAGGAGAAATTGTGTAAGTGCATGTGTCGGAGAGAGCGGTATGTGACGATGTTCACACTTGACTTGAAACTTTGAGGGTATGTGTTGACAGCTTTTCTCCCTAAGTAGATAATCTGCTCCAGCCAGTACAGGAGATAAATAAGACTATAAAATCTTCCCCTTAGATTCCTTTTTGTGTACGTTCAATGCATGTGCAATTCCTCAAGTCTACCAACCTGGGGGTGTTGTGTTTTTAACTGGAGAGATATGGGTTCAAATCCTTGCTCAAACATGTTTCCTCTGTGTCCTTGGTCATGGCATTACCCCTAAACCTACCCACAAATCAACCTCACAAAATTGTTGTGGGGAGAAAATGGAATAACTCCATGTATGAAGACTTAGCTGCCTAGAGAATTTGAGGAGGCAGGCTCCAGAAAAATTTGAATGTTGATCCTTTGACTGCCTTGGTAGTTGTAAGGCCTCCGGGCCAAAGTCGTCAGGGTACCCTATTTTTTGCCTGTATTTGGTTTCTAAACTGGGGTCATCAGGACCTAACCTTTCGTTTAGGTCGCCCACCAGCAGGACCTTTGCTCCCGGATAGTCTGTTAGTAACCTGACATAAGAGTCTAGTCTATTCCAGATGCCCTCAATATCTGTTTTTTTTTGTTTGTTTGTTTGTTTGTTTTGTTTTTTTTTGCTTGTTGGGGAGATATAAGCGTTGATAATTAGTAAACTGCAGTTTCCACAGAATATGAGTAGGGCCATTGCTAGGTGATCTAGGGGGGACAGTTCCTTACAGGTGGCATTTAGGCAGAGTGAGATTAGGATGCATAACCCCTCCCTTGAGCCTCTCTGGTCCTCTGCCTGCAACTGCTCTCACTGCATATGTATAGTATCCTTCCAGTGCTGGATTTTCAGCTGTCCACATCTCCTGGAGGGTGATGATATTAAAGTTTTGACGGTAGAAGGGAATGTCTGTAGAATGGGAGAGGCATCTGGACCAGCCGGCAACATTCCAGTAGATGATGTTTAGGGCAGTAGTTGATTCTTGGGTTTCTAGATTCCAGGCACTCATAGCTGTTTTCTGCCTCTGATTCCTCAGGTCCTTTGAGTATGGCTTGATTGAGCCGCGATGTGGAGGAATGGGGGTGCCTTTTGAGGGAAAGACTGATTTGGGGGTATTAATTTATCTGTCCAGGCAGTAACCTGCTAAGACCTTATTTCATTCCTCTGCATGAATAGCTTCTAGGATTCCCTCCATGTGCATTGCCCTGGGTGGTACAGAGCCAATGTGGTGTAGTGGTTAAGAGCGGTAGTCTCGTAATCTGGGGAACCGGGTTCGCGTCTCCGCTCCTCCACATGCAGCTGCTGGGTGACCTTGGGCTAGTCACACTTCTTTGAAGTCTCTCAGCCCCACTCACCTCACAGAGTGTTTGTTGTGGGGGAGGAAGGGAAAGGAGAATGTTAGCCGCTTTGAGACTCCTTAAAGGGAGTGAAAGGCGGGATATCAAATCCAAACTCTTCTTCTTCTTCTTCTTCTTCCTTGGAAGAGGGATTGGATACAAATGCAATAAATAAAAAAAGGCATTTTGTGGAAATACCCTGAGATTTCCCTCCCACCCCACCCCCCATAAAAATAAGTATGAAGAGAAATAAAGGAGATTTCCCCAAACAACCAGAAAGCTTGCTGTGCAATTCAATATATCCCCAGAACCATGTCTGTCATATTCATTCAAATGTGTTAACATTTGCACCAACAGGAATGCTCCCTTTCTGCTTCTTATGCAGCAGCAGGAAAGACCTTACCTGTTGCAGTCCAAGAGGCAATTCAGATGTTTAAGTGCACCTGCAGGGATTGATTAAATGCCAGGCTGTGTGGATAGATTTTTAGAACGGGCTTGAGCTACTCACAAGGCTCATTGACTGCTGGATAATGTCCTTACTCTTTCATAGATTTTCAGGCTATTATGATAATCTAGTTTGACCTTTTGAACAACACAGGCAAGCTGCATTCCCCTCCGTAATTCACACAACAAGCCTATAGCTAGAGCTAAACCAAACAGTCACTGTGACATTCCTCTCCATCAATATTGATTCATTCAAAGGGCTCACAACAGATACCAAGTGTGCTCCCAATTTTCTAAACTTTACAAACACAGTTCTCAGCGTTATGTATCAGCACAATGGCAGAAGAGCAGTGAAAACCTGTATTGTGACATGCATTTTGTCAGGATGAATTTTTTGATGTGGTGATAGAGGCATGCACTGTTGAGGACACATGTGGCCGGGGACAAAACATTGCATAAGATTAGGAGGCCTTTATGCTCTTGGAAATAACAAATTGGATTGTGAAGGTGGACTGTGAACTAGGGAAGAGTTTTAGGGTTGCCCTGTCTAGACGCCAAGTATATGCTTTGTATGCAAACATTGCTATAAGTACAAAAAGTCATAGCACAAAGGGTTTCTTGTTCATTCCATACTAAGTGATCCAAGATAATAAGCCAACATTTACTATGAGAGGATTTAAAATGATGGAGACTTTTAAAAACAAAGGTATTACACCAGGCATCCACAACTTCGGCTCTCCAGATGTTTTGGACTACAATTCCCATCATCCTTGACCACTGGTCCTGTTAGCTAGGGCTCATGGGAGTTGTAGGCCAAAGCATCTGGAGGGCCACAGCTTGGGGATACCTGCATTACACTGAGGGCTATTAGTTCATGAAAAACATGACAACATGTCTAAGTGGGTTCAGATTCTTCCCTAAGAATTTTATTCATCTATTCTTTGCATTTGGACCACACCCTTCAAATGCATTATCAGGGCAGTTTAGCCAAAGAAAGCAACTGCATAGAATCTTAAAGAGTAACACATTTATTAAGGCACATACTTTTGTGGACTACATTCTACTTAATCAAATGCATGAAAAGTTCTTCTGAGTTGCAGGTATGTGTGGATTGTTGGGGAAGGAATTGTAAACGGTGAGGTCAAATGGAAATGAAATACAATAACAAAGTACAGGTGGTATGCTAATTATCTATTTAGCAGTTGGCAGCCACAAAAACAGCAAAAATATCGGCTGGTTCTCTGCCAGATAGCAAATGGGTGGTACCCCCTCCGTCAACTTGCTGGTATTTAGAAAGTCAGAGGTCTAAGTGTGTGCTGGAAGATAGAAACAGGGCTGCAGGCTGGGCAGCTTGGAGACAGAAGCATGCCTGATTTCTGCTTGAATCCCAATGCTGAGGCTATGGGAGAAGCAAGACTCTCTTGGGGTGTTAATTCTGTGAACCCTTCCATCACAGATTCAGGTTGTATATATGTGTAAATAAACCAAATATCATAGCAACACCACTGTTTTTGCTCTCCCTCGTTCTGAAGGAAACATTATTATTAATCATCATCATCATCATCATCATCATCATCATCATAATTTATTATTTCTACCCCACCCATGTGGCTGGGTTTCCCCAGCCACTCTGGGCGGCTTCCAACAGAATATTAAAACACAATAACCTATTAAACATTAAAAGCTTCCATAAACAGGGCTGCCTTCAGATGTCTTCTAAAAAGTCTGGTACAGTGGTACCTCGGGTTACATACACTTCAGGTTACATACGCTTCAGGTTACAGACTCCGCTAATCCTAAAACAGTGCTTCAGGTTGCACTGATATGGGAGTATGCAGCCTCCCTTCGTTGCCCCAAGGGAATGGGGGATGCTGCCTTGCCTGCTGTGCCCATAATTCACCCCCAGATTCGAAAGAATGGGGTGAGGGCACTAGGCACAAAGTCCTCATGTGTGGTCCGGCTCTCCCGGACGCTGTCTCTGATTGCGCACTGGCTGCATCAGCTCGAAATATATAATTGGAAAGAAGCAAATGCACATATTTCAAGTGAAGAATGGGAGTGAAGACTGCTAACCAAAGTGACCTCTGTAACGAGAGCGACGGGTTGGATTTAACGGAATACAACACGAAGAAAATACACCAGGTTCAGTATGCCGGAGCGGGACTGGATGGGGGGGGACTTTTTTTTTCTTTTCTTCTATGTGATTAACCAATAATCCCTCCTCAAAAAGAACTGTCGCATAACCAACCTAAGCAGGATGATTAAAAACTGTGTGGAAATGATTTACTACCAAAAGTTTGGCTAGTGAAATTGAGAAAAAGAACAAGGGCTTTTGATGGTGCAGCAACAAAAAGGGAGTCGCCATTTTGACAGGTCCTGTCGAAAGATTCATGATCAGGAGGAGGAAGCTTTGTTTTCATATTGGATTCCTGGTAGAACCTCCTCGAGTACTGAGAAAGAGGGACAGACCTGTGAAAAGTTAATGAGTAGACAGCAAGAATGTTTTTTTGTTTTTTTTTTAATGGAAGCGATGAAATACGGCAGCTGTCTGAAATATGACCCTTGGATGAATGGAAAAATCCACACAGGAATACAATTTGTTTCAACCCACTTATGGAGACTATCAGAGGCCACAAAGAGAAAGGAAAAATATATGAAAACAACTAGAAGAGAGGTGGAAAACAGCAAGAAAGGATTGGACAGAATTGTGAACATTATTTGGACAGATTTGTGGACTTTTAAAGCAGCAGCAACAAGAGGATTGGATCCCTTTCGGAACTTGAAATATGGGTACCCTCAACAAAAATTTAAAATTAGGCTCTGTAATTTGGAATTTATGTGATTTGATTTGATTGGTCTGTTAATAAAAATTATTTTTTTAAAAAAACACTGTGCTTCAGGATGAGAACAGACATCGTGCTCTGGCAGCGCGGTGGCAGCGGGAGGCCCTATTAGCTAAAGTGGTGCTTCAGGTTAAGAACAGACCTCCAGAACGAATTAAGTACTTAACCCGAGGTACCACTGTAGTTGTTTTTCTCTTTGAAAAGAGGGTGCTCCACAGGGCGGGTGCCACTACCGAGAAGGCCCTCTGCCTGTAACTTGGCTTCTCACAGCGAGGGAACCGCCAGAAGGCCCTTGGCACTGGGCCTCAGTGTCCGGGCAGAACAATGGGGGTGGAGACACTCCTTCAGGTATGCTGGACGGAGGCCGTTAAGCTCCTGGCACCCTGGGAATCTTGCAGCAGAGCAAATACGAGTATGATTTGGGAGACATGAAGAACACAAATGAACAAAGAACTCTCTGCCAAGCCTTCCATAGATTAAACAAATGACAATGGGAGTTATAAATTGGAGCCTGATAAACACAGTTTACAATATTCTAGAGGGCACAACAAATGTAGAATGAGTCAGATGGCACCTAATGACATTCTACAGCACAATGAAGCAAATATTTGCACATGTGCTTGCTTGTTTGTTTATATTTAATGAGCCAAAGTCACTTCCCTTCATTTATGCCAAGGATAAACTAGGATTTGATTTTTGTTTTGTTTTGTTTTGTTTTATTATTGCTTTCTCATCAAGTAAACTCTTACCAGGCGACTTTCCTGAAGAAACACTACTCAGCTATCATATTTAAAACCCAAAGGCAGTTTGGCCACAAATTTCCCTCATGACTTCAGAAGTTCCATTTCACAACCTTAAACAGAGATAATATCTGTGGAAGTCATGTGCCCTCAGGAGATGCAGTCACATGGCGAATGGTTTTCTCTTGCTATCTCAGCCGGCTCTTCATAAGAAACTCCATGTATCATCTTACTTAACTGAGCAAAATTGCTGTGAGTTGGAATGAATTCAAGGCTGTGAGCATAAGGTGTCATGCCTCTGCTCTTTAACCAGCAGCTCTGCACCATCTTGAGTCACTGACACAGTAAAACTGGTGTTATGAATTTGTGGGTGCTAGACTCCCGTAAGCCCTGGATTTAGCAAGTGTTAGAATTTAATCAAGCCTTGGGGTGTCAAACTGAGTGCTAGACAAATCTAATCCCTGGATCTAAGTGTTAAAACCTAACTAAACCAGGCTGGCTTCCTCTTGAGGTGAATTTTATTTATCCTCTGTTTGTGTGTGTTGCATTTTCTATTTGTGTGTCCATGTGTGTGTGATGCATAAACAGCCAACCTAACTAAACTGCTTAAAGCAAGGTTGGTTAACTTGTGGTTAAGAAGGTAAGAGATGAGAATGACTTGAAAAATGTATGTCCACCAGCTGTAAATTGGGAAGGGGAATACACCCACCCACCCACATCCCAACCTGGTGTTCTCCAGATGTTTTCTATTACAATTTCCATCAGCCTCAGGCATCAAGGATGATGGAAGTTGAAGTTTCAAGAACATAAGAAGAGCCTGCTGGATGAAGCCCACGGTCCATCTATTCCAGCATCCTTTTCTCATAGTGGCCACCCAGAGGCTTGTGCCCAAGCACAAGAGCACTTTGCCCTCCTTTGGTTTCCAGCAACTGGTATTCAAAACATACTGTCTCCAGCTGTGGAGGCAAGGCAAAGCCATCATGCCTAGTAGCCACTGATAGGATTACCCTGAAATCCTCTTTTAAAGCCATCCAAGATGGTGGCTTTCACTGCCTCCTGTGGGAGCTAGTTTCATAGTTTATGTGTTATACGAATGTCTTCATTTTATCTGTTCTGAATCTTCCAGCATTAAGCCACCAATGTGGTGCACTGTAGATGTTGGACTATAACTCCCATCATCATTGACCATTGGCCATGTTGACTGGAGCTGAAGGGAGTTGGGAGTCTAACAATATCTGGAAGACAGTAAGCTTGTTGCTAACATCTATTTTTTAAACGTAAGTCTAAAGTTTAAAGTGTACAAAACTTCCGGGTTAGCGCGATCGACTAATGGCGGATTCCTTCCGAGCTCCGGAGGGAATCGGCTCTGCTGGAGACGGGTCTTACCGCGACGGCGACACGGAGACCCTCAGAAACCGCAGGCGCGGAAGCCTGCGGACTTGGTGACTCGGTGGGCACCTTAAGCGCCCCCTCCGACCCACGAAGAGCCTTTTTAAAGGCTTCGGAGAGGGTACGGAGAGTGGCGTGGTGCTGGGAGTAAACCGCTACTTCAGTGGAGCGAAGCCGTGTGCCATGGTCGGAGAGCGCTGACTTTTTTCCCTAAATTTGGACCTGAAAAGAAACAACCCGTGAGTAGAACGGAATTTGGACTTTAAAATGTTTACCTTTGAATTCGGTATGACCAGGGGATGTGTTAAAGGGAAGTCCGCACCCCCCCCCCTACAAACGATCTAAAGCAAGAACAGGAGAACTAAGGTGGAGAGTCTACCCTTCTCGGCGCAAGCTAAAGGATATTAATTTCCACGATTTGATAAAAGAAGTTTTGAGCTGGAGTGTGAGAGCGGAACGTTAGAAGTTTTTTTTTTTTTTTTTTTATGTGCAACCCCCCCTCCCGGACCCGGGAGCGTCCTGTGTCTGAGTCTGTTGAAGAGCAATAAGGAGTTTGACAGCTGTCAAAGCTGTCAAACGGGCAGTTTAAAGTTAAAAAGTTTGTTACTTAAGATCTCTCTGGACTAAATGTGTTATAATTGAATTAAAGTTGTTGGAAACAAAGAAACAAATAACGAGGTAAAGGACTGTTGGAAAAAGACTACTAAGTAACCAGAATCCCTCTAGGGGGAATTCTGAGACATTACAATGGCTGCAGATGGAAAATTACTAGCTGAGATAGAAAGAATGTTTTTCCTCGTGGGAATTTTACAGGAGCAGAGTCTGGCTATGAACAAACAACTCACGACCTTGACTTCTGGAACAAGTAGCTCTGCTGAATGCACTAAGGATTTGAATGAGAAAAAATCTGCAGCTGAATTAGAAGAGATATCTCAAGAATTGGAGGAGAGCAAGCAAGGAATGGAGAAAGCACAGATGGAAAGTACCAACCAGAAGCCTACACCAGTGGACTATAAGGAAGAAGACCCTTGGATTACATGGATTACAAATCTGCGAAAGATGCGAAAGATGAAGGAGGAGGCCCCTGGAGTATTTGAAATACAGGAACTTAAAAGAAAGAAGAAATATGATTGGGGCCTCCACTCTGAATATGAAGGATGGGTGGAACTTTTGCAGCAGCTGTTACCAAGTATTCTTGTGGGAAGAAAACCTGGTTTGATTGGGACAGAACTCCTTCGAGACTTGACGACCAACACAAAGGACTACCAACAAAACCGGCGGAGAGGGACTGAAAGAGACTTGAAGGCCTCGGACGTGAGGAATCCAGGCTAAGAACTGTTATTGTGGACACGTATCAGGGAAGGGACGGAAACCGGGGTTGGGAGGGAGGGGAAAATAGAATTTTAAAAACGTTTATGATTTTTGGGTTTAGCTAATATGATCCATATTTAATATAAAATGGGAAATCGATGGAAGGGAACGTGGGTCCACCTCAGGAAAGAATTTAATTTTTTTTTATAAGAGATGTAATATTAATATGGTAAGGAGGAGAAATAACAACTTGCTGATTTAATTATGGGAATTGGGATGTAGGAAGGGGGGGTGGGGGGAAGTCAAGGAACAAGGTTAAGAAAGTAAGGTTTTGAAATTATATATGTTTTTGTCTGTGTCTTTTTTGTGTGTGGGATGTCTTTATAAAATGTGAAAATCCAATAAAAATTTTATAAAAAAAAATAATAAAGTTTAAAGTGTAACCAAGGCAAACATTGGGATGCAGGTGGCGCTGTGGTCTAAACCACAGAGCCTAGGACTTGCCGATCAAAAGGTCAGCGGTTCGAATCTCTGCGACGGGGTGAGCTCCTTTTGCTCGGTCCCTGCTCCTGCCAACCTAGCAGTTCGAAAGCACAAAGTGCAAGTAGATAAATACCGTTTTTTTTGCTCTATAAGACTCACCAGACCACAAGACGCACCTAGTTTTTGGAGGAGGAAAACAAACAAACAAAAAATATTCTGACTCTCAGAAGCCAGAACAGCAAGAGGGATCGCTGCGCAGTGAAAGCAGCAATCCCTCTTGCTGTTCTGGCTTCTGGGATAGTTGTGCAGCCTGCATTCGCTCCATAAGACGCACACACATCCCCCCTTACTTTTTAGGAGGGAAAAAGTGAGTCTTATAGAGCAAAAAATCCGGTAGGTACCACTCCGTTGGGAAGGTAAACGGCGTTTCCGTGCGCTGATCTGGCTTATCAGAAGCAGCTTAGTCATGATCCGGAAGCTGTACGCCGGCTCCCTCAGTCAGTTAAGCGAAATGAGCGCCGCAACCCCAGAGTCGTCCGCGACTGGATCTAACGGTCAGGGGTCCCTTTACCTTTACCTTTAAAGCAAACATATGCTTGAGGAGGCAGTGGAGGACAGAGGTGCCTGGCGGGCTCTGGTCCATGGGGTCATGAAGAGTCGGGCACGACTAAACGACTAAACAACAACAACATGCTTGAGGAAATGTGCATCACAGAGATGCACTCACCAGAAAGTCAGAATTGGCTTTACGCATTTGGTGTCAAACTCGCATTTATGCCACTTCTGTTGCAATTCCCACATGTGCTTACTTGACCGTAAGGGCCATTTTTGCTGTGTAGAATGGACCCGACCTAGCAGAGCATTTCATGTCAAGATGGCTATGGAAACACAAACAGTTACTTGTGCCTTTAACAATCTTTCCTTAAAATGCAGAATTGTGAGAAACACCTGCTTGGCAACAAGACTAGATTTTAATGTTCTGTAAGCTCATGGGTCTCTCAGACAAGCCTCATTAAAGATAATGGAGAACTGAATTGCAGGGGAAAAATAAGGCCAGGAATAAATAATGACATTCTGCTACTCCCAAATAGTCCATGACAAATACCTCAAAACAACAGCGTAAATGCTTTCATTGTGGATATTCCCACTTTTGCCCTTCATGCACATAGAGCTACCACATTCCCCCTCTAGAGTGCTTTCCAGTTTTGCTTTAGGGGGGAAATATAGCAGCAACATAGTGATAAGTTGCTTCTCTTGAAATTGCACAATTTTGTCTAAACCAGAACTCCAAATTCACAGCCTTACTGAAATGGTTGCAACTTCACAAAATTTCCACATACCGGTATATCACCTGGAGGGAAGACGTTGGGATTTCACTCAGGTTCCAGCCAGATGTAAGAAATGTATGTTATTAGTCAGAAATGTTCCCCCTCACTTTGATACTGACTTCCCAATTAAATTTGTTTGTGCACAAGTGAATAGAGGTTAACTAGTTTCAAGCCATATGAAAATTATGAAAAGATTGAATCGATATGTTCATTTATCTGAATAGTGGAATTATATTGTAATTATTTAGATAATAAAAATTTTTATACATGCACTTATTGTGTATATTGACTTTTCTAAAATAAGGATGCCAGATGTCCCCGTTTCCCGGGGACAGTCCCTGGATTTACAAATCAGTCCCCATACAAAATCCATTGAAGTTGAAAAGTGTCCCCGGATTCATTGAAAAAAAATATGGTAACCTTATTCTAAAAGCACGGGGGGTTTCAGATAACCAAGACCCAAACACTCTTGAGTTTCTGTAAGATAACATTTGCCCAAATGCTTAATAACCACTCACACATTTTCTGTTGCAATCTTCCATTTACTGAGAAATATAGTTACTATCTGGCCCCAACAATATGGCAGCCAATATTGGCAGTCCATAGCAAACTCATAGCAGAGCAAAGCATGAAAAGAAGGTGGGTGGATTGGGAGAGCCGGTGAAAAGGAGAGAGAGGAAGTTTCACCTGGCTGTGCTGTGGTTAAATCTCTTGCGGCCATGCCCCTTGCCGGGGCTGATTGGCCAGCGGGGCCACATGGGTGTGGCCCCACCCATCATCGGTGATGTGACTGGGGCATTGGTGACAGAAGGGGGCGTTAACTCTCTGCCCCCTCCCTGGATCATTGCAGAGTCCCGGAAGCCTGGCCACAACACTGCCCACTGGAAAAGGTGAGTGGACTTATCAGCAGACAAATTGACATAATGCTTCCTGAAGACAGACAAAGTGAAAACCTCAAGGCTAGATAGAGCAGGTGTCATTACAAAGTGAAGCCACAAAGAAGAGTTCTGTCCCAGGGCTGTTATAAAACTCCAAATGGATACTGATATAAATAAACTATATTACAGCCCATTAACTCCTAAGGAAAAGTTGATTGAGTTAAGGAGTGAATCACTCAACTCACACACACTTAAAGTCATTCAGAGGTATCTGCTTTTATTTATGCTGTTCCATTTCAGTTATTTGGATGATTTGATTTCATTTTGCATTAAACCTTGCAAATGGCACCAATTTGAGATGGAAGCATCAAGCGATACAATACATTACAGAAAGGATAACCCGCTGCACAAACTGTTGACACCACATGCGAAGACAATATGATTTCATTTGTTGGCAAGATAGATGCAGGTTGCTGCAGAACAGCAAAGAACTTCCATTTTTTTCCCCCAGCAGTGCCTGAAGGAAAGGATGCAGAAACATCTGTGATAGCCCCCACCAGCAAAGCAATGATCATTGTCAACTGTTTTGATCATCATCTTTTCTCTCATCATTGCTCCCTCCAGCCAGAAATCAACTTTCCTTCTTCCTTAATCAGAACAATAAGCACTTCCGCAGGTGTCTGTAGCTTCTATTCAGAATTCTGATTTCTCTTCAGGGACTGCTGCCACTGATGCTTACCACACAGTGGGGTACATCGTAAACAAAAGCCCCCCTGTGGTGGCAATGAAATTACTCAAATGAGACCTTTCTGAGACAACCATTTGAAATAAGGATTACAGCTTGTTTGCCCGATGTACAGCACATTATTCTTCCTAGAAAGCACCTGCGTGCTTCCTCTGTGGAGAAACGAGAGTTCTAGTGAGAGCAGCGGTCAACTGGCTGTAGTTGTAAACTGTCCACGTTTACCAGGGCCATTCCCAATTTTTGGATACCAATTCTGGGGTGGTAAAAGAACTGATATGAAATATCTCAGACAATCATTTTCTGAGTGGTAAATTGTTGGACATCAATGTGTTGGGAAAGGGTAGGGGATTTTTGGGAGCAAATTTGGAGCCAACACAGAATATGTTGGTATTGTTGAGGGAACCAATGACTTGCCCCATTCTCCTACCAGTCTTCCTGTCTTTGCCCATGAACTCACTGAGCTTCACTCAGGATTAATATGAATTTACTGGATTTCACTCAGGATTAAATGAGCTGAAATATCTTAGAAGAGAGTTTTCTGAGAGTTTTCTTGTCTGTCTCCCTCAAAATGCTGAAGAACTCCACATACAGTGGTATCTTGGGTTACATACGCTTCAGGTTACATACGCTTCAGGTTACAGACTCCGCTAACCCAGAAATAGTGCTTCAGGTTAAGAACTTTGCTTCAGGATGAGAACAGAAATTGTGCTCCGGTGGCGTGGCGGCAGCGGGAGGCCCCATTAGCTAAAGTGGTGCTTCAGGTTAAGAACAGTTTCAGGTTAAGTACGGACCTCCGGAACGAATTAAGTACTTAACCTGAGGTACCACTGTACTCCTTGCTGCAGGACAAAAATACCCCATACCTTTAAACACCAACAAACTGAGTGGGTGGCCATTTTCTGATAGTTCAACACCTCTTCTATATTATGAAGAGATACCGGGGGATGCCTTTAAAAAATGCAGTTCTTCATGTTTCATGATTTCTGCAAGTTACATCACTGAGTGAGGGAACAGGTCCACCTTGACTCTAGTGCACATGGATATAAATGGACAAAAAACACTGAAAAGCAGTTCTGCTTACCACCAACAGGACAACAAACCCTGCTGTAACTACCTATTGAGATATTAAATGCCTTTGAATGTGTTTGAATTGCTTAATAATAAGCACAGCCAATTGTCGGATTAAGCATTCTGTTAAATTTTCTGAAGTGAAAAACAAAACAAAAACAAACCGACTGTTACTACACTCCAATTTACAGACTGTTGCAGGACCAGCTCTGACAGAGTAAATGAGGAAAACATTCAGATATGGGGGCACTAAATGCATGAACCCACACCTAAGAGCCTCTGAGAAAGTCTGCTTGCTTCCCCCTCCCCCTTTCTTTTCCAAATACCGAACTGGGTCTTTTGAACCACAAAATTGTACACTTTGCTCCATGTAGTTAGCTGTTTGTTTTGCTTTCCTTCCTCATAGCTGAAAAACAACTTGATTTAATTATGTGAAACCTCCCCTCTCCAAGAAATGTGGCTAAACCTACTAACTATTCGCTTAGCTGCCCTCACCCTTCTTGCTGATTTTTGACTGAGGGGAACTCTCAATTCTAATTAGGCTGCATCTGATGGGCAGGGTGAGGTGTGGAAATATTTTGAGGTATATCACAACCTGGTCAAAATTCTGGTCCTCAGAATTCTTACTGCTCTTGAGTAAAATATTTAGAATTCCTTGGGATTACTCTTTGGGGAGCAGCTCTATTTTGGCTGTTTCATGAGTTTATTTGATGAGTATGAACCAGCCTATGAAGGGCCAACGAGACATTCTCTTAGCCTTAATATCAGTTTACATAGGTCCACATGTATACATAGGCCATTTTAGGGGTGGAAAGGTGGAGGTTGTGGCATGCCATGATGGAAAGAGGAAGGGGTGGCAAAGTCGGCACATTGTAAATATGCTGTTGGAGCCAATCTGGTTCTTTTATGGGTGCATTTGCTCCATGCCAACCTCACCACCGCCTTGCCCCTCCCTGTCACATTATGTGGTGGCAATTCAGCTGGAAAGAGAACAGGTAGGTGACACAACCCCAATGCCTAGGGCAAGTAGGAGGTCAAACTGACAGGGAAGTCATGACCATACCACTGACCAGAAGACAGTGTAACAGCTGAAAAATAACTCTGTTCTGATCTATATATTACTACAGGAAGTGCAGCTTATGAGGAACCGTTGATTATGAGGAATGGTTGAAGGAGCTGGGTATGTTTAACCTGGAAAAGAGAAGACTGAGAGGTAACTCAAGGGCTGCCAGATGGAAGAGGGAACAAGTTTGTTTCTTCCTGCTCTGGAGGGTAGGATTCAAACCAATGGCTTCAAGTCACAAGAAAGGAAATTCTGACTAAACATCGGGGGGGGGGGGAATTCTGAGAGTAAGAGCTGTTCAACAGTGGAATGGTCTTCCCTTGAAAGGCCTTCCTTGGTGGTTCTGAAGCAGATTTTGGATCACCATCTGTCACCTACAGAGGGTGGTGAATTCAGCACATGATATCATGCGCTGTTTCCTGAGTTCACTAGATGACATCGTGGGAGACCACTGCCTCAGGAGAGTGAGGAAAATTCTTAGGGATGACTCACACCCCAGCCAGGACCTCTTTAATCTCCTACCTTCGGGCAGGAGATACAGAAGTATAGTCAGCCACATCAACAGGTTAAAGAACAGTTTTTATCCATGGGCTGTTGGGCTGCTGAATGGGAAAAAAAAGTGGTGCAATTGACTTCCAACAAGCACACAGAGTGTGAACAAGACTGAGTGTATGTGGGAGTGGAGGTGGAGGGGGGTTCATTTAATTTCACTGCACACAGGTGGTGTAGTGACAATGAAGGTTTATTATTATTATTATTATTATTATTATTATTATTATTATAGCTGAGATTCCTGCATTGCAGGAGGTGGGCTAGATGACCACCACCTTCCAACTCTACAATTCTATAAACTTAGGTAGGTTTGTTTTAAGTTGCAGACAAAAAGAAATCACTGTGCAGAGTAGGTCATGTAAAAACCCTCCCATGCCTCCAAATGTGTGGAAATGGAAATGAATTTTTGGAGCTACCATGTTGAGATAGAGGGGGAAGCAGGTAAATGAGGAGGGTTGTGGAGCCAAGGCGTTTGAAGCTAGAAGGATGAAAAGTGGAAGAGATGCCTCTGAAGAAACCTTGCTATGCTTATGGTCAGAAATGTCAAAAGAGGGGAGGAAAGAGTCTTTGGGAAGAGTGGCCAAGAAATAAGATAGCTAAAGTAGTTCATGAACTGAAAATTCAGTGACACAGGGACTTTTTATTTTTAAAAAGGAGGCCTTAACATTTGGCTGGCTCATGCCCACACTTCAGTGCAATCAAAAGACAGCTATCCAAGCTCAGAATGATTCCTTGCCTCAAAAAACAATGTGAATGAAAAAACCCAAGTGCCACTGATGATGACTTCAAGCTAGTAAACAATACTTCCTTTATGCTGCATGATGTCTGCATGACTCTATTTTTCCCCAGACACAAAAGATTCATTTCCTTGTGGGGTGTGGCGGTTTTCCCATTATTTGCTTTTGAAACAACTTCTTGTCTTAATTTGTCTCCAGTTCATTTTCTTTCATCAGCGTTGTAGAAATCACTCACGTGTAGAACCTGGGAAATAAACAAAAACACAGGTCCCAGTGTGCCTGTCTTGGTTTGTACTACTCCTGAGTGACTCTGAATATCAACTGATGATTTCTCTGTTTTTATCTCCCCCAACCCGTTTCCTGCTTACCCTTCCTTCCATACCAGGGTTATCTGTGCTCTAGATAGGAAGGCGGTCCGTTTCTCATGGGAAGAAACTCAGCTTCCTTAGCCTTCTTTGCTTAAAGAAACAAGCTAGCTCTGTCATAGCAATGGCTGGACCTTTTCCTGCTTTATGCAGGAATATCTTCTAAATGCTTTGTCTCTCTAAGACAAGACTGTGCTGGAAGTATTGCTGCTAGAACAAGTAGCATTCTTTTTGTATGGTGTTTAAATCCAAGACTGCTCCCAATTTATACTTTCTATTTATCCATCAGTTTAAATTTTATCATTCTGCTGTTCACTATACTTTGCTTCACTATACTCCCAGTACGTTTCCGAGCACAATTCAAAGTGTTGATGCAGACCTTTAAAGCCCTAAATGGCCTCAGCTCAGTATACCTGAAGGAGCATCTCCACCCCCATCATTCAGCCCAGACACTGAGGTCCAGCTCCAAGGGCCTTCTGGCAGTTCCCTCATGGCAAGAAATGAGGTTACAGGGAACCAGGCAGAGGGCCTTCTCGGTGGTGGCGTCCGCCCTGTGGAACGCCCTCCCATCAGATGCCAAGGAAATAAACAACTATCTGACTTTTAGAAGACATCTGAAGGCAGCCCTGTTTAGGGAAGTTTTTAATGTTTTATCCTGTTTTTAATATTCTATTGGGAACCGCCCAGAGTGGCTGGGGAAACCCAGCCGGATGGGCAGGGTATAAATAAATAAATAAATAAATAAATAAATTATTATTATTATTATTATTATTATTATTATTATTATTATTACAGTGGTACCTCAGGTTACAGATGCTTCAGGTTACAGACTCCACTAACCCAGAAATAGTACCTCGGGTTAAGAACTTTGCTTCAGGATGAGAACAGAAATAGTGCAGTGGCAGCACGGCGGCGGTGGCAGGCCCCATTAGCTAAAGTGGTACCTCAGGTTAAGAACAGTTTCAGGTTAAGAACAGACCTCCAGAATGAATTAAGTTCTTAAACTGAGGTACCACTGTATTATTATTATTATTCCTTTGTTTAAACTTGTTCTCCTGAAATGCACCAGATAGTTAGACTGCCCCTCTGTGGAATTTTCCCATATACCTGCAGCATGTATTTGAACATATCAACCAATGGCGGTGACCAAACAGCTGAGTCATTCCCATCCAGCTGGGATCTTTCCTTATGGCAGGGTTCTGATTGGATGACAAAGACCAACATTTCCATCACAAGTGTAGCTGCATTTTTGGCCACACCAGAACATATCAAATGGACTGACGCCAAAGGGATTACATGCATTTTGGTATTATGAGAGGAACCCTCATTTTAGATCTGTTGTGCCAATTACTGCATAGTTCTCAGTGTGATTCGTTTCCCCCCCCCCCCCATCTTCTCCTTTCCTATACTAATGCTGCCAATCTACTTTAATCCTGTTCTCTGGCAAAATGTATGACAGATAGATTCAACCGATTTCTTTCTGCATTAAGACTTAACATGCTGCTAAGTTTGGTTTACTCGGGCTATTTCTTTTTCCCCCTGTTTTGAAAAAGAGAATATGGTGCAAAAGACTGAGTGCTCTAATTCGATTATGTTGCATCATTAATGGGTCCATTTGTAGGCCAGGAAGAGAAAGTATTGCTGACAAATCTTTGGCAAAGCCAGATCAGTTTAGACTAGTACTTGAGCAGTCCGGTATATATGTGACACAGAAAGAGAAGATGTGATTTGATTTGTGGCTATTGCTTGGCTTCAGAGACAGTGGGTAGGCACATAAATAAGGACAAATCATTATTGCAATGCACCAAGGGAGCAGAATGGAAAAAAAGCAGAGGTAGAGGCATTAACCATCTTAAAGACTGAGGGCATACATCCCAAATGCTTTAATAAATTCTCTTTACAGCTAGGGCTTCTGTTCCCTCCAAACATAATTGCTTTAAATTGGTTCTAGGGGCCACCTTCCTTAGCAATGTTATAGATTGGTGCTGGGTTTTAGATTACTCCCCTTCCCATTGTTCACAATAAATCAGATCACATAAATAAGAGCTGTCATGCACATTTGCCTAAAGTGGAAGAGAACTTAAGGTGTCCCTCTTCAGCTGAAGCAGCCAAGGAATTTCAAGGAATTTAGCTAAGACTAGCAAATATTTCCTGTGGGTGGGTGTGGAAGAGACATGGGAAAAGTGGGTGTTTCTCCCGAAGTGAAATATCTGAGCAATTTCAAAGGAAGCAAAAAAGTGTTTTCACTTTGCTGTTGATTTATTTATTTATTGGGGAGTAGGGAGGGGGGTAGAACTTGCTAGCACGCTAGTATCACTGAGTAAAAATAAAATAAAATGGAGAGTGGGTTAGAATAAGATTGTAATATTTGCTTTCTTTTCAGATTGTACTTCGTTACAGGCATTGAACACCCAGCATATAAACTCTCGCTGTCAGCAAACTGCAGCCTGAAAATGTCTAAGGAAGGATGCTTCTGTTCGTTTATTTTTAAAAGATCCCTCCTCTTCACAGGTTCAGGGTAGGGTAGAGGACAAGCTTACCAAAGCCCCAAACCACAGATTAAGTCAAGAACTGATGAATCATCCAAAAATGTAAGTCCGGGAGAATTGCATTGCTGGCTGCAGTCCAGCAATGCAATATCTTAAACAGCATTTATGCCCTCCCTCTGGGGGTAGTTTATATATATACACAGCATGGTTTCCTTTGAGACTGCCTGGCTGGTGCACTTGAAAGAATCAGATGACAGGCACACATATATTTAACTGTGTAACACACCAAGGAAAATTGCTAACACAGCCTTTTTTCGTTTGTTTTCAAGGAATAAATTGGCAGATGATTAACCTTTGGAGTTTATTATTTGTCCTTGATAATTTCAGGAAGGCAGAGAGATACAGCTAGGGAATAATCCGGCTGAAGCTGAGGATTTGCATCCTCACCTATTTCAATGTGAGAGCTTAGTACAGTGGTATCTCAGGTTACAGATGCTTCAGGTTACAGACACTTCAGGTTACAGACTCCGCTAACCCAGAAATAGTACCTTCAGGATGAGAACAGAAATCACGCAGCGGCAGCGGGAGGCCCCATTAGCTAAAGTGGTACCTCAGGTTAAGAACAATTTCAGGTTAAAAACGGACCTCCAGAATGAATTAAGTTCTTAACCCGAGGTAACACTGTACATACATAGTGCAAGCTCTCCCCTATTCATTTAAGTGATGTGCAGGCCCTCTCAGCACACACACTGAGAGCCACCTTGATAGGTGGTTGGCCAGTTGGTTGGCCAAAATAATAATGAAATGAGTTGGGACCAGAGGCAGGAATTTTCTGTTCCTGTTGTCTGAGACAATTTTCACCTTTTGCCTCGTTATTGAGTCAGCCCTATCAGCTATCCCTAAAACCTGTTCCATCAATGATGGCTGCTATAATGTAATTGTAATAATTCTATCTGGTTTTAGCAAAGGTGCCCCCATGCTTATAGCCAGAATGAGCTTTAAACTAGAAGCTGTGAAGTTTAAAGTAGAACTGATCTACATTCCATTATTGGAAATAATGGCTTTTTTTCCTCTTCTTTTGCCTTAGAATTCATGCATGGGTTGCAGCTAAACCACATTTGTTTATACTTTAAAATCAGGAAGCATTTTTAATTAATTCAGAGAAACCCATTCTGGTAAGAGGCTAGTGAACTTTAATTTAATTAACTCACTGCCGAAAACCTAATAACTTTATTTATCTGAACTCCAAATGCTGGCCTTGGTTCCTATGATCTGTTGCCGTTTCCTTTAAAGCAGTTAGTTAGGATATTTTATACTGTTTTATCTTTGCGGTTACATCTAAAATGGGCATCTTCTTGGTGATTGCAACTAACCCCTTGTAGTTTTAAAAAACATGTTTCTTGAAAGTTTCCTTTTAGTCTCTTCCCTAGACAAATGAAATAAAAAAAGATCATTTTTTTCCAACACAAGTTGGGAAAAAGAATAAAAGATTTAAATTACTATAGCCCCACTTGTTGTTATTTGATATAATTTTTTTATCTATATGCAGGAATTGGTAAAGGGACAGGTGAGGGATGAGGAATTTGCTAAAAACAATGGATGTTAATTAGAGATAAATCTGTAAAATATGCAGCATGCAAAATGCAAATAATGGAAATATCTGAGAAAGAGAATGGGAAGCCAGTTTTTTGGGGGGGGGGAAGAGATTGCTTTAGTTTTGCATGGAAAATTGGGGTAGGCGGACCTCTAAATCCAGCCTACAAAAATGATAAGGTCATCAGTGGATGCAAATGTAAGAATATTCAGCATCCTGTTTTCACAGTGGCCTGTGGGAAGCCAGCAATCTGGAAATGTGCAAAACAGCATTCTGCCCGCCTGTGATTCGCAGCATCTGGTATTCAGAGGCATAATGCTTCTGAGAAGAGAGGTAGAACATAGCCACCATGGTTGGTAGCCATTGGTAGCCTTGTCTTCTATAACCATGGTGGCAATGTCCTACTGTCATTGACAGTGCCAGTGTCAGGGACTGGGCTGAACAGGAAGGCTGGGAAGTGTCCCCTCAGTCTGCTTGGCTACTCTCAGAAGAGGAGGGCGATTGGGAAGGTTTGCCCACCTTGCCTCCAGCAGTTTCAAGAGGAGAAGGAGACAGAGTTGAATTACAGCTGAATGAGGAGTTGCCTAGTTACGAGATAGTGGAGGAGGAGGAGGAAGTGAGAGAGCAGCCAGCTGAGACCTCCCTAGAGAGTCTGGGAGAACTTCCTAGCCAAAGGCCTGTTGATCCCTTTGCATTCAAGAACAGAGAATCCAGAGGTGTGTGGATCCTGGGACTTCCCATAGGTACTCAGGGTGTTGTTGGGGACGGAAGAGGAGGGGCTTAGAGTAGGCAACGCCTCCTTTGCAGGGAGACATGGATTCTTTGTCCCGTATCCAGATGACCAAATAAAACCATAATTACGAACTTGCTTGTTCTTATTGCCTTTCATTCTGCTGGAGGAAGAGACGATTATCTACTCCCGACAGCCAGGCTGCCAGGCTAGGAGAGTACTGTTGCAAACAGATCCTAGCCTATCTGAAACCCTGGAGAAATCCTGTCAATAAGCGTGGACAGAAGCGACCGAGATGGACCATTTGTCTGACTCAACATAAAGCAGCGTCCAATGTTCAAGGTGAGGATCAGGTGGAAGGGCAACCTGACGGAGTCTGGATTTTTTAAACCCTTAGTTTAAACCCTGTCTATAACAATTGAGAATTCAGGCATTCTCTATATGTGGTAGGGTATAATATAAATCCTCCGCAACGACTCCTGGTATTTGGGTTCCTATGACAACTTATTCTCTGAATTTCATAGATATAAATTAAAGCCGAGGCATGATGGAAATGAAAATTGTATTTTTATTAGCAAACACTCAACAAATACTCAATGAGGGCTAAAGCTTGGTGGCTTCACTGTTAGAGGCCCATAACTTATTTTCTGCCAGAAAGGCTGTTTCAGGTTTAAGAATGAACTTTACTTATAATTCCCCACAACGTAACTGCTTCTATTAAATTTATTTATTTCTCAAATGGCTAGGTGCTTTTACTCTGCCTGCAAATATCAGGACTATGAAATGCTGCAGTTAAACCAAGGAAGCTGATTTTCAGGCTTCCTTTACATAGTCTGTGAATGGCATCACATGCAACCCTCAGCTGAGAATTACAGCATCAGCCCAATGTCCTGTCTAGCCCAACATCTCTCACAGTGACCAATCAGATGCCTCTGAGAAGCCTACAAAAAGGACATGAGTACCATAGCAGTCTCCTCTCCTATGGTTTCAAGCATACTGAATACTATGGAGGCAGAACATTGGGATTTGGGCTACAAACCATTGATAGACATCCTCCATGAATCATGCACTGCGTGCCTGGAAAAGAGGAGACTGAGAGGGGATATGATAGCTGTCTTAAAATATCTCAACAGCTGTCACATGGACGAGGCAACATGCTTGTTTTCTCCTGCTCTGGACTTGAACCAATGGCTTCAAGTTACAAGAGAGGAGATTCCGACTAAACATCAGGAAAAACCTTCTGACAGTAAGAGCTGTACGACAGTGGAACAGTGGTAGACTCTCCTTCCTTGGAGGTTTTGAAGCAGAGGTTGGATGGCCACCTGTCGTGGATTATTTAGCTGAGATTCCTGCATTGCAGGGGGTTGGACTAGATGACCCTTGAGGACCCTTCCAACTATACAGCTCTATGATTCTATGATTTTATTATTTGGTTGTTTACATTTTCTTCTCCACCCTCCTTTTATATTTGCAAGAGGTAGGCTAGGTTAAGTTAATATATGTACAGCAGTTCTTGTCAATATATTGCAGGGGAGGAGGGAGGTGCAGGGGCCCCAATCCACATACAGTGTACCAGGGCCAAGAAATCCTGTTGGCATCCCTGGTGAGGATCATGCTTTGATGTTTTAATTCATTTTCTTCATCGTCTCCTTTTGAAAAAAAGAGAAAACACTGCATGTAGAAAACTAGCATATGTCAGAGAAATTGCTACAAATCCCATTCATCCTTGACATCCTTGCTTTCCATGTTCAAGGATTTAGTTTGTTTTACATGAGGAAGCATGCATAGATGTAAAGTGCTATGTTCTAGATAGGACTTTACAACGTGCTGTTTCAGCATCTGCCAATGCTGATTTCTAAAACTGAGCTGTGATTTCAAGCATAACTGCAATCTGAAAACAAGGCAAACAGAAGAAAGGGGGGTGTCAGGAAGAAAACTGCACTTTCTAAGTAAAACTACGTTGCTTGTGTGGATGCTCTTAGAGGCTCAGAAGGGATTTTGACAAATGCGTAATGAGTGTCTGAAGAGATAGAAGATTTACTTAGCAATCTATGCAAATAAAGATTTGAAACTCATGAGGTCTAAATAAAAGCCAACTTTGAAGAAACGTTCTAGCTTCACTCCTATCACATTTTGCATTCATTTTGCCTTGATGAGCTTCTTTCTTTTCCAGGGTTCACCACAAGCTCACAAAAGTGAAGTTTTTACAAAGAGATTAAAATTTGGGGTGGGCAATGTGATTTCTAAAAGCATAACATGTGAGGTTTTGATGCTGATTTTCTCTTGCGGGAGCAAAAATTTGAAACAAACAAAAGTTTAAAGGCTGCTGGTTACAGCCAACCTCGGTGAGTATTTGCCGGGGGGGGGGGGATACAGAAAATATATCTGATTATTAGCATAGTAGAATATATTCCTCCATTTTGGAAATCTATTTAAAACCACCTGGGCGACATTATTTACCCTTGAGTATGGGTAAATCTAAGGTAAAATGCTTCTGGGTAACAGACGACTTGGTAAGTAATAATAGGTTGTTTGCTAAATGCAGGCAGACAGCATCCATGGAACCTGTACTTCACTCCCAGAATTAATGATCCCCTTGAACTAGAGAAAACAAAAATGGAATATGACAAAACAAGGTACAGTTATAATAATGGCTGCTTTGTGATGCTTACAATTTGCTTTGGCGCTTAAGGGCTTCCTTTCATTCCAACCGCATAGTCTCTTAACATGTGTGGGAATAAAAGTGGGGAAACGTAACAAAAGCAGTTGGCTGCCCCCTCTTCGTTCCACTTGTGTATGTGTTGCATTTCTTCTGTTTGTGAAGTGGCCAGAAAATCCTCCAAGCAGCTGGTGACATAACATCTTGGTAATGTCAAATTATTTACATACTAGAAGACTTGTGGCTAGCAAATCTCTGGTGTGCCTAGAGCACAGAAGTGCCAGGATGAGTCTCCTAATACAGCTGCTATCTAGCCTTACCTTGTGCTGCCTTACTTCTGCCTCAGAGCCTATGGGTTACCCTGAATGCACAGCACACAGTTACGCTACTTGAATTTCTTCAATTAACTGCATGGTTGGAAGAGAGGTTTATCCCCTTTTTCCTCAGGAACATTTTCACTAAGCTGCATTTTTTGGGAGGGGCGGACTAGTTGTGACTAGGGAGAGAAAGAGATATATCCCTTTGTTGCATGTTGCAATTCTGATAGTAGTGGAGGCGATACAATTAATTCCCTCCTGTTCCATCACAATAGGAGAGGGGGAAGGGGGGAAAGATTCCTCCACCCTGGCGCTAGCAGGCCAGAAGGGCATAGTCTTCAGAATATCTTTCTCCACCATCATGACAGAGAAAGACCAGAGGAATGCTGAGAAAAAGGAATCACCATTTGACATTACAAGTGGCATTCAACTAAGTTTTACTCACAGCAGATCCATTGAAATTAATGGACCCCACCTAGTTGTGTTCATTATTTTCAATGGGTCTTCTTGGAGAAAAACTTAGTTGATTACCAACCCAAGTGTCTTCAGCAGAATGGCTGTCAGAGTTCACCTAAAATGGTGATTGTTCATATTCTGCAGAAATAGCCATGTATTTCAAATTTGTGGAAGCCAAAAAAGTTTGAATAAGACACGGATAGGAGTTTCACAGGGATCTACACACCTCTAATCTTCAGCAGTGTTTCTAGTTCTCTCTCTCTCTCTCTTTCTCTCTCTCTCTCGGTGATCACTCATGGCTGATTGTCTTCCATGAACATAGTCTTAGCAGAATGTCTGTAAACGAATAGCCTCTACTAAAGGCATCATGGATTTTGAAGAAGCACAAATTCAGCACAAAAGGGAGAAACAAGCTAAGAGGAAGGCACACTTGGCAAATCCTCATTGTGATCAACTCCTGCCTGCTAACCTATGTCCCCATTGTGGAAGTTTGTGTGGATCTATAATTGGCCTCCGGAGTCATGCTTCTGGTTACTTCCCTACCATCTACACAAGTAGAAGAATACACCAGATGTTAGCTCTCTCCCTTTTCCACTTTATGATGTATTTCTGAAAGAGATTAATGGCTTCATTCCTCAGTGGAACAGTTTAGGCTACATCCAGCAATGGACATGTGTTCCCTTAGTGTCGTGACTTCAAACAGAATGAGGAGGAAGATGAAAGACGTATTTGTTTTGTGGTTTTCGGGCAATTGCCTGACTTGACCTGGCCTGAAGTGCTTTTAAGACTGAAGGCTACAACAAGTGTGCTACTGTATTGATTGTATCATCCTCTTCCTTGAGCTTAATGGATAAAAGTTCTATAGGCAATCTCTGCTAAAAATATTCTCTTCCACATGTTCGGGATTCGCAAAGGAAGACTAAATGAAGTAAATCAACTTCCTGCTAATGAATAAACAAAATAAATGAACCTGGGCTGGGAAGAGAGGGTGCAAGTGGGAATGCGTGTGGCCTGGTGAGACCAGAAAGATATTTTGCCCCCAGGCCCAAGGCATACCTGCTTTAGACAATATATTATCAAAAAAGATATGTCATCATTTATTGCAGATATTAATATTGCACAGTATGAAGCAATGGAATGCATAAAAGCTGACTGCACATAGAATAAAAAATGTCCAGATCCATAAATATGTTTCAAAACTTTACTAACAGAACTTCTTCCAAAAAGAGACACAAAACAATAGTGATACATCTAAATAGTTGTATAATATCATGTGCCTGTTCAGCACAGGTTTCATCTTCTTACATACTTGAAATAACACCAGACAGCCCTAAAATCATATGTCTGTTTTTCCACATACAACCTTCACTAGGCTGGTGCTGTTTTCATCCTTTGTCCTCTATGGCTTCCAGAGAACAACTCAGAGAACAACTCCTCAATATGGTGAAGGAAAGCCCCTCTCACATGATCTAAAGTTAAACACCATGTAAGAGAAAAGAGAATACCAATTAATCAACACATTTAGGTGCTTAGTGAGCCCTTCTTAGCTTCAACATAGCCCTATGGAATTTTCCAGTTAAGTCTTCAGCAATACATATTCAAACATATACAGAGTCATTTTCCATTTCAGTATGTAGTTAAACAATTATACTTAACATCATTATGTACCATAACAGTTGTATTTCCATAGTGTAAGGAACATTTCTTGAGCCCTGAGGACTAATCGTCTCAGGGTCTGACCCAAAATTTCAGGTTTTGAGCCTCCTTCAGAAGGTGTCCAGTGGAAGGAGTTAAATCTCTTGCCAGAAGCAAGATGGCAAGATACCTTCCCCTTCTTCACTTTCTTAAAATTTAGCCATCCCAGACTCCGTCCTACCAATATATTCCTAGAAAGTTCTTCCAGTCTTTCCCCTTTTACTTTTTCTGGAAAACCAATATATGATGAGACACCAAGACACAGGTAATAAAAGTGCCTTTTTGAAATCATGTGGGAAGCAGGGCAAGAACTTCATACTTCAGGTCCTTTGGATGAGGAGGCATTGGTTCCCCCCAAATCTCTGAATCTGCTAGTTACAATCTTTAGTGACAGGCCTATAATAAGATCACTTCAAAACCAATATGAACTGGTGGCTAGAAGCTTCATGACCTGAATTAAGATTCTCTACTGAAATCTATTCGAAACAGGTGACTTTGGGAAATTCACCAAATCTTGTGTGTTGTCATCCAGAACCTAGACAGCTAACTGCATGAATGGCTATTTTTCTAAGTATAAGTAACACGAAAATAAAATTTCTACTGATTTATAAATGAATAACAAAGTAAACTAACAAGAACTCTGTTTCACAGCTGGAAAAGTACAATTTTGTATATTAATGTCATTTGTTTAAAGTCCTCTTGTTTAGGTTTGTATGCATTTTTATTACTTCTATGTGCATGCCTCTGAGGATTTGTTTCTACCTAAATAGCCTCTTTTTGCATTATGTGGCACATGGGTCCTTTTGACTTTCTTCTTAGCTCAATTTGTGTTGTTTGTGGTGCGTGAATTTTTATGCACGTCTATCATCAGCTTTGAAACATCCCCACAGAGTTGCTGGAAGTCACAGGTGGGGAGAATTTTGTTGTGCTGCAGCCCTGCTTGTGCACTTCACATTATAAGAATAGGATGCAGAACTAAATGGGCCACTTCTCTGATCCAGGGGGACTATTCTTCTAAGAATAGACAAAGATCTTATTGAAGCCTTCTGCAGTTGGACTTTTCAATTCTCTTTCCACCATTAACTGCCCATGTGGGAAAGATTCCAAGGGAAGGAGGAAAGCAAAGATCAACAACAGGTATTTTATTTATAACATTTATATACCACCTTTGTTATGTACTGAAGTTCTCACCCTGGGCCAGCAGGGGGATACTGTAGATAGTTATGCAAATGAAGGATCGAAAGTGACGTTCAGTGATTGGATAGTTTTAGAAAGTTGTTACAGTAACGTGGTACTGGAGCTCTATATAAGCAGGCTGACTGAGCCCTTCAGCTCAGTTCTGTTCCGGCCTCTGAATAAACAAGAGCTGTATGAAGAATCGCTGTGTCGTCTGATATGTTCATCCACAACTTAACAACCTTCATCTTTCAATGGTCTCAAGGTGGCATACATGGCTTTACTTCTCCCCAATTCATCCTCACAACATCCCTAAGAGGTTAAGCTACAAAATGGTGACTGGCCCAAGTCACCCAGTGAGCTTCATGACCGAGTGGGGATTTGAACCCTCCTCTCCCAGGTCCTAATCTGACACTCTAACCATTACACCACACCGGCTCTGTCCCCTGTCCACCACCGACTGGATCACGGTCACATTTTATGCTTTGAAATTATCTGTTATGTTGTTGTTTTGTGAAATTTACTGCACCACCAGCATGCCACCTTGGAAGAATTTGAATCCTGAAAGACAGGATAGAAACAATGAAGGAATGACTTACGTTTCTTCTGACCCTCCCATGTACCCCAAGTTCTGTTGTCCCAGAAATCTCTTTTCATAGCTGAAGATTGCTAGGAGTGTTCAGAACAACTCTTAGAGCAGGAATGAGCAAAATGTAGATTTCTAGGTGATTTGCAGTAGATTGGCAAAGGTTTTGTCTCCTAATTACTTAACCATAGTAACAACAAAACTCATTTTTACATCTGAATTAAGCTGCTGAAGTAAAGAATGGACCTTCAATGAAAAATCCAGGAAATGACTTTTGTGTGAAAAGACTGTGGGCTCCATTTAGCTCTCCTATTAAAAACAAATACCCTCTGTTCAGAATGTGCTCAGAGGCGCACTCTGTTCTTTCATTCTAACTGTACGTCCTTTGCACCTGGCTCTTGTTCTTAGATCGTGGGGTTCTTGATGGGGAAAACAAAGCAAAGCAGATCTGACAAGCCTGAAGTTTGCTAGCCCCTGACCTAGGGCACCTGGCATAGTCAGAAGCAGTGTAGCGCTCTTTCACATTGCCTCCAGCCTTTCCAGATGCCCAACGTAAACTGAAAGAGCATGAGTCTCCAATGCACCGAGGAATGTGGGGCATTCTCACACTGTCACAAAAGAGGGTGAAGCCGTGCCATGCCACCCTGACCGGACGCACAGGAGACTTGACGGTGCTCAGGCGGTTTATTCATCTATTTAAGTAATCTAAAGTCCTGGTGTGTTTCAGGCTGCACAACCCTTATTTGGGGAAACATTAACTGCTCAATGTAGCCGCATAAAAGGAATTCAAAGAGGCACTAATCTCTTAGAGTCTGAACAGTTCTCTCTTTGTGAAGCCCTTGCTGACTCATCGTAGCCACATTCAAGGGCCAGGTCTGCAGATGACAGCGAGCTGGGACAGGCAACATTCTGTACATCAGAGCTGCCTTTTCTAGACAGAAGCCTTGTGTAATCTGACCTGCCTGATTCATTCTTCGCTTTTGCTTCAGTCTACTTACTCCCTGCTCTTCCTCTTCTCTTGTTTCTTCCATTATTGTATAAATATATACAATAACGTCAACCTATAAGCACTCATATTCTAAGGTTGAGAGTGTCAGGTTAAAACACGCTCTCCTTGCGATGTCTCGTTGAGAGCTGGTATAATTTTGATGTGTAAAACATGGTAGTCTGAACATCATATCTTGTGAGCATATTATATTGCATCTATTTTTATCAGGGATAGGGAAACTGTGACCCTTCAGTTGCTGGAGGGCTCCTTCAACACCCATTTCCCAATGTCATTGGCCACAATGGCTGGGCCTTATGGGATGTGGGGTCTGATGACAAATGGAGAGCCAGAAATTCTCCGTCACTGATTTATTTAGTGTTTTATTCTGAAGAACCTTTCTTGTCCACATTGGCAAGCTCTTGGAGGCTCCAGCCATACTTCTGATACAGCACAGAAGCAAAGTTGGTTCCAGCTTCCCTCCACCGTGCGGTGCTCTCCCTCTCAGAGCAGGAACAACCACACTAGAAGAAACCCTGGAAATTAACTATTGTTTAAATTGATGCCATGTTTTAAATTGTGCCTGAGGTGGAAGGCCAACAACAATGACTTACCCCAGTGTGAGTCAAGGCAGAGTCAAGGAGGTCTTCATACCACTACTCCTTTTGTCCTCTCCCCCTGCCCCCAAAACAACCAGTAAAAGAGGTTTGGGAAGAAGCATTCTTTTCAGCATTTTAATTGCTCATTCCTACATGCCTGGATTTTGGCTTACAGATGGGACAGCTGAAATGGTGAACTCTCATAGATCTATATATGTCTGCATATGTCTCTCTTAAAAAGACTAGCAATGATGACACCTGTTATCCCACAAATTCAGACATGGATTACCTTTCTACACTCATTTCACCCACTTAGGCTGGGGTAGACTTCATGGTTAGTGAACTGGAACTGTTAGTGCTATGCAGAAAAATTATATATTCTGTACCCTTCACCCCCACCACTGATCATTTCCCATCAATTAGGTAGGAAGAAAAATGATATATAAAAATTATCAAAAGGGCTAGTATTTTGGTGAAATTCTTATGGGTGTAATGCAGAGGTTTTGTCGTACCTTACTTTTGAACTTGCCATGGGCTTTTGTAAGTGCCGTTTAATTTTACAAATTGTTTCTCAATTTGTCTACATTCTGCAGCCTTCTCAGGTGTTTATCCTTCCTGAAAACCCAATCTGTGTCTGGGCTTTCTTGTACAGACATGTCATATGATTGGGCAGTTTGTATGGACGATGCCTTTGACTACCCTCCCAGCCTACAGTTTTATACCTGGAATTTGGGAATGTGAAATGATTAAACCTGTCTTTTTGTTAATTTAATGGCCCTGTTAAGCATCCTTTTTACATGTCTAAATAGTTGGCCATGTACTGAAAATTGAAGGCGCACTGAGAATGACAACAAAGAAAGAAAGTTTGTTTCACAGAGGAATAATACTTTTGAGAAATTGGGTGACTGACCTTAGCTCAACACTAGGAATTGTTGCAGTCATACCCTTGTCTAGTCTGCAAACCTCACCTTAACAAAGAAATGCAAGTACCTGGAGCTATGTGACACTATGCCATGACCTCTTCCCTCCTGGACAGGCAAATCACTGATGGAAGTAAAAGAACCTCACCCTGCTTTCTTTATTTTTTTTTTATTTTTTTTAAGAATTTTTTTTATTAACCGACCAATCACATCAAATCAAACCAAATTACATAAATTCCAAATTACACAGCCGAATTTTAAATTTTTGTTGGGGGTACCCATATTTCAAGTTCCAAAGGGGATTCAATCAACTTCTTGCTTCTTACTGCTGTTTTAATGTCCACAAATCTAACCTTATGATGTTCACAGTACTATCCAGTCCTTTCTTATTATTTTTCCACATCTCTTGTTGTTATTTTCATATATTTTTCCTTTCTCTTTGTGACCTCTGATAGTCTCCGCAAGCTGGTTAGAACAGTTTGTAATCCTGCGTGGATATTATTATTTTTATCCAGTAGCCATATCCAGACGTTTTCCATATAACATCACTTCCATACATCAAAACAGTCTTAGCGTCATTAGTCTTCACCAATCTGCCTCCTTTCTCAAAACCTCTGAGGAGATTCACTAGGAATGCAGTCTGAAAACAAGTCCGTTCTTCCTCCCAGCTATAAATCCTTTGGCAAGATGGCGACTCCGAATTAATTGCTGCGCCATTCCCAAAAGCTCTTATTGTTTCTCGGTCTCCATAAAGCATACTTTTGGTTAAAGTTTATCTCCACACAGACCTTAATCGTCCTGCTTGTGTCAGTTCAACCGACGATTCTAATGAGGAGGGGTTCTTGTAAATCACATAGAAGGAAAGTAAAAAAGGTTCCCCCCCCCAATTCAGTCCCGTTGTCAACATATCCAGCCTTTGGTGTATCTTCATTGTAAAATATTCCTGTTTCTCCAGCCCGTCGTCTTCTTTCGCAGAGGTCACTTAAATTAGCAGACTTCACTCCCCTTCTTCACTTGAAATATGTGCATTTGCTTCTTTTGTAATTAATTATTCCAAATTGCTGCAACTAGTGCGCGATCAGAGACAGCGTCCAGGAGAGCCGAGGTCCACACGGGGGCATTCTGCCTAGGGCCCTCACCCCCTTCTTTCGAATTAGGGGGTGATTTATGGGCACAGCAGGCAAGGGCAGTGTTCCCCATTTCCTTGGGGCAACAAGGGAGGCTGCCTACTTCCATAACAGCCTCTTAATTACCCCGTGTGGGTCGGAGAAATGGTATTGTCAGCCATCTTCCAATGCGCCCCCTAGTGGACCCCCCTGGTTTCATCTATTTAAATATCTTTTGTTCATCTTTATAAAAGGCTATTTTCTCCATACTAATCTGTCTCCAGGAGTGACTCAGTCAGTTTGCAGCGAAGGGGTGCAAAGTTCTGACAGGAAACGATTCTTCAATACTTTGCAAGAAAAGACTCCCATTGACTCAGAAGGGTTGGCTATGCCAGTCACTCACTGTCTTCCATTTGACTGAAAACTCATTTTAGACTAATTTGATGTAAAATGGTCTCCCTAGGAAGTGCACGTTTTCACTCAGAGAACCCAGCAGTCTCATTTAGTTGCCTACACACACTAATCTGATTGTAATCATGTTACTTATCTTTTAATTTTGCATGTGGCAGATGCACATCAGACAAGGCATTCAGGTGGGACTCTTGCCGATAAAATTGATTTCACCACATTTAAACACTTCAGCACTGGGTGTGTGTGAACAAATTTCAGCACACAAAACAGGCGAAACTCCTAAGCATACAATGCATCTGAAGCAAAACATTCACATTCATGTGTTGGACTGAAATGATAACTCAGCTATTGTTATGCAATATGTTCATTTTTGAACATATGCTAGTTTTTTTGTAAGCAGCCAGTCACTTCTAACAACATGAACAATAATATATATATTCCCGTTATTAGAAAGTGATACATAAACCTCACCCACCAGCCCACACACAAATAAACCAATTAGCAGCAAAAGTCAGTTAAAAGTAGTCTGGGTAACATTTCTTTGTGAAGCCTTAAAACATTTTAACCTGAAAGTGGAAGAAGACACAAATGAGCTGTGTAGTAGATGATGAAAATTCATGTGGAAGGGAATTCTACATGGCAGAACCCGGGGGGGGGGGGGAGGAAAATGGCCTACTGCATGTTCTCAAAGTTCTAGTGAGGCAATCCAGAGATCATTGACACAATGGGCCCGTATTTGTATAACTGTAATCAGAAGTATGTCTTTCATTTTCACAGCACTCATCCAATCCCCAAGGACGTGCTCTATGAGGAGCTGGCTTCGGCCACCAGGGCCATTGGCAGACTAACTCTGCATTACAAAGATGTATGCAATGTGATATGAAGCCTGGCAACATTAACACAGTTGCAGCAGCACAACCAGACACCTACATTTGCCCTAGCTGCAACAGAACATATCTTTTCTGTATCAGTCTCTACATCCACAACAGATGCTGTAAGTCTCCAACAGTTTAATTCATCCCCAACAACAATTAATACAGTCATACCTTGGGTTGCAAATGTGATCCATGAGGGAGGCACATTCGCAACCCGCAGCGACGTGTCTGCACATGCACGTGTTGTGGTGTGACATCATTTTGTGCTTCTGCGCATGCATGAGTGCCAAAACCTGGAAGTAACTTGTTCCAGTTCTTCCGGGTTTGGCGTGGTCCGAAACCCGAAAACGTGCAACCCACAGTGTTCGCAACCCGAGGTATGACTGTATCCATAATGCATTCAGTTAGGGGGAAAATGTTTCCAAAAATGTGCATATTCAGATGTTTAATTTAGGAGAAATTCACATTAAAACCATGATAGATTTTGGAGAGAACTTTGTTTTCTAGAAAACTGCAAACTAATGAGAAAACGTGATGAACAGCATTTAAGATTTGAAAAATGAACAACGGAGAGAAACTGCAATTGACAGATTCATCCATTCCTAGCAGGGGTTCCTCAGCAGAAAATTTACTGTACATAGAAAGGAAAAGGTTCAGTGGGAGAAGAAACTAGCTTGGAAACTACTGTACTAGAAGATCCCTATAAAGTGGTGATGAGGGTTCCTTGAAGATGCCTTTGCCCTTTTCGTTGACTCTTCATTCAGCCAGACATGCTTTAATAATGCCCTTATCCTGAATGATATCCTTAATAATAACCTTAATAATATCAAGTTTATTTTTATTATATTAGTGGTTATCATGAAGAGGTTGCATATTTTTGGGTCAGTTCAACCTCTGCTATAGCTTCCTAAGCATTATTATTATCTATAACATAAATTGGCCAAGGTCTAGGCCAGTCTGCATTGCTTTTTGTTATTCAAAGCACTCCCGTAGGCAAGTGGTGAAATTTATCCAGCTTATTTATATTTTAACTAGGGTAACTAAACTAAACAGGAGCAGATAGGTTACTTAGGTCAAGGATGATGCAAACGGACATTGGAAGAATCTGCAATTGTGTTCCATTTCTGCTCGTTTTTGGCAAGTTCCATTGTTTAAATTAACTCTCCATTGGTTCTTTAATTGGCATGTGTATGTGTTCGCCAAATAACCAATCGAGAGGTATCTGGATTAGAATTTGCAGAGCAAGTGCCAGAGTGTTGCAACTGACTGGTAATAATATAAAGATAAAAGCAACACAGAAGGGGGGATATTTCAGTGCAGGTGGATCTCGACACCTTGGGCTTTGTATCATGCCAAATACATTGCCGCTGATTAAAAAAAATGACTAATGATCAGTTAATAATAACATCATTGAAAGTAACATTTGATCCTGACTATTGATTTAATGATGTTTCTGTGTGGCATAATTGTATCACAGCAATTAGAAGACTAAAACAGTGTGGATTGTGGGAGTGTTGTTTTCTCCAAAGCTTTTTCACCACCTGAAGCCTCTTCAGGGACAGAAGACATCAGCAAGAACTGTGTGCTTTTGTGTAAAATAGAGCACAAAATATAATTACTGCAGTGACACTGCATAATGAGGCAGAGATTTAAATGGAGCTACTAGCTAGGCACTGCAGAGGAAACAAGCATTAACAATGAGGAGCTCAAACGGCAAATTGTATCTATGTAAGGGCTCAGGGCTCTATTGCATGCAGGCGTCTGTATTTCTTTCCCACCCACTATCCCTTCCATTCAACAGTGGATCTGCACTATGTGAGCAATCTTCTCTTACTCATGTTTCTTTTTTTAAAAAAACACAACAACCCAGGATTCCAACAGAATTGCTTGCTAATAACAAATACAATATCTCACAGAATGTCCCTTTTCAGGTATGAAGATGGCGGGGAGATGCAAGCATTGTCTAAAATGTGGCTGCTCACCTGAACATATGTCTAAGTCAGGCATCCCCAACCTGTGGCCCTCCAGATGTTTTGGGCAATAACTCCCATGATCCATAGCTAACACGACCAGTGGTCAGGGATGATGGGAACTGTAGTCCAAAACATCTGGAGGGCCGAAGGTTGGGGATGCCTGGTCTAAGTTGTGCTTCCCAGCAGGTCAATATAGTTATATAGGCAATATGTTGTTTAGATGTAGATCATAGAATCATAAAATTGTAGAGTTGGAAGGGACCCCAAGGGCCATCTAGTCCGACCTCCTGCAGTACAGGACTCTTAATTAAAGCATCCATGACTGATGACCATCCAACTTCTTCTTAAAAACCTTCAAGGAAGGAGAGTCCACAACCTCCCGTGGGTCAAAGAGCTCTTACAGATTATGTTTATATGAAGCATTGCTTTATTATATTGCAGTGGTGTCTCTTGTTCTGTGATCATTTGAACAACAAATGTTCTTCCACCCATTCTAGTTATAGACTAGGTTTACAGCCATCACACAGTGGCAGTCTGCTCATGATCCAGTGGATCCTGCCCCTGGAAAACCCTGTTTGGGGGGCTTTATGCTGGAACTTGCCAGCAGCACAGCTGCCCACTCATTCAGTGGTGGAAAGGAGATGTCATGTCAGATCATGGATAAAAGACTGAGCTGTTAAGTTTCCTCCACCATGCACTCAGTTGGTGGCCCTGGACAGGATAATACTACGTAGCCTCATTCTCTGCAATGTTAAATCACACCACTTTACTTCTTGTTTATAGCTCACATTCCTTGCATTGTGGAGTTCAGAGAGCCCAAAATAATGCTAACAGCAGGGCCAGCCCCGTACATTTTGACACCTGAGGTGAACTCCAAAATTGTGTGTCACCTGCCCCCTGCCAGGGAAGAAGGGGTGGGGGATGATCAAACATCAGCAACAAGGAGGAAAGGAAGATCTACATCGGGAATGGCTGACCTGATAAATCCTGCCACCTGAGGCAGTCACTTCACCCTGCCCCATGTGTGGGCCGGCCCTAAATAAAGAGCTAAACCAGGACCTGTTGCCCCTGTGGATCCTGCCATCTGAGGCGGTTGCTTCACCTTGCCTTCTGAGTGGGCCAGCCCTGGCTCACAAGCAGTCACTCATCTAGACACAGACCAAATTCAGACCTGCTTTGCTTCAGAAAGTCCATTGCATCTTGTACGTTAGACCGTAGCCCTGGGAGCCTACCTAATACCCTACAGGGATAATTAAAGTAGTGTACATCAGGCACTTTGAATGCTGGAAAGCACTAAATAAATTGACAGACCACTTCTCTTTGATATGTAGCTTTGTCTGTGCCATAGTTTTCTTGAATATTCATCCAAATATGGAAGCAAGAAGAATTACCGACGAAAGAAGAATGGCAGATGAAATCGATGGAGTATGCAGAATTGGATAAATTAACTGGAAGGATTCGAAAACCTGTGGGACTAGAGATTCTTGGAAGACTGGAGTAAATATATGAAAAATTTGAAAAGTAATAGTAGTGAACAGATTACGCTAGTAGGACTGCAAGAAGTTTTGTCAGGAGAATTATATGAAATATTGCAAGAAAGACTATGAGGAGAATTATTAGTTGATAATTAAGAGTAATAGATATATTAAGAAATGCAGAATAAGTGATAAAGAATGGAAAATCATCAGAGGTGTTGACAGAAGTCTATAACAATGTATAAAATAAGTTGTGTTATCTGATTGCAATAATCTGAGATGATATAAGCCAGGAGGGCAGGACTTGAACTAGAAGATAGAATTCGAATCAATGGCTTCAAGTTACAAGAAAGAAGATTCCGGCTAAACATCAGGAAAAACTTTCTGACAGGAAGAGCTGTTTGACAGTGGAACAGTCTCCCTCAGGAGGTTGTGGACTCTCCTTTCTTGGAGGTTTTTAAGCAGAGGTTGGATGGCCATCTGTCACGGATGCTTTAGCTGCAATTCCTTCGTTGCAGGGAGTTGAACTAGACGACCCAACTCTACAATTCTATGATTCTAGGAAAAGGATTATCATTTAATTCTGCTGATTCCCACCTTTCCTCCAAGGACCTCAAGGCTGAGTTCTCTCCCTCCTGTTTATAATCCTCACAAGAGCCCTGTGAAGTAATTTAGGTTAAGGGGCTGGCTCAAGGTCACTCAATGAGCTTCATGACCGAGTTGAACCCTAGCTTCTCATATAGCCACTTCCGACCTCGGGAGGAGGTGGTCTTGCGGGCTTCACGCCCCCAACACATGCGCGGAGGCTGGCTTCCAGCCCCCACGCGATCAGGGGAATCCTCGGCCCACGTCATCCCCTGAGCCAGCCAATTGGCTGGCTCGGGGTGTGTGGCTTGCCTCATTTAAGGCAAGCGCGGCCCCGGGATCTCCCTCTTTGGTTCCGCTCAGCTGTTGAGGTTTTCCCACCCGCCTGCCCTTTAAGGTTCCCCTTCTGACCTTGCTATGGACCTTGGTTGGTCGCCATTAAGGGGCCTGGTAGGAATTTTTTCCACTTAAAAAATTGGCACCGGCCATTTGGTTTTTCGCCTACCTCATAGCAAATCGTCACAACTCCTTTGGTTTTGGCGGTTAGGCACTGGTAGGGGTATTGTTATGTAGATGTGTTTGGGGGGGAGCGCCATCAATTCCCCCAAATATTGAAGGGTAGTCCGGTAAAGGATTCCGGGGGGCATGGCCTTGTCCGAAGCCTATGGAGGCCAGGGCCTAAAGCGCCCCCCCGAGCGGTGACCCCGGGGGAGTCCCTAGTTGATGTGCATCAGCAGGGCTCCCCCTGCTGGTGTTAACCCTTCCCGGTCTTCAAGCAAACAGACTGAAGCCGGATAGTCGGATAGGACCAATGCCTAAGCCAATACCGCTCTTTACCTGTAACCAATAAAGTTGTGGCCAATTTTAGCCCATTAGCCTAAAATAATGGTGTCGTGTGCCTTTATTTCTCCTGGTGGGAGGCAGGAACTCGCCACGCAACTAGTCCAACACTCTAACCAGCCTTTCTCAACCTGTGGGTCTCCAGATGTTGTTGAACTACAACTCCCATCACCCCTAGCTAGCTAGGCCAGAGCTCAGGGATGATGGGAGTTGTAGTCCAACAACATCTGGGGACCCACAGGTTAAGAACTGCTGCTCTAACCACTGTGCCATACTGGCTTTGAACTGTACCCAGTGCTATTTTTTCTAGAAAAAGAGGTCCCAATACTCACAAAGAACACCTCCCTCATTCTCTTAGTATGGCAATGACGCCTACCTGAGAGGTGCCGGAACTGAGTTCCGGCAAGTTCCGGCTGAGAAAAGCTCTGTATGCACCACTCATTAGGGGGGAAATATCATCAGTTCACTTACTCAGTTGGTACCACTGACCCAATAAGGGCTCATCCAGGCCACCATGAAACACCCTACTTAATACCCACTCTGAGAGAACAAACATTTCCTATTGAAACATATTTATTCACCCAATCCTGAATTTATTTGTTTCAAACATAGCACATGTAGTGCATAGAAAGGTGAATCACATGGTATTGAGGCTGTCCATTTGTTAAAATTGTCATGGAGGTACTGTCAAAGCCATCAGCTCCTTGCAAGGTTACATATCCAAAAAACCTGGAAGAGGGCAAAATTTGCCTTTCTCTGATTTATCATGTTTGCTTTTTGCCATAAAATGTTATTTGCCCCATGTGAAAACAGAAAACCTCATGCATAACTAGAACCCTTCTATTTTGAAGGAAAAGCCACCCCAATCCAGAACATGCTCCCATATAAATGAGTCCTCCCCCTTCAGTTTCCTGCCACAAACCACCTCACACCCCACAGCCTTTTTGCACCCAGAGCTGAGATTGACTGCAAAAAGGACCTTCATTAGCATATAGCCACCAGATAGGAGGAAATCTCCAGCTGAGCAGGGTTCAGTTGCTTTGTGAGAGCAACTGAGAACCAAACCAGCCGCTGTCTGCTATGCTCCTTATCTGCATAGCTAAGTCAAGGACGCCATTTATTTTATTACTTGTTATGCTTGTGAGTGATGACACCTGCAAGCTGAGCAATAGATAGATAATTGAAAAGCCGGTTCTCAGACACTCTAGAGTCCTCTTCATCACACAGGTTGATCTCAATGCTTTTGGAGCAGAACAGCCCGAGTCGGACCATCAGTTCACGTAGCTTAGCAAGTACACTGACTTGCAGCAGTAAGGTGTGTCATTTTAGGGGGTGCAAATTTCTTCAGTGAGGGGTCTTAAAACACATTTTTTGTGTTTGAGGAATTCAAATCTGTTGTTATATTTGTGAGCGGACAACATTTAGCTGGGTAAATCTATGCCTTTGAATGAAAAGCACTTAAATCACTCTTGTAAAACCAAAGAATTTGAATTTCACCTTCTGAAAATGTCAGGTAATGCTAAATAATAAATAAAATTAATATATAATATAACTGCAAACACTCGGCACTCATTTTTTAAGAATTTCTTTCCAATTTTACACACAGGTTAATAATAATAATAATAATAATAATAATAATAATAATAATAATAATTTATACCCTGCCCATCTGGCTGGGTTTCCCCAGCCACTCTGGGTGGCGTCCAACAAAATATTAAAATACAATAGTCTATTAAACATTCAAAGCTTCCCTAAACAGGGCTGCCTTCATATGTCTTCTAAAAGTCTGGTAGTTGTTCTTCTCTTTGACATCTGGTGGGAGGGCGTTCCACAGGGCAGGCGCCACTGCCGAGAAGCCCTCTGCCTGGTTCCCTCTATCTTGGCTTCTCGCAGTGAGGGAACCGCCAAAAGGTCCTCGGCGCTGGACCTCAGTGTCTGGGCAGAACAATGGGGATGGAGACGCTCCTTCAAGTATACTGGACCGAGGCTGTTTAGGGCTTTAAAGGTCAGCACCAAGACTTTGAATTGTGCTCGGAAAGGATTCCCAGGATCCTCCATGGCTTTTAGTGGTAGGATAGTGCTCTAAATGTATGGTGTGCTTTGAATAGTGCTTTCACTGTGATCTTAGTCCCAGTCTCAGCACCTGTAATATGAAGGGCAATTCTATCTCCCTTTCAAGATTTCTGTAAGGATTCCAGGAAGATAATACATGTGACACACTTTAAACACTTGAAAGTGCAACACAAATGCTAAATAACAATCATATTAATGGTGATGAAGGGGTCTGAAGGGGCTCAGCTGCGAGTGCAGAAAGGAAAAATGGTGACCTTTGTTGGGGATGTGTTTGGGTGAGAGTTGCGCTTGAATATAGTTCCCTGTAGGGACCTAGAAAGCAGGACTGCTCCTGTCAGATGCTCAGAGTGTGTCACCATCACCCACTGTACAGCTGAGTCACTCAGGCTGAGAGACCGTGTTCTACCTCAAGGTTATCTGATAAGGTGAGGAGTCTGCCCTGCAGACACCATGCAAACACAGCCAACCAAGCTGAACACGCTATTTCGAGCAAGGCCTATGCATAGGGCAACAGAGGGAAACCGTTCAGAGTCGTGCATCAGCCTGCTGTGCCAGCTGACCTTGAAGGAAATTTGAAAGCAGCCTCTGAGTACAGAAACCATAAAAGCAATGTGTTTCTGTAACCATCTTTCACAGGAGTTGGGAGAGCAGGCTTGTCGCTGGATTCGGAGAGAATGCAACCCGGTTCCTGATTTGCTGAATAATGTATGCTGCTTGTGTGTAGGAATTCACAGGCCAAGCCTGCTAGCAAATAAATTGAGGGTTAGTTGCAGTGCTTTAAAGCAACGATGTCTAAGTAGTGGTCCTCCAAATGTTGTTGGACTGTGGCTCCCATCATCCCTGCCCTTTCTCCATGCTGTTTGGAGCTTATGGGAGTTGGAGTCCCCCATGCCTGATTTAAACTGTATACATAGACTGTGAAAATATATGAACCTTAATCCAACAAAGTGTGCATACAACAGCTGGACTATGCATGCACAAACGTTTCAGAAAAATCTGGAATCCCGACAAATTAAATGATTGGCAGGGAAGAAGATGTATGAGGAAAGTTCCCCATCCAAATGCTATTCAGCATATTCTAGGTCCCCCTCCTCCTTTTTAAAGGCTGTAAATGCACAAGAAGGCTACAGAACTCTCTCTCTCTCTCTCTCTCTCTCTCTCTCTCTCTCTCTCTCTCTCTGTGTGTGTGTGTTTCACAGTTTTTGCACATGCAGTGTCTTCATCCAACTAAGGCTACACACAGCAGAAATATGATTCCATGCACATTTAGCAGACCCGCCATCTGCAACACCTTTCTCTGCTTCGTGTTGGTTGCTGAACATTTTGTTTAGAGCTGCCATACTGGTCAAGTTCCAAACCCTCAAATCTCAAGGCTCACAAGGTGCTGATGCTGCTGTTCATGTGGTAATAATAAAATCAATATTCATTTATGTGCTCTAAATATATGACGGACCAAGTCAATTGGAATGATTAGCACTCTACTGCTTGCTCCATGCAAAAAAAAAAAAAAAAAAAAGAAGAAGAAAAAAAAAAGAAGACACATGAAGTTTCATTTTCAAAGGGGTGGATTTTTAGAAAAAACTACAGATATCCCTCCATGATTCCATTAGTGGCTTCAATTTGCTTTAATAACAGATTTATTATTATTATTATTATTATTATTATTATTATTATTATCACTAGAAAATGACTGCATGTGTATAGCATCCATTTAATTTGTGTCCATTTGCAAAGCTAGTAAATGTATTCCTGTGCTTCAGGTTTGTAGAAACAAAACCTTCAATAATGTATAAGCGTTGTTGTCTTTAAATTCAACATCCAAGCAAACATATATGCACCACCCTGGGAAGGTCAAACAGGCCTGGTGTAAAGCTTATAGGAGAACTATTGTATCAAATAATTTCTGGGTGCATCATTGACAGGACAGGTACCAAACAACTGTAAAAATATATAAGAAACCTGTAAATAATGCAAAGGAATTTTTTTAGATTTCACTTGTTTGTAGAGGCTGAAGACTGGTCCTTTCCCCACATATTACACACATTTAACCTTCTGTCTGAAACACATCAGTGATACCATGGTGTCCCATAAGCAGTGCTTTTTTCCTCTAAAAAAAAAAAATGTTTAGGGGTACTCTCATTTTGACTCAAGGAAATCACCAGGAAAGGAAAGGAAAGGAAGCCTCTATCAGAGGTGGTAACAACGAAACTGACTAATCATCGTACTAGATTCCAACTCCTACTTCACATATTAAACACTTGCTTCCATCTGAGACTCAGGAAACACCATGACAGGAAATGAGGCTGCCATCGGGAGTAGCAACGGAACTGATGATTCACTGTGCTAGAGAATAAACTTAAAATTTTAAAATTGTAAGTTTATTCTCCTGTTAGATTCACAAAATATTTAGGGGGTATGCATACCCCTGCGTACCTCCAGAAAAAAAGCACTGCCCATAAGAGGCTAAATTTTAACTCCAATGTATTTGTTGCACCTGATAAATACTGTCTTAAAGGCAAAGGGACCCCTGACCATTAGGTCCAGTCGTGACCGACTCTGGGGTTGTGGCGCTCATCTCGCTTTATTGGCCGAGGGAGCTGGCGTTTGTCCACAGACAGCTTCTGGGTCATGTGGCCAGCATGACTAAGTCGCTTCTGGCAAACCAGAGCAGCACACGGGAACGCCGTTTACCTTCCCGCCGGAGCGGTACCTATTTATCTACTTGCACTTTGACGTGCTTTCGAACTGCTAGGTTGGCAGGAGCTGGGACCGAGCAACGGGAGCTCACCCCGTCGCGGGGATTCAAACTGCCGGATCTTCTGATCAGCAAGTCCTAGGCTCTGTGGTTTAACCCACAGTGCCACCCACATCCCAAATACTGTCTTACAGGCTACCAAAAACAGACGTGAAGGATGGGGGGATAGCCTTAGGTTAGCCCTGAAAGTCACTTGTGCCATGAACATTCAAGGTTTTATTTCTGTATTTAAGCTGGGATTTCAAGACGAAGTCTCATACTCAGCCCTCATAACCAGCGGTAGGTGTGACGAGTACAGTCAAACTTCTCATATACAATCCCTGTCCTTTTTCGGGTGTTCCATGCAAGCTGAAAATAGATGTCTTTTCACGGGCCCTTTGCTGATTTTGGAGACTTTGGCAAATGCTGAACCTTCCCACCCTCTGGAGTCAGCTCTGATTTGTTCCAATTATGTGTTCTGCATTCCAAAACTGTCTCGTAGTTTATCTGAATGTCATATTCATGTGCTTGGCTAGTGTTTTTGTCATGCCTGAGAGGTAAAACTGAAGAGTAGGTTGCGAGGAGTGGAACAAATTTAAAGAGCTCTCCGCTTTTTGCTGCCATTATGGATCTGGAGAGTGCTGATTCTTCAGAGAATGGGCTGCAGCGGCATGGGCAATGGTGTCAAAACCGGCTCCTATAATAAGCTGAAAATCTCCTGCAATTCAGCAGTTTGCCAACAAGCATTCGGATTGAAGAGCTGGCTCCTGACTTGAAAAGGTTTACTGCACATCAGCAGTTCTTTCAAAAAAATCCTGCTTGCTCCAGTACTTGCAGCCTGCTGCTTTCTAGAAGAAATCACACTAGAGTCATTATCCACATACTGCTCTTATTCTGTCCAATATTTCCGCTGAATGCCACCAGAAAGGTCTACTGGGAATTTAATGTGCTGGTGAGGACTTGTAGCGTTCCACAACATTTGAATAATCACATTTTCAAGATGGCACTTAATTCTGCCCAACACTGCCTCAAAATGTGGGTTGGACAGTACTTAATGCCTAAATTCAGATCTGCCTTTGCCGAAGCTTGCCTGGAAGCTATATATTAATCTTCCCTGAAATTATCTTCCAAATGCCTACCATTATGAGAAGCAGCTTAGATGCTGGCAAGGACACTGGGGGAGGACATCACAACAGCTTATGTCTGTGGTCTCTAGGGCTTTTCTTTTGCAGCCGGAACTTGCTGGAAGTCAGGTGGGTGCCATTGCCATTTTGAGAGTGAGTTTTGGCACCTCTTTTTCTAGAAAAATCACACTGGTGATCCATATACTAAACTAGTTTAGCCAGACCAGAGTAGCATTCTGGGGAAGATCACACACCCATTTCTCCTGACACTCTTGCTTTCTTCAGCAATATTAAGTTAAAACTAAATACAGTGGTATCTTGGTTTGCATATGTCTTGGTCTGCATATGTTTTGGATTACTAACATGTCAAACCCGGACGTGTGTGTCCCATTTTGCAACTTTTTTTGGTTTACAACCCAATTTTTTTGGATTATGAACAATTATTTTTTTGGAGGCCCCCTTGGGTTACAACCTGTTTTGGTTCACAAATGGACCTCTGGAATGGATTATGGCTGTAAACCAAGGTACCACTGTAATGTCCCCACAGGAATTAATGGCAGCCATTCATTTATATCAGACTGCTAATTCTGGTTCCGCCCCTTGGTGACTTCGGCTACCAAGAAATGAGCCTGCTTCTTCCTGAATGCTCCCACCTCTTCATTGCCATCATCTTATCCTGGGCTCTGTTTCTTGTTCATGTGAAGTCCCCTTCAATTATTGCTCATGGATATGGGGCATTCTGTTATTATTATTATGAAATGGAGCACTGTTCACTATGTAGGTATGGTATGTAGCCTTGCCAACAGACATCCCTGTGTCACCATGGTTATCTTCAGGAGAGAAGCTAGCTTCTTCAGCATCAGCATCCATCTGAGTATGTCAGAAGAGCAATTGTAGGTTATGACTGCATGGAAGCTCATAAGCAAGGAGCTTTCTGCGAGCCAGCTTCTTCCCTGCAGATGACCATCTCAAACCCTGGAGAACTGCTGCGTGCTGCATTTTTCAACTTTCAAAATCCAAAAAATGAGGAGCACAAAAAAAATTATAACATGACTTGGGAAATCAAAATATATTTATAAATATAATTTAGTTTTGCTTGGTAAGTAAACTGGGAGCGGCCGCCAAGACCACATAACACCGGTCTTGAAAGAACTACACTGGCTCCCAGTACGTTTCCCAGTGCAATTCAAAGTGTTGGTGCTGACCTTTAAAGCCCTAAACGGCCTCGGTCCAGTATACCTGAAGGAGCGTCTCCAACCCCATTGTTCTACCCGGACACTGAGGTCCAGTGTCGAGGGCCTTCTGGCGGTTCCCTCCCTGCGAGAAGCCAAGTTACAGGGAACCAGGCAGAGGGCCTTCTCGGCAGTGGCACCTGCCCTGTGGAACACCCTCCCACCAGATGTCAAAGAGAAGAACAACTACCAGACTTTTAGAAGATATCTGAAGGCAGCCCTCTTTAGGGAAGCTTTTAATGTTTAACAGACCACTGTATTTTAATACTTTGTTGGAAGCCACCCAGAGTGACTGGGGAAACTCAGCCAGATGGGCGGGGTATAATAAATTCTATTCTAATTCTATTCTGGGAACTGTAGTTTGTAAAGGGAGCTACAGTTTCCAGCCCACTCAACATGCAATGCTAATCCAAAAATCCTGGTTGGATACGAAAGGCTATGCACAAGTTGTGTCTGGATACATGCCTCAATCCTTCTTTAGCATGAGTGACATAACAAATCATGATTGAGCTCTTAACCACAGTTTCCTCTTATGTGTGGCTCCAGAAACTAAGGTTAAGAGCTTCCAAACAAGCCAGGATATCTTTCCATGGTAAGAGCTGAATCCTAGCTTGTTCAGCTGCTCACATGAATTGTGACTGCAAGGGGTTGCAGGCTGATAAATATTCTGGTTTACTGATCCATTATTTTTAGCTAAAGTTAGCATGTGAATGCAGCCATTGTGCCCCCTTTTATTGGAGGGGAGGGGGTCTTCTCTCAAACACTTTGAATACCTGAGCAGGACTTTCAAAGAAGTGTTCCTTTTTCACCTTCTTCCCCATCCCTTTTCTCCACATCCTAAGAGGAATGAAAGGTTTCAGGTGACTATGCTCTATTTTTCTAGTTTGCATTAGACCTGTTTCGAGAAGCCTTACCTGTGGCCCCGTGGCCCATAGATTGCAGCAAAATACTGGTCAAGAATCTTGTCTCTGTGTTAGGCTCATGGGAAAAAGCTGTCCCATGAGCCCCTGTAACAGGAAAGCCAGCTTGGCCCTGCAATCGTGCATGGCCCTGGCACCAAAATGTGTGGGTGCCTGGCCCCTTCCCAGGGAATTTTGTGGGTGTTTGGGCACCCAGAGCCCCAGAGAGTTGGCACCTATGCCCTTCAAACGGGAGGGGAAAGCCTATCTAAGCTCACAGCCATTTTTTCTTGAGAACTTCCACCACTCACCCTCAGGTTCAGTGAGCAAATTCGGGTTGCTGATTGACAGGACTGGAAAGTAATTTCTCTCTCTTTACCTGATTGGCACTTGGTTGGGTTTCTATCTTTTTCTTTTTACTTTCCCTAAATGGAATTATGACTTTCCTTTGTTAGGCAGAATAATGTTTTGTATGAGGGTGGAAATGGCATTGAGCAGGATCAACATAGTATAGCCCCCCCCCCCATAAGAAGCCTGAGGGTGGATGACCATGGTACCCCCAAGGTTGGGTTGGGGTATCTGCCTGGTGGAATCTGCACCCTGGTCACCCAGTGAGACCTTGCTTGCTTAGCATGCAAGGTTCAACACTGGCTGTCTCCCATGGAATGCATTTGGGGCAGTCCAGGCCTGGTGCACAGATTCCATCAACGTGGGGCTTGTGGAATGGTGAATTGATCCTGGAGCCCAGTGCCTTGCCAACCCTTACCCTGCCTGTTGATGTCAATAAAGATTTGGCCTGGATTTAGCCCATCGCTATTGTACGGTCTCATGGGTCACAAAACGCACCTGCCGGAGCAGAAATTCTCTCTGAGCCCATCCATTGCCTGTTACACTATGCATTTCCGCTTGAAAAATATGAAACATGTTTGGTTTTATAAACGAAGAGGGGCTTAATATGTGTCACTCAGTGGTCTCAGCATCTCTCTGTAATGCTGGGGAAGAGGTTGAACCCGAAACATATGAAGAAACATAGCTCTGTGGAATACCCTTCCATCAAATGTCAAGGAAATAAACAACTATGTGACTTTTAGACGACATCTGAAGGCAACATTGTTTAGGGAAGTTTTTAATGTTTGATGTTTTATCGTATTTTTAATATTCTGTTGGGAGCTGCCCAGAGTGGCTGGGAAAACCCAGCCAGATGGACGGGGTATAAATAAATGATGATGATGATGATGATGATGATGATGAATGGATGAATGAATTGAGGAAAGTTGTTGATTTAGGGAAGGGGTTTCCAGTACAAAGGATGCTGCTTCCAGACAGATTTGATTCTAGCATTGATTTTTTTTCTATTCGTTAAATACAGAAACTTCTTCTTTCCCCCCAAAAAATGTCACTCAGTGGCCTGGCAGTTTTGGAGCCACCTGCAAATGAGGAGTCATGACAAAGGAGTATAGATCCAACAATTTGGAACCAGCCAAGGGAAGCTTTTCAAGCAGCCGGTGCTATCCATAGGTAAAATGGCATACTGTGGGCTGGCAAAGGGAGATGAAGAAAAAAACCTCCCTGCCTTTTGAAAAGCCACTAAACACATTTGAATGCAATAGATGTCAGAAGCTGTTAATGTGCCTCAGAACTAGTGTTAAATTTGGCTGCACTTACTTCCTTTGAACTAAATTGATGCCACTGCTTCTGGGCAGCTGTGTATTTCTGTCTCTCTATGGGAGGAAAACAAGGAACACAAGACTTAAGAGTTATTACTGCCATGTGCCTGTCCATTCCTCGCTGTGTTAATCTGGCACTGACCACTGTTGTTTCTTCGCCACAGGAAGTGCTTTTTAAAGTCTTTAAGTGCTGTTGAGAGCAAAAGGGTAAATAGCTCTGGAGTGACTTTTAAAAGGAGGAGAAAGAATGGCAAGTACCAAACAAGGAAGCCCCTGTTTGAGTTCAAGAGAAGGAGCTGTCAACATTTGTCAAAGAGAGATTGCTTTCTTCCCTCCGCTGGGATAACACAACTCTTGATAACACGCCAGGGTGCCCAAACTGTGCACATTAATAAATAACACTATTATAAATTATACATCATGCCACTCGTAATAAGGTACTGGATTTCAGAGGCTTCTTGGAGCATCTAAACTCTCAGGCAGGGTTTGGCCTCCAGGACACTAATGTCAGTCAACATATAACCTTATACTGAGTCAGACCTTTGGTCTATGTAATCTTCCTTGACTGAGAGTGGCTTTCCAGGATTCAGGCAGAAGTCTATCACACCCAAGTGTGTACGTATACACATAGATACACACACAAACATATTGTTATAGGTTTCGGTGGACTCTCCCCCCACCCCCCACCCCCCAGAAAGTAATAAATGGTAGGGTTTTGATTATTTGGGATGTGAAGGGAGAAATACAATCTGCAGAGGAATTCCTGAGCTAGCCTCTGCAAAATAACCTGGCCAAGCTAGGGCCATTGAGAAACAATGCAGGGCCATTGAGAGCTATTGACAATGCAAAAGAACTGTCCTTCCCCCTTGCCCTGAGGTGTAAACAGAGACTGGGGGTTTGGAGGGTTGCCAGGACAACTGGGTGTGAGGTGACAGGAAAAGAGAGTCTTGAGCAAGGGCTACTGGAAGAAGATGGAAGCAAGACTGTGGTCTAAACCACTGAGCCTCTTGGGCTTGCTGATCGGAAGGTTGGCGGTTCGAATCCATGTGACAGGGTGAGCTCCCATTGCTCTGTCCCAGCTCCTGCCAACCTAGCTGTTCAAAAGCATGCCAGTGTAAGTAGATAAATAGGTACCGCTATGGCAGGAAGGTAAACGGCATTTCTGTGCGCTCTGGCATTTCATTGCACCAGAAGCGGTTTAGTAATGCTGGCCACATGACCCGGAAAGCTGTCTGTGGACAAACGCCAGCTCCCTTGGCCTGAAAGTGAGATGAGCGCTGCAAGCCCATAGTCAGAAGAAAGAATAGGATCCATCTTGGGCAGACTGGCTGCAGGCCTGCTGGGAGAAATGCCTTGGACTCCAGGGCTGCACTTCTTTGGGGGAGATGACCATGCTGTAAGATCTGGACTCCCTCCATGCAGACTGAATGTGTAAATAGGTGGATGAACCATATTTCTTAAAGTTATGACAGTCTCCACTGTGCCTCGATTATCCAAAGAAACACAGGCCATGGGTGAGTGCCTGGAACCCCCTGGGATCTTGCTATCGCTTGGCAGAGAGTGGGGGTGGCACCCAACTTTTGTAACTAGTTATCTAGCTATCCACACTCTCTCATACACTTGCATGTGGCCTTCTCAAGACAACTAATAAAAGAGCTTAATGAGGCGATTCTTTGTAAAAAAAGCAAAACAAACCAGAATTTTTTTATGAGATGCCATAAAGCTGTGAGTGAATCAACGGGCTCTTATGCCAAGAACACAAATAACACAGGAAACAAGAGGTGGAGAAGTGTGGTGACTTGTGAGGCCACTGTAGACTTCTTGTTGACATCCATCTCTCTCAAGAGACAATGGAGTGCCCTCTTCTAAGGCATCATGACCAGAAGCATCTCTTTGGCTAAGCTAGAGTAAAGCATGAGTCATGTGGTACATCTTACATTTCTGTATTGGGCCTCTGAATAAAATTCTAAAACCATCTGTGTGCCAAAGTGCTTGATTAAGAGCCCACCTATTTATAAATATTACCTTAAAAAAATATTTCTAGTGATACCTATTTACCAGAACCATATAAAGCAGGAAAAGGTGGAAGGGAAAAGGAGAATTAGTCTTTGATTTGTGCTTGATGTGTGACTAGCATGTAGTGTAGATTCTTCTGAAAGATGCTAATCTCTTCCAAATTGAATCCTATTAACAAGGAATCGCTTTCTTCAAAGCAACACAGAGAGGGAAACCTTGGTCCCCCTCCCCTCAAGATGTGGGAGGGGGTGCCTTGATTGTGCTCAGAGAATACTGTTGGAAGCTCTAATTAAAATGCTTACCAAAGTCAGTCTGTTTTAAATAGAGGATTATGGGGTGGTGGGAGGCCCAACTCATTCAAGTATCTATAGATGCTGTAAGCTCAACATCCAGGAATTCCTCAGTGCATGAAAAAGTTTCTGTGCGAGTGAACTCGAACCAGCTTTGCTGCTGACAACTGTAATTCTTACAACTTCCTATTTCTGTTTGTGTTCACAGAGAACTCTGAAATGACACAGAACCAAGCCAAAAAATAGCTAGTGGTTCTGCATAGCCAAACAGTGATTTCTCTGCATCTATTGTAGGCCATACATATGAGCTACCTCACACGAGGCATGATTGACTTAAGAAGATTCAGTATCCCTGCCAAGCTTGGGACTGATCCATCCTTTGGCTCTCCTACACGAATATCACATATCCACTTTGATGAGTAACTGTTATAAGGTTGGAGGTGCAAGCCTCAAAAATGAAAGGCACACATTAAACACATTTGTTTGGCTGAATATTGACTTATTATGCTGCATAACTAAATGCATAGCTTTTTTTTTTAAGAGCTATGGGGTGCGGGTGGTGCTGTGGTCTAAACCACTGAGCCTCTCCGGTTTGCCGATCTGGAGGTCAGCGGTTCGAATCCCTGCGACAAGGTGAGCTCCTATTGCTCGGTCCCTGCTCCTGCCAACCTAGCAGTTCGAAAGCACCCCAAAAAGTGGAAGTAGATAAATAGGTACCACTCCAGCGGGAAGGTAAACAGCATTCCCGTGTGCTGCTCTGGTTTCGGTGTTCCGTTACGCCAGAAGCGGCTTAGTCATGTGGGAGGGGGTGACCACATGACCCGGAAATCTGTCTGCGGAGTGGACAAACGTCAGCTCCCTTGGCCTTTAAAACGAGATGTCGCCGGACCCCCAGAGTCGTTCGCGACTGGACTTAACTGTCAGGGGTCCTTTACCTTTACCTTTTTATGTTCTTTATTTGTGTCAGCCATCGGCCATAGCAATAAAACAACAATATGATATACAAAAATACATATGGTATATATATGGAATTTGTCATTAGCTCATCAGTGCCGTCTAGTGTCACATTTGTATAATGCACTTAAAACGCACTTAAAACTTATATTTGCAGCTGTATAGCTGAGTCCTTTCTTTCCATCCCACATCCTTGAGCAGGACTCAAGATGTAGCTACGATTTGGTAAGTACAACCAGTTCATGGCAAAAATGACAAGGTGCTCAAACACGATGGTATGTTAGCTACAACAACAAAGAGTCTTGTGGCACCTTCAAGACAAACTCTTGTTGCTGCTGCTGCAACAGCTTGGCATAGCTAGCTACACCACTGCGAACGGATAGCTGAAACTGTTCTCATTATTTGCAGACAGGCCCAGTTGGTGGTAAGAAGTTCATAAGTGCATAACCTTATAATGAAGTAAGCAGCTTCAGCTAAGTTCAACTAAGCAGAACAAGACGTAATGAAATAATGAACCTTTTGGACATCAAGCACTGGCATTCTGCTTTCCACAATAAGCCTGCAAGGGAATTCTTTGAGAATTCTTCTTTCTCTTTCATGTATTCATGCAATGGCTTCCACCTGATGTAACACTTCTGATGGAAAGGCTACCAATGGGCATGTTGAGCTGCTAAATATTCGAGAAATCAGAGGAAGCCTAGGAAAAATCTAAGGTTGCCTCCAAAGCTGGAGCCAGGGCTTTTTAAAAGCTGGAACTCACCAAAACTCAGTTCCAGCACCTCTCAGGTGAGTACCATAGCCATTATAAGAGAACAAGGGAGGTGTTCATGATGAGTTCTGGCACCTCTCTTTCTAATAATAATAATAATAAATTTTATTTTTACCCCTCCCTCCCCGGCCAGAGCTGGGCTCAGGATGGCTAACACCAATAAAATCACAGTAAAAACATAAAAGGGGAAAAAGAAGGGGGGGAACCAATTTAAAATACAGGTTAAAATGCAATTTAAAATGCAGTCTCATTTTAAAATAGCCGATAAATCAAGACCATAAGGGCAGGGAAACATAAGGGTCAGACCGAGTCCAAACCAAAGGCCAGGTGGAACAGAGGTCTTGCAGGCCCTGCGGAAAGATGTCAAGTCCCGCAGGGCCCTAGTCTCTTGTGACAGAGCGTTCCACCAAGTCGGGGCCAGGACTGAAAAGGCCCTGGCCCTAGTTGAGACCACCCTGCGACCTGGGACCTCCAAAATGTTGTCATTTGTGGACCTTAAGGTACTCCGTGGGGCATACCATATTTATAGTAAAATAGCACTGGCTAGAACTAAAGGGGCCTGAAAAGAGCACCTAAACTCAGCAACCTGACTACTTTATGAAAATTATCCAGTTGATTCATATTATCAGGAGAACCAGCAGGAAGGTGCTGGATTAGGAAGAGAATGGTTTTTGGCAATCTGCATTGGAATTCAGCAGCAAAGGGATTTTGTGGTAGGAACCTCTGGCTGCTATGAGCTAAGCTGCTCTAGATCTACAGGGGCCAGGCAGAAGGTCAAAAGGAGGAGATTGTTAATAATAATAATAATAATAATAATAATAATAATAATAATAATACAGCGCTAAATATTAAAAACTTCCCTGAACAGGGCTGTCTTCAGATGTCTTTTAAAAATAGGATAGCTACTTATTTCCTTCACATCTGAAGGGAGGGTGTTCCACAGGCTGGGCGCCACTACCGAGAAGGCCCTCTGTCTGGTTCCCTGTAACCTCACTTCTCGCAATGAGGGAACTGCCAGAAGGCCCTCGGTGCTGGATCTCAGTGTCCGGGCTGAACGATGGGGGTGGAGACGCTCCTTCAGGTATACAGGACCGAGGCCGTTTAGGGCTTTAAAGGTCAGCACCAACACTTCGAATTGTGCTCGGAAACATACTGGGAGCCAATGCAGATCTCTCAGAACCAGTGCTATGTGGTCCCAGCGGCCACTCCCAGTCACCAGTCTAGCTGCCGCATTCTGGATTAATTGCAGTTTCCGGGTCACCTTCAAAGAAAGGAAAAGCTTAAGGGCCGAGGGAAATGGGGTGGTGCAAGAAATAAATGCTAAAAGATGGTATGGCCAAGAAGAATGATGGGAAATAAGAGAGCTTTAACAGGGATGAGCATGAAGTTGATTATAAACCATGGACTAAGTAATTTGGATTCAACTGAAATCCATGGGACAAATTGGTCATGACTTAAGGCACACCGATTTCAGTGGAAATAACTAATATGACAGTGCCAGCTCAGAGGTAAGTCGCATTAAGACAGGCTTCCTCAGACTTGGCCCTCCAGATGTTTTGAGACTACAATTCCCATCATCCCTGAACAGTGGTCCTGCTAGCTAGGGATCATGGGAGTTGTAGGCCAAAAACATCTGGAGGGCCGAGTTTGAGGAAGCTGGCATTAAGATCATACGGATGCATGTAAGCTTAGTCATACTAAGAGCAGAGCCATTGGAACAAATGGAGATGACTAACTCAGCGTTTGCATTGTGTAGATGCAATCCAAAAGCATTTCCTCCAAGATAATTATGTGTAGGATTGAAGGCTAAAGCTAAATCCAGCAGCTCTACCATTTTACCATATGCCTGCCTCTGATAGGGAGAACCAAACCAAGTTTAACCTGGACTGGGGTTTATTATCTTTGGCTTTGGAGAGGTGACAGTAAAATTCACACACTGATTTGCAATAACCAGCCAAATATCTGACCCTAGTCTATCATAAAGGTAAAGGGACCCCTGACCATTAGGTCTAGTCGTGACCGACTCTGGGGTTGCAGCGCTCATCTCGCTTTATTGGCCGAGGGAGCCGGCGTACAGCTTCCAGGTCATGTGGCCAGCATAACTAAGCCGCTTCTGGCGAACCAGAGGAGCGCACGGAAACGCCGTTTACCTTCCTGCCAGGGTGGTATCTATTTATCTACTTGCACTTTGATGTGCTTTCGAACTGCTAGGTTGGCAGGAGCAGGGACCGAACAACGGGAGCTCACCCTGTCATGGGGATTCAAACCGCCGACCTTCTGATTGGCAAGTCCTAAACTCTGTGGTTTAACCCACAGCACCACCCAAGTCCCCAGTCTCTCATAACTGCATGAAATAATCTGACATTAAATTCACCCAGTAGAGATTTCACTTCACACAAGGATAGCAATGTTCCTGTGATCATTTTTGATGCTCCTTATGAAGCAGAATCCACCTTTTCAGTTCACCCCATGAGTAACCCAAGATTGCTTCTGAGAAGAATTTCCATCCCTACAGCTCTTGCCAACAGTTTTCCCTGTATAACATCCCTCATGCATCTTTCTGCCTTGTTGACTCTCCAACTCATTAAATTTCATTCTAAAAGACAGCTTTCCTCCCTTGCCTACGCATCTTAATTTCCATGTCCCTTTGCGCCAATTTATTATTTAGCTCTGACTGTATTACTGAATGATGTGAAACATTTTTTTCTTTTTCTTTTTCTTTTTCTTTTTTGCTTATTCGTTATATAAAAAAAGCACTACCACGATACGAGTTTCACCCGACCCACCTCAAATTTGGGTTGTTGGGACCACATTTTATCTACTGCCACATTCCAGACAAATATGAAGAGTTCTTCTCAAGTGAAAATTACTGTGGGAATTTTGGGAGAAGTTTTTTTCTAAAAAAAATCTCAGTAATATTTCTCAGAGGGTGTTCAGCACATCATTGCCAGTGATGTGGGATGGATGCTCCCCCCCCCAAAAAAAAATTCCCCCCATCTATCATTCCCCACATAATTTTTCTCATTTCTAAAAATAGAAGTATTGTTTCCTTAAATTACCTAGGAACCTAATAATGTAATGCAATCATAGTCAAATTGTGCAGTTTCAAAGTTGTGGTTAACTTTCCCCCCCAGAAGACTATGCCTAGAAAGCATGCATGCATACATATATACATAATGCACATAAATATATTACTTTTTAGGCATGGTAAAATTAACATATTAACAGTTTTCTGTGCCTCCACTATTTTTCTTCACATTTCAACAACGTAAAGGACTATGTACTATGCTATTGAGTTATTATGTCTTAAAATATATATAAGTATTACAATAAAAATTATTTCCGAGTGAATTCATTTGAATATAACATTTAAATGATGCTATGTGCTCTATTCTGTTTTTAAAAACTAATCAAATGTTTCCTTTCAAATAATTTTGGCTATGGGGAGAAAACTTTGAGACATTTGTTAAAATAATGCATTATTATTATTATTATTATTATTATTATTATTATTATTTAAAAGTTTGGTAAATGTAAGTTAAGCAATGTGGAACAGATCCCGATCAGTTTTTGGCATGGATACAATAGTCAGCCAAAGTCAACCCAGAGTATGCAAAGCCATTGAAATGTTGACTAAAATGAAATTCAGAGGTAATATTAGGGGATTCCACCACTACTTGAGGGATTTCAAAGAAGCCAACCAAATTTTCCTTTTAAGAAAAAAGATAGTGACATTTGAAAGGAGTGGCACATTCCTAAATAATGTAACGGGACTGTATCTAAAGAGAAGTTCAGTGTAGAAGTTTTGTTTTGTTTTCGTTGCTGATCATTTTTATTAGTTTTCAATTAAAACAATCCATAATAGCCTCATTATTACAATGCCAAATTATAATACAATTAATAATACCAATATCAAGATGCCAAATTATACAATTTTGGTGGCACCCCGTGTGCTAGAATTGGTGGTTTGATGATTTACTTTGTTCCTGCATGCCAAAATCTTACAAATTTCAATTTCACTCCCGTCCAATCCCTTATGTCGCAACTGCAGTTTTAACAACTTCCGTTCGTATCGTCAAACTAAGTGATTTATACACCTACAGATGAAGCATTCAAACTCTCTCCTTCCTGTGTGTGGCAATTATTCTGTCCATAGTGTTTCTTCTTGTCCTTGTAATATATTATGTCTATCTTTTGTCAAAATAAACAAACAACAATTTTCCTTCCAGTAGCACCTTATAGACCAACTAAGTTTGTTATTGGTATGAGCTTTCGTGTGCATGCACACTTCTTCAGGTACATGCACACGAAAATTCGTGCATGCACACAAAAGCTCATACCAATAACAAACTTAGTTGGTCTCTAAGGTGGGTGGCACTGTGGGACACGGGTGGCGCTCTGTTAAACCACAGAGCCTAGGACTTGCCAATCAGAAGGTCGGCGGTTCAAATCCCCGTGACGGGGTGAGCTCCCGTTGCTCGGTCCCAGCTCCTGCCAACCTAGCAGTTCAAAAGCACGTCAAATTGCAAGTAGATAAATAGGTACCACTCCGGTGGGAAGGTAAATGGCGTTTCCGTGAGCTGCTCTGGTTCGCCAGAAGCGGCTTAGTCCTGCTGGCCACATGACCCGGAAGCTGTCTGCGGACAAACGCTGGCTCCCACGGCCCATAGAGTGAGATGAGCGTGCAACCCCAGAGTCGGTCACGACTGGACCTAATGGTCAGGGGTCCCTTTACCTTTTTAAGGTGCTACTGGAAGGAATTTTGTTTGTTGGTTGGTTTCGGCTACCTACCTGTAACTATCTTTTGTCAGTTGTTGCTGTCCTCTCATGTAAGGTCGGGGAAGGCTTCTGGTTTCATTTCATTACTTTAGCCATCACATGATTTTAAAGCAGAGGAAAGGCAATAGGTCTCACTGGTGAGTTGCATTTGGGGCATGGAGCAGGAAAAGATTCTGCAGCTGTTTTGGAGCCAGCTCTTCAGAATGGGTGGGAAAGCTGGTGGGAAATCTTTCCCTCACCTGTTTAGAACAACACACACACTCTTTCTCTTTCTCTCGTTCTCTCTTTCCGATTTCTCCAGTTGATTAACCCACCGTACACTGAAGTTTCGCAGAGTCCACAGGTCCCTTAACCTTGTGCTCACCTTCCCAATGTGCAAAGTGCCCAGCTTCACTTCTACACCCTGCCTGCTGGATAATAATAATAATAATAATAATAATAATAATAATAATAATTTATTTATACCCCACCCATCTGGCTGGGTTTCCCCAGCCACTCTGGGCAGCTTCCAACACAATATTAAAATACAATAATGCATCAAACATTAAAAGTTTCCATAAACAGGGCTGTGTGGATTTGCTAGGTACTAGATAGCAGCTTGCAAAAAGAAGAGAAGTTTGGCTTTGCTTTGGGTTTTTTTACTTTGGCTTAGGCATACTTATCTGAGACGCCAACCCTTTTGGAGTATAACAATTTCCTGGGTTACTAGAATCATAAATTCCAAGCCTTTATGAGAAAGCTTTCTCTCAGCACGAAGAGCACCTTCTGCCCGATACGAGGAGGCCATTTGGAACTTAGCATAATGCACTAGGATAAGATAAATGCAAAGATTTGTTGCTTGGGTTTGTGTTTTGTGGAGTTTATTATTGCAATCTGGGAAGTCGGCACGTTTATGAACCATTAACTATGTTCTCTGCACTTCCACAAGAGACTCCATTTTATAAAAACACACAAATTACTTTGGCTTAGGCCACTCATGTTAACGGCCTGTGATTTACATATTTCAGTAAGCTGCGGAGTCAAAATGAAGTCGACGTGATAGCAGGCTTCCTTTCTGCCTTATTTCCCACCACTCCCTGGGGTGTGGGAAATTCATTTCATCTCATTTTAATCATTCTCCTCGATGTAGTCAGGTAAACAAGTCTTAGAAGAGCGTGGAGATAAAAGACAGAATAAACACAAATAAGGTCAGTCGTCCCGCACCCCACTTAGTACAAAGCAAACATAAGCGCTTGATTGAAGTTACTCATTAAAGCAATGCTACAGAGCAGGTAAAACCTGAAGGGTTTGTGCTAAGTTCACTGAAGCACCACACAGGAGGGTTATATTCCGTTTAAGACTTCTCAAAAACAATCTAGATCTCAGCCCTCAAGGGGGGAATGATAACACTCAAAAATAATTGTTCGGAGAAAGTACAATCTCGGAAGAGATGTGTTAATACATTTTAGGTGTGTGCTGAAACCAACATCCATCTGCCAGAGCTGGGTTGGATCAGAAGAGGAGAAAGAAAGACCCAGTTCAGATTCAGTGCTTACAATTGTTCCGTGTTAACCTCTTAAAGTAGTCGTCCCCCCTCTGCTTTTTTTTAATCACTTTTTCCTCTCCCTTTTGCTACCTATCCTTTCACTAGCCCCAATCTGTACTACAGTATATATTTAAAGCAGAATTATACCACTTTAAAAAATCATGGCTTGGCCCAAAGAATCCTGGAAACTGTAGTGTGGTAAGGGTGCTGAGAGCTGTTAGGAGGCCCTTGTTTTCCTCTCAGAGTTACAATTCCCAGAGTGGTTTAACAATTGGTCCCTCTTCCCAGGAATCTCTGGAAAGTGTAGCTCTGTGAGGGAAATAGTGGCATCTTCCAAAATTTCTCAGTAAACTATAGATTCCTAAATTATTTGCTATGACTAATAAATTGGCATAATTGTGTTTTAAATGCACAATGTAAGTGGGGCCTTGGATAGAAAGCACCTGAGGGCAAGTATCTGCCTTTCTGGAATTATTGATCACTAGGTTCATTGATGACGCTATGTCACTTATGCTAATACCAGAGAACAGCAATGAGTCTTTAGAGTAAAGTGTCTGGCTCCCACACCATGAAAGCCTTATTTCATTATAAAGCCTGAAATATCTATTGATCATAAAATCAAGATAATTTGTCCTTTCACTGGGAAACACAGCATGGAAGCCCTACCTGATTCCCAATTAATCTGGCAAACGTTCAGGACTCCTGATGATGAATGGCTGAGGATGAAAGGAGAGAAAATATTTTACGCTGAAGGACAAACGATCCCGTTTCTGTAAACAATTTGTGTGTGTGCTCATCAAACGCAAAGGATGCATTTCTTCTTTTGGCTATTTCAGGTTATGTCAAAAAGTTCAAAGCGGTTGCCAAGTTGGTCCAATCCGTTTTGTTACACCTGATGTTAGGGGATTTCAAAATGCCTATTAACTTATGTAACTAAGGGCAAGGATGGCAACAGATGTCTGTTTGACAGATTGAAGTCTCCCCAGTGAAGCCTGCCACCCAGCAGAATGACAGTCACTACTGGAGTCAGGAAACAAAATCAGTGGAAAACAGTAAATGGCAGGAGATCAGCTGCTGTATCTGTGGTTGAAATGGTGGGGGATACGAACTTCCACACTGTGTAATGGTTTGTGGCATGTGTACACTTGCAGCGCAGCTGCTTGTGCTTGTACATGAAATCTTTTTGTGTGAACTCTGAGCTGCGTTCCAGGATAACATGGGTATAAGAACAAAGAACCACACTGCATGTCTAATGCTGTCTTTGAACCATTGGGCAAACTAGGAACATAATAGTGAGCACTCACACTTTACATTGTGGGTGCCCTTTGCGGGATCATGTGCGGTGCTACAGTTCCCAGGGAACTTAATGGAGAACAGGGACTGGCCTATCTCTCAGTGTTATTATTTGGCAGTTCACGTCCAGCCTCAGCAGTCTAGTTTCATTGCTGGGAGGTGGGGCCAGTCCCAATTATATATAGGGGGTGGAGCCGACAGTAGCCAGGCAGTTGGCTCAGGAGATTCACCCTCCCTACCCTTCCTTAGTTTAATGTTTTCTTGTTTGCAGGTTAACTTATTCTTCCTGTTTAGCAGGCACTGCTGCGGTCTTTGACTGGTTGCTGTTGAAGGACCGGGAAGAAATTTTCCTGCATTGGCAGGTTTTGTCTTCCCTGTAGCAATTCGTCACAACTTTGGCAGTTATGGCCTTGGGTAGAATCCTTTAGTCTTTTCCTCCCTATAATGGTGGGGGGGGGGGGTTGTGAAGTGGTGACTCACACCCCTGTGGCGTCAATTCCAGGGTCCCCTCTTAAAAGGGGTTATATAATGGGTGTCACTGGCCATACACCGAAAGGCTGTCAGTGAACTACCCTGTGTGTGGGGATACGGGCTGGGCTGCCTGCTACACTTACGTATCTCAGTGTACCCCCATATCCCATTTACCATGATGTGCCCCAGTTCCCCCTGGCCGGGGGGCTGGGAGGGGTACACGCCCAAGGCCTAAACCAAGGTCTTCCTACATTTGGAAGTTTAATAAAGTTGTGGCCTAATAATAATAATAATAATTTTTTATTTATATCCCGCCCTCCCCAGCCGAAGCCGGGCTCAGGGCGGCTAACAACAATAAAATAATACAACATTCTAAAATCATTTCATTATAAAATTAATTCAAATCAAATTGATGGCAACCATTGGGCTAGAGTTCTGTGAAGATTGCCAAAGGAGGGAGTCATGCTGTGCCCTTGCCAAAAGCCTGGTGGAACAGCTCTGTCTTGCAGGCCCTGTGGAAAGATGTCAAGTCCCGCAGGGCCCTAGTCTCTTGTGACAGAGTGTTCCACCAGATCGGAGCCACAGCCGAAAAAGCCCTGGCTCTGGTTGAGGCCAGCCTAACCTCTCTGTGGCCTGGGACCTCCAAGATGTTTTTGTTTGAAGACTGTAAGTTCCTCTGTGGGACATACCAGGAGAGGCGGTCCCATAGGTATGAGGGTCCGCCCCAGTTCTCGCTGGCCTTGGGCATGTACCCCTCCCAGCCCCCCAGCCAGGGGGAACTGGGGCATATCAGGGAACTAATTTAATTCTATAACACATTGTCAGAGTCTTTATTTCTTTCTTATGATCCCTGGGGGCTGGGGCTGTCGCCACCTGGTCACACAATTAAAAAGCAGGAATAATGCTGCAATGATGACTGAAATGGCCTACCTTCCATGGTTGAAGCCACAACGGCTGTGTTGTGTGCAGAGTGCTTCAGCACATTAAAGCACAGCATTATATAACTACGTTACAGACATCTCCACAGAATGGTTCGTGTAATTCAGTCAGTTCTGGCATGGCTTCACTAGCTACTAGTCATTTTCTGGGATGAGTTCAAAGTGCTGGTTTTGACCTATAGATCCTTAGGTGGCACAGAACTCCAGTACCTGAAGGATTGATTGCCTTCTCTCACATGAACAAAACCAGACCGTGCAACCGTCATCTTAGGCTCTTCTTCATGTGCTGCCTCTGCAGGAAGTTCTGAGGGTGCCAACACAGGAACGGGCCTTTTTGTGGTGGCCCCCACTTCTGGAATTTGCTCCCCAGGGAGACATGCCAGGTGTTAGGCACCAAGCAAATACTTTTCTTTTTTCCTGGGCTTTTGGCCCTTAGTTTGAAGGACATTACGGCATCTTTTAGTAAGATGGGACTTGTTCTGCCTTTTCATTTAACAGTGTTTTTCGTCTGTTATTTGAATTGGGTTTTTACATTTTTATTGTTGTTTTAATGGGTTTTTATGTAGGTCACATTGAATTACCTTTGTAAGAAGAGCAACTAACAAATACAATTGATCATCCTCATTGGTATCTCCTTTTTTTCAAAGAGCAGGGAAATTCTAAGGTACTAGAAAATTCACCCATGGACTAAGGTAAGGCATCTTCTTTGTAAGCAGTAAACAGTAACACATTCTACACAGTGCTATGAGTTGGTTGTGTGTTTGTGTGTGTGCCAGAGCCCCCTAAGCCCTGGATCCAGCAAGTGTTTAAACCTAATCAAGCCTTCTAATTCTGGGAAATAACCAAACTAGATTCCTGGTTAAGATGATGGGACATTAATGCTGTGAACCCCTCCATCATAGGTTCAAGTTGTATATATGTGTAAATAAACCATATATTGTAAAGACACAGCAATCTCCACTGTGCCTTATTTCCAAAAGGAAACATGAACCCTGAGTAAGTACCTAGAACTCCTGGAATCTTGCAACACTTTGAGATTGGGGTGGCCTGCAACACTGGTGTCAGAAGTGACAGGTCCAGATGAACCTCTTTTTTTTATAGTGGCTCCCCATTTGTGGAATGCTTTCTACAGGGAGGTTCGTCTGGCGCTTTCACTACATGTGTATGAGCTAGAGGAGCAGCTGGCTCCTCCTGAATTGGTTGACATTAAAAAACCCAATTATTTTGCCTCTTGGAAATATAGCCTTTTGGGGTGTGGGCTAGTCCCTATACTGGGTGCAGCCTTTAAAGCAGGCCCAGCAGCAAGGGTCACCCAGAGTCCCACAAGATTTTTTTTTTGGGGGGGAGCCACTGGGAGGCTTTGTTTGGGCCCATGAAGTGTTTGAGAGATATTGGTAGGAAGTAGAGTAGTAACAGAAGTAGCTGTTAATCTGCTTGACCTGGGGACACTGTCAATAGTTCAGGACAAAGAGCCATGTAGACAACCACATGGTGTACAGGTGGGGTTTGTGCTGTTTACTGCTGCAGGGATCCTTCCTGCAAGTTTTGGCAATAGTTTTTGAAATGCTGTTGATTTGTGCTTTTTGCATGTCTGGTGATGGGGACTGTTTAATGATTTTGAAGAAATTGTGTGTTTGAAAGCTGCTTTGTGCTGCAGTAGCACAAGAAAAAGAGTGACACTTGCATCCTGGCTTCAATATGTCAAAACTCACAATTTGAGGCTGCCAAATGTGGGAGACTGTGTAACTTGCTTTGGGATGCAGAACTGTGACTATCAACTAAACTAAAGCATGGCTTATACTATAAACTAAACTAAACTAAACTAAACTAAACTGAAGCATGGCTTAGTGAAGCAGTAGAAAAACTGGACATGATCTCTTCTGTAGGAGTCTGCATGTTTGCTTGTTCCTGCAAAGCCATGGTTGGCTTGGGTCCCCAGATGTTGTTGGACTACAACTCTCATCATCTCTGAGCTCTGGCCTTGCTAGCTAGGGATGATGGGAGTTGTAGGCCAAAAACATCTGGGGAACTAAGGTTGAGAAAGGCTGGCTTAGAGCATGAGTAGGTAAACTAAGGCCCAGGGGTTAGATCCAGCCCAATCGCCTTCTAAATCCGACCCGAGGACGGTCCAGGAATCAGCATGTTTTTACATGAGTAGAATGTGTGCTTTTATTTAAAATGAATCTCTGGGTTATTTGTGCGGCATAAGAATTCGTTCATCCCCCCCCCCCCAAGGTCTGAGGGACAGTGGACCAGCCCCCTGATGAAAATGTTTGCTGACCCCTGGCTTAGAGAGTTATGTTTGGACCAAGTCATTTTGTTGCATTTACTTACAACTTTTTTGTGATCTTTCAGCCCCATTCTAACTTACCTGCAACTTGCAGGGAACAATGGGGCAGTGGCCGCTGATCTCAGCAATAACTCTCTCTTTTCTCTACATGCTTTTCTTCATAGACAGCTTGGTACACATTAGCAGTGACAGGGAATAAAAAACAAGTTTGATGTCTGGAAGATACCTATGAGGATTCAAGCATGGGGACAGATGGGTACCAAGTCTCCATCATCATGGGGCATCACACAAATCAGCAAGAGAAATGATGTGGTGAGTCATGCATTTTATTTTTGCCTAGAAATAGATGGAACTGGCATTTGCAACAGATTAGCTCTGTTTAAAATGAACCCATGCTAGAATTTACGGGCAAATAGGATGTTCTGATAAGCCTGAAGAGTTACTTTGCTAATTTTACATTTAGTTAAACATGTGCAGGTTTGCACATTGCAGCTTAAAATAAGGTTTCCAGAGATTGTTTATCAGAAATAAAACTTTCAGATCTGCAACACCAGCAGAGCAGGTTGTTGTTAAAACATGCAGTGGATTTCACCTTTCTAGTTAAGAGTGGTTATTAGAATTAAGAGTTGAAAAATATAAAAGAAAATAACTTATTATATATCAGCACATTACTGCCCCTAGTTTCAGTGTTTAGCCCCACTTGCAAAGGAGGTGGATTAGTTGTAAATTAATACAATATTCCAGAATGGTTTCTGTGTATATTCCAAAATGGTTGCTGTGTATATAAGGCATAAACCATAATCTACTGTTTCCAGTTTTTTTTGTCACAGAGGTGACTTGTGTATGCCTTGTTTTTTCACTTTTTTATCCAACATTCATTCTTCTATGTCTTCTTCACAGCTCTGGCAGGGTTCTAGAGGTCTCCAGCTTCCTTCCCAAAGCCTAGTTAGTGCTTTCCCAGTTTTGAGAAAGAAGCTGGGATGGCTCTAGGAGCCTGCCAGAGCCTCATGCCTTATCCCCATGCCCTGTAACTTACTTATCTGCTTTTAGGAAGGCAGCATGAGGGCTGGGCAAGGGGCATCAACAAGGCAGTGTGTGGCTTGTAGGTTCTGGGTCAAAGTACTATCATGCCCCATTTTGTATGAAGAGCTGGACCACCCTGATCTAGAGATTACACCCTTGAACAGAGCGCCAGCAGACGAAAGGAGTATTTAACTTATCTCCCATTTCCTCCCCACAATCCTCCAATCTGGTTTCCTACTCAAAGCATGAGGATCTCTCTCTCTCTCTCTCTCTCTCTCTGTCTTCCTTCTCAAGGAGTGGGGAAAGCGTATTTTGGGTGCAAAAATGGAAAGAAGAGACAGGATTCCGCAAATCCCCTCCCAGTCTCCTGCTCAAAGTATCTCTCCAATTGAAATAAAACTACTGGCAGACTATTACATGTAGCCTAATTTTTAGGGGAAATAAATGAAGGTCTCTTTTTCTGTCACCGACATGACCCGGAACGTATTTCTTGGATGTTTGCATGTGATGCCAATAAAAGGTTTGATGATGATGATATTTCTCAGAAACATATCTGCACATCTGGAATTATCTCTGCTTCTTTGATGTGCTAATTAATCTTATTCCCTCTAGCGATTAAGGCTATGTTTCAGTAAGTCAGCACCATGAGGGGGCAGGAGGGTCTTCTCTGCTGAAGGCTATGGATTGGCTTTCCTTTTGTGTGCTTTGTCTTCAGTACCCAACAGTAGGACCCAGCTGTGCAGGCAGCTTGCTGGATCACAGCTATTTTAACACTGGCCATTTCAGACCCCTGCAGGCATCTCTGAAGTTCTGAGCTTTTGCTCTGATCTAATAAAAGGACCTCTACATCTAATGTGATTTGCAGATCTAAGCAAAGGGGGCTTGCTTGTTCAGAGCTGATGAGAAATTGAGCATCAGTTCAAATTTTAGCAAGATTTTGAAACGCATATTTTTGAAAATTTCTGGGAAAGTTTAAAAGTAATAATCTCATAAAATACTTGTTAAGTTTTTTTAAAAAGAGCTAAGCCTTCGGCTATGTTGGTTTATTTTTAGGACCCTGCCGGAGCCCTCCCAGAGCTGTGAAGAAGGCATATAAGAATGATTGTTTCTTATATGGAAACAGTAGGTTAGGGTGGCTGCCTTATATCCATGTTATATAAACAGCAACCATTCTAGAATCTTGTATTAATTTTTAGGGGAAGAGTATTAAATAAGTTCAGTACCAACTGCCCCATTCTCCCTGCCTATTCTGGAACAGGATAGCTTGACCACAGCAAACGCTTGAACCAATGTAAGTAAGGACATCCTATTCCATATCCTCCAGCATTTCTCCAATGACAACAGGGACATCCTAAGGAAAAGCGGGACATTCTGGGATCAAATCAGAAACTGGGATGGCTTCTGTAAGTCTGGGATTGTCCCTGGAAAATAGGAACACTTTCATGATCTGCCATAGTAGTTCAGTTATTGGTAATTTCAATGTTCTATTACCGCAATGCACTGCGGGGCTTCCCTTATACTTGGTCTGGAAACTGCAATTAGTGCAGAATGCACAGCACAAATACTGACAAAAGTGAGACCCTGTCAGAGTATTCCACTCTTGTTCAATGATCTTCCCCCGGCTGCCAAATTCAAGGTGTTAAAAGCCTTCGGAAGCTTGGGGCTAGTTTACTTGAAGGATCGCCTTTTGCATCTCCATTTGCATCCACCCAACTGTTTCAGTCTGCAGAACTGGCGCTTTTACAAGTGCCATGCAATGTTCATTCTGCACTTCAAAGGAATCAGTCATTTAGTTTGGCAGCAGTTAACACCTTCATACTGTTTTCAATGCCTGTTTTTTTTTTTTTAATAAAAAAACATTGTTTTGGCAGTGTGTGTGTGTGTGTGTATAGAATCATAGAATCATAGAATCATAGAGTTGGAAGAGACCACAACGGCCATCGAGTCCAACCCCCTGCTAAGCAGGAAACATATATATACATACACACACACACAAACACACACACATATATATGTGTGTGTGTGTGTGTGAGAGAGAGAGAGAGAGAGAGAGAGAGAACATTCCTTTGGAAAGAAGGGTGGGCTATAGATTTAATAGATAAGATCAACAGATTTAATTTTATTTATGTTCTGATAACATTACTATGTCTACATGTTTTCATGTCTGTTGATTGATTTTATCTGTATTTTCTTATGAACATCATTTTATGCAAACTGCTTAGAGAGGTTTGACTTGTTTTTATCAAGCAGTATATATATCTTATTTAATTTATTACAATACTGAAACCAACTGTGCTGTGGCAAGAAAGTGCAGTCTTCCATCTCCTACCGGCGAATAGATTGCTGCAACCCACAACATGGTGGCAGAAAGGGTCTAACTGTAAAGGGTTTTGACTAAGAAATGTTTTTTTGGGAAAACAGCTTGTTTATTTCCACTTCTTATTGCTGGGCTTCTAATTTGGCAGGCAGGTACACAATGCAAATCTCAGGCCCAAGCCTGAAGTACAGCTCAGTTGGTAGAGCATGAGAGTCTTAATCTTAGGGTTGTGGTGACAAAGAGATAAACAATGATATGACTTTCTGAAGACATCTGAAAGCAGCCCTGTGTCGGGAAGTTTTGAATGCTTCATGTTCAGTTGTGCTTTTATATTATGTTGGAAGCTTCCCAGAGTGACTGTGGCAACCCAGTCAGATGGGTGGGATATAATGAATAAATTGTTGTTGGCATACCCTTCAAGTGTCCCTATTTTCTAGGGATATCCCTGATTTAGAGATGCTGTCCTGGTTTCTGATTTGATCCCGGGATGTCCCACTTTTCCTTAGGATGGTCCTATTTCCAGTGGAGAAATGTTGGAGGGTATGGAGTTATCTGACCCCCAAGCTATCTGAAGGGATAGGGAAGTTTTTAAATATTATGTTTTTATATATGTTGGAAGCTGCCCAGAGTGGCTGGGGCACCCCAGTAAGATGTGTGGGGTATAAATAGTAAAATTGTCATTATGGAATGGAACATCCCTATTTTCATAGGAGAAATGTTGGAGGGGACTGTATTTTTCGCTCTATAAGACGCACCAGACCACAAGACACACCTAGTTTTTGGAGGAGGAAAACAAGAAAAAAATATATTCTGAATCTCAGAAGCCAGAACAGCAAGAGGGATCGCGCGGTGAAAGCAGCAATCCCTCTTGCTGTTCTGGCTTCTGGGATAGCTGTGCAGCCTGCATTCGCTCCATAAGATGTGCACACATTTCCCATTACTTTTTAGGAGGGAAAAAGTGAGTCTTATAGAGCAAAAAATACGGTATGTTGTTGCTATTGTTGTTGTTGTTGTTCTAAGGTGCTATATAAAGACAAGGTTCACTCCGAGGAAGAGTGAAGCTCTTTCTCCCACAGAAAATACTTTTGTACACAGTTTTTCAGAGTGTGTTGGAGGGCGGGAGTGTCGCCACATCTGCAGTTGGCATATGAAGAGAAACAGTGATGGTGAAGCATTGCATGAGTGAAGACAGGTGCAATGGGCATTGTCAGAAGCGAAGGGAGAAAGGGAAATCATCCATGTAACAAGCTTTGGTGCATCCTCATAATCATGTTTATGATCCCCTAAGTCAAAGTGAGGAAACTCAATAAGGTCACTTGCCAGCCATGCTCAGAGAACAGTGAATCTTGATTGATGGAAGCAGGGGAAGACCGACTTTGATCTTAACAGATTACTCTAGGCTTAAAAGGCTAGGAAGTTCATTGATGAGCAATTTCAATATGAGCACATTATTCGGGATAGGATGGAGGGATGGAATAAGATTAAGATGCATTTCTTATTGGGTGATAACACACCTTTTAATCTTATATGTGTGGAACCGGTTTATCATATGAATCACATATAATTAGAGTTTGTTCTCTCAATACGACATAGAATAATATCTATAAACAGTTAATCCACAATAGCACCACCTTTTCCATATTCCTGTCTTTACACGTGAATGCATTTTCTTCCATATTCCACGTAGAAAGCACACAATTGGGTGACCATTTGAACATGTTATATTTTAATTTGCAGAGACAAAAATGACAAGCAATTTATTTACATAAAACTGTACAAAAGCAAATTAAATTATGCAAAATCTTTCATAAATAGAGGTGGACTAGCGTTGAATACATTTTTGCCATGTTTCTTTTTTTTTTTTTAGCATAGTTGCGTGCATAGTGACTCATAATAAACAATGATAAGTTGTTCTCTGCTTCACTATCAACATCCAAGTTGCAGAACAATAGTCAATGATTAATATTACAAACAGATCGTAACCACACTGAATGTAAGTGCTTCGAAATTCAGGACAAGAAATGTCTGAAAGTGTACCCCAGGTAGCTGAAAAATGATTCCTTCTTCCTTATACTATGCTCTTCAGGCAACTGCTCAACATTAATGTTGGGATGAGGTTCGTCTCTACCATTGTCCATCTCCTTTCTTTCAGCGATTAAGGAAACAGTGGATCTTTTATCAGTGATGGAATATAAGCAAAACTGTTATATTCTTCAACTCTTCCAATGCCGTAAAAGTCTTTTAGTGATGGCTGCATTTATGGTAGCTTCATTTTGCCCCCTCTCTTCATTTTCCTACATCTTTGTGTTTGGTTTTTTTCTATGTGACAACTCCCCAGGGTAGTCTTTCAGCCAAGCACCTTCAATCTCTCCTTTGAGTTCTTCCCCTACAGAAAAATAGCATCTACCTTGTTTTCTGAAACTCAGGCAGCAGGCCAGTCAGAAATTAGATTGACTAAATATTAGCATAACTGGAGGTTGGAATGAGCATTAGAGTTTAGACTGAAGTTAATACGACATTTTCTAATTCGTATAAAGTTATATAAGTGATGCGTCAATCTCTAAATGTGTCCAATGTAAAAGACATGCACAGTTTCCTTGAGCTTCTTGGGAAATTAAAAAGCAAACAATAGGAGTCGTCTCATGAAATGAAAACAAACAAAAAAAAAACTGCTAAAAGGATTTTTTTTCCCAAAAAGCAATAAATCAACAGTTTTCTACCAAACAGACTCATAACATCTTGCTATTGAGACAAATATAGTACTTTTCCCCCCTCTCAGTTAACAAATGTCCTATTCCAAAAGCACATTCTTGTTTTTAATAATGAATTATATTTAAGACTGGTCCATTATCTGAGTTTGGTAGAAGGCATTTTTTAAATATATCATCTTTTATTTCTCAGAAAATAAACATGGTTAAATATACAGGTTCAAAAAATGTGGGAATAGCCCATAGATTTTTAGTGTCCAACCCCAACCACCATGTTTACCATAACAACAGGTATAAAAGGCACAGTTGCATATTTTGCATTCACTCTAAAAATTTTCACTTTCATTTTATTATTATTATTATTTTTTACAAAAGCACTCTATATATGGAGTGTCACCAGATTTAACTAATTTCAAATGGGGAAAAAACCACAAAAATATATTTGTGTCTCATGCTGGGTCATAAGAAGCAATTGACTATGGTTTGATGGCTAGGTTTTACTAGAATTACTGCAAATACATACAAGTACACTGTATTTTTTGTTATCCCTTTGTGCCCTTCTTAGCTCTATGAATAAAAAGGTAATTTCCTCAATCACAAGATTCACTTGTATTTAGCGCACAAAATGGGGAGTGATTTCTGATCCAGTTAATCCTGAAGGCCTTCTCTGATCTGTATTGGCTTTCCAGAAAAGTTAAAAAGAAAGATAGTTTGTTTAGATCTGCCTTATCTAATGGTTCTCAAGCGGATATTCAATATATAAGGGTTTTATTTTTAAAAATAGTTCTCTTGACCAGTGAGGTGGTATGATTGCATTTTCTGTTGAAACCTGCAAGAAATGTGTAAGTTTTAATGTAAATGAGAAGCCTTTTATCCTTGGCAGATACTGAAAGGTTATACAATGCAGTAACTGATTTAATCAGTCTTCTAACGAAGTCAAATTTGCATCTCTGAATTTTCTCTTTAAAAAGCAACTATGCATTGGAATGATCAATCACTCCTAACCTCTTTTTAATTTTTTCCCCTTTATAATATGTGCCCATTTGTAACTGCTACACAAAAAAACTAATTTCAAAATAAGATACAAAAAAGTAAGGAAGATGTACAATAAAAAGGGCACTTTGCTATAGAAAGTTGAAAAGACAAAAGTTGTGATGAGTTTGTACCAGTTGTTCAGCTCACATTTCAGACTGTTTAATATTATACTCTATGTCATTTTTTTTAAAGCAATAAACTACCCAAGCTATCTTGTCACTACAATCTACTAGAACCATCTAGTCATGCTTTAATGCCAAGTTAAACAACCAGAGGGGCTGGTTTCTGTCTTTGCACCCCTTCTCAAGCTGTCCCCACTGCATCGACCGATTGTCAGTTTGATTCAAATGTCCAAGCTCAGCCATTCTTTATTACTACAACATTATCAATACAGAACTAGTTCAGATTCTACACACTCTGTAACTCCTTATTGCACAAAATATATCTGGTCCATTTTCCTATCCACTTTTTATATATAGTGCAAACTATGAGAACTGTCACAGCCCAGAGCTCTGCACCATCATGATCAGGTTTGGATTTATTTATTTTTTGAAGCTTGTCACAAGCAAAACTTGTTTTTGCACAGAGCATGTCGGTGGTGACATCACTCAAGACTACCAGTCGCCTTGAGACTCAACATTGGTTTTATATTGCACAGGATTCAGCTTAAATGCACTTGTGTATTAAGAAAACCTGCATAATACCTTTGCCAAGAGCAAATGATTAACCTGGAACACTGATAATCGAAGGTTTAGCATCCACTCTCAACAAAGATGATGCCATACTTGACTTGAAGTATGTTCTTCCTTCCCACTGCCTTTGTTTTTGCTCTTTTTTTTCAGATTTCCCTCTCAATGTGTTTTTGGAGCTCATCCTGAATAGATATGAAACCTTCTAAGGAACGAACCCTGGAACGGGAGCATCTTTTTACTATATGTAGCTTATGATGTGCCATGCTGTCACCAGCTAGCTCGTGTGACCAGTTCCTCTGGGGATTCAGCTAAAATCCATTTTGAAACGGCTACGTCATCTGGGTTGCGGCATAGATTGCTGTGCAAAATGTGTGTGGAAAATACGCTTACGTGTTTGTGTGCGTCTGTGTCAGATTTCCTAAGCCCAAGACCGATGAGCAATTCTCCGGATCCACAGTTTTTTCTTTGGCCTTTTAGTTACTGTGGTCATCCAAGCTAAATGCCGGTCTTGTAAAAATGACACCAGTATAGTAGTTTATCCTTAGGACGCCATGATATACCACCATCATTTTGTTTATGCTGAAGTTTAAAATGCCACAGAAAGAGAGGAGGAAAAAGAGGAGGAGGATAATGTCAGAGAGTATGAAAGCACAGGCAGAGATAGTAGTTATGGATAAAACTGAACAGTTCATGATTATAGGGAAACATGTCATATTTGGGATTATAATCTCAGACTGAATATGTTTTCTGCTCTCTCCAGCCACACAACAGGATTAAAGCCGAGATCTTCAAAAAGTGCTTCTTTCAAAGAAAAAGAAAAACCATCCCTTTATATGTTTAATTTTGAATGGTTTCTGGAGGCATATCTCTCTGATGGAAACCAGCAATATTCAGATGGTATCCTGGGAAAATTATACGTATGTAATAATTCTCTCACACACCCCTCGACTTGCAAACAAGCCAGATAACCACCAAATGATAACCAGAGTGGCTTAAGCAATGCTTCAGCAGTGGGGGCGGGGAAGGGATGAGGGACAACAGTTCCTGTAGTTCTTTTCAATTTCAGACTTGTTACCTTGAAAGGATTTACAACCATAAATTTAGGAAAATAAAGATTGGTGAGCAGGGAATTAGGCATGCAGGAACAACAATGGTTTCTACATTGTACAGTATAGTCAGGCAGACAGGATACGCAAATGCCTGGCATGGAGGCAGAAGTGGCAGGCCAAGCTATTGTCTCTTTGGTAGCCCCCTCATTTTCAATGGACTTTCCTTTATTTTTGAGTTAAAATCATTTTGATTCATAGGTGTTTTTTTTTGCCTTTTATCCCCTTCCAATACATGAGAGAACCGTATTGTTGCTTCTTTGTCGCCTAAAGGTAAACTTCTCTTCTAGTTAAAGTGTTGACAGGAGATGGCTTGTATTCCCCTGTCTGTGTGAGGGGAATATCCTCTGGGTTGGCTTCCTCACTTTTGCTGAAACTAGCTGCACTGAAGGTCTCATAGGATGAGGTCAACTTTTTATTAAGGAGGTTTCTGTTGCGGTCACCCATCAGGGAGGCTTCTCCATTGGCCAGCTTCTCTTGACTGCCCCGTTCATCAACAGGCATGAAAGTGGAGAGTTTTGGCTGGCTCTTCTGCTTCCTTTCGGGTGAAGTGCGGACAGGCATCCAACACGAGTCTGAATGGCCGTATTCATCACATTCCCGAGTGCACTTCCCAGTCAGGGCTACATCTGGTAAAGGTCTTGAATCTGTAAACAAAGAACAAGAAGGGAAGCTTTAAGTTTTGGTTCTCGGGCGCCAGCCAAGAATGAAAATATTTTTTAGGAGTTGGTTTTGCATTGTCAATTTGTTTCCTTAAATAAAATACAACGCAAGTATCTACAGATATCCCCTTGAGATACACTGCTAGTGTTAGGATGACTTGTTTGACTTTCATTGGAGTTCATCAGATGCTTCGCTGAGGAGGAACCACTACATTTGTCTACCATTTCAACTTGGGCACAATCTAATTACCCAGGGATGTGTGAGACTTTCCTCAGCAATTTTGGGCGTCTCATCAAAATTCATTCCGATTCTTTCAAAGCTCTGTGGACGTTCTGACTGAGATGGCACACTCATTTTCTCTTCCATTTTTGGTGCATGTACAATTTTGGTGATTTTTTTTTTTTTTTAAATTCAGTGGTTCCAATGCACACAGAGTGTTAAGATGTGCTCACGGAACTTGGACCAATCAGGAGGCTATAGTATTCTCTTCAAATTGGGGACATTTCGGAATTCAGCTTGCACATAGGGAATCTCCAGTTCACAGGGAGCTCAGTGTATGCCTGGCACCCATGTAGTTATGGACAATAGTTTTGTTAGGAATGGAAAACCTCTAGCCGCTGGGCCAGATTCTGCTTGAAGAGACTGGAATCCTGGTCAATATGAGTGTGAGACATTTTTAAAGGTCTCATTCACCCTTTTTTAAAGCCTACTTTCCATGGGTCAGTGGGGATGTAATCTTGGGGAGGATAGCATATGGGAAGCAAAGAGCCAGTTCTCTTTTCTCTGCATGCTGCCACCCATGTGGTAAATATAGGGCTATGTAGTTTTAATTAAGAACTAAGGAGGGTTGATCTAGAATCCAGGGTCAAAGTTTAGGTGCCAGTGTGACTGGGCAACTGGATTTTTTTCACATCTCTAGCTTTTTCTGCAGCCACCTGACAATTAGAAATGGCTTAAACCAGGGGTGCCCAATTTTTTTTTCAGAGGGCCAGATTTGATGAAGTGAGCATGCATGAGGGCCAACCTCAAGTTGTTGAGCTTTTTTTAAATACAATTTTTGTAGAAATTTTCCCCAAAGTGGTTGAGGTTTCTTTAGGATTTTACCACAGGTCATACTGCCAGAGGGGCCAGATTAAATTGACCGGTGGTCCGGACCAGGCCCCCGAAGAAATGGACTTTGGACATGCCTGGCTTAAACAAAATGAGAGAAAACAGCCAAATAACTTAATTAATTGGACAAATAACACAATGCAAAACCTTCCTTTGAATTATTAAAATATATGGCTTTTATCTTGCAAAGACTGGTGGCCGTTTTGAACAATTTTAAAACATCTACTCCCAGATTGGACTTAATCCGCATCTGTGGCGCTCTCCTGAGCAATGGATTAATCCCTCAGTCTTAGTTAAAGTGAGGGATGCATCCACCACCCTGGAGATATTGACACAGAATATCAATTCAATTCAAGGTGATATTGTAGAACAGAATGGTAGACTATGTGGAACTAATTGTTCAAGAACAAGATCAATGTAGGCCAGTCCGATGTAAATGGTAACAGCCATTCAACTGTCTATACAATTAAATGCACACAAGTCTTTACAAGATTCCAAACTGTTTGCGTATGGTGCGTTAAAAATAGAGAGAGCAATAAGAAATGGTTAGGAGCACACAAACAACAGCTCTAAGCAATGACGATGATTTGCATTTGCAAAAAAACAACAACAACAAACCCCTCTATGTGTTTATGTAGCATCTGACTGTAGGAGTGTTACATGATTGGAAAGTGTTTTGTGAGTGTTATGTCATTTTGTGAGATTGACTCTTGATCTGACGATATACCTACACATCTTTCAGTTAATTCAGCTGAGGGCTCCTCAGAGGAAAGGGGGCAGCTAAATCTGTTTAACGGATTGCCCCATCCTGCAGACCAGATTTAGAGTCTGTGCAGAGGCGGAAGGGGCAAGAGATTCACTGGACACTGCCTCGTTTCCACTGTTCTGATTGTTCTTTCCATCCATACTCTTAAAAAAAAGATGTGTGTGTTTGTGTGTACCTACACAACCACTTTCATCTCACACAGGACAGAATGTCCCTTCTAAAATTATTCCTTTCATGATATGGACAATCTAAAAGCAATAGCATCTTATTCATATGCAAATTTATCTCGATTTAAATGTACTAAATTGATCAAGATTTCTTTAATCAGGTAACAGTCCTAATTGCTACTGAATGCTAATTTAGACGTTAGATTAACACACACACACCCGGTAACATACAAAATATATGTTGTTGCACTCAGTTTCCAATCTTTCTTCTGAATTTTAATGTGTTTCATTTTAGCTGCCCTTCTGTTTCATTAAAGGAAACACTTTATTCTCTGTTAATTGCATTTCTTTGGTCACATGGGTAGGAAAAAAGATATTTGTGCAGATAACAGCGAAGCCTATCTAGTGGGCCAAATAAGAATAGATGTGTGTGCAGGTTCATGACATCCTTCAGTACTTGTACAGCAATTGTTAACAGCATTGTACATAAAGTCACAGAAATGTAGAGTTGAAAGGAACACCCCCTCCAATGCAGGAATCAAATTCACATGGGCCCTTAATCAGCTCCAGTTAGATGCAACATGGTTGTGTGCATAGAAGTAGTGATCCTGGGTAGCAATGTGCATACCCATCAGCAGAATCACCGACTCTCTCTAGCAGGGTTCAGTTGAACACAACTGCATTAATTGTAAATGTAAAAGGTAAAGGACCCCTGGATGGTTAAGCCCAGTCAAAGGCTACTAGGGGGTTGCGGTGCTCATCTCGCTTTCAGGCCAAGGGAGCTGGCATTTGTCCACAGACAGCTTTCCGGGTCATGTGGCCAGCATGACTAAACTGCTTCTGGCTCAACAGAACACCATGACAGAAGCCAGAGTGCATGGAAACGCTGTTTACCTTCCAGTCACAGCGGTACCTATTTATCTACTTGCGCTGCCGTGCTTTCGAACTGCTAGGCTGGCAGGAGCTGGGACAGAGCAACAGGAGCTCACCCCATCGTGTGGATTCGAACTGCCAACCTTCCAATTGGCAAGCCCATGAGGCTCAGTGGTTTAAACCACAGCACCTCCTGCTCCCCTGGATCAATTGTATGTGAGGTTCTCAACCCAGCAGCGGATGAATAGTCTGGGGCCTCTTTCAGTATAACCAGTTTCCCAAATGGATTAGTGTAATCATGTTTAAAAGGCAAGCTCTGATCACAGCAGCGGATAGCAGCATGGAAACCAAGCAAAGGGAGCAGCAGCTTTGGTCAGGAAGTAGAACATGTCTCCCCCCAACCATCCAAAGACCTGGCTCTGAGGCCTGACCCTAATGCGGCTGAGGCCTATCCACACATATGCACAGCCATTATTGCATTACAATAAACTAAGCAAAAAAGACATCAAGGTTTTTTTTTAAAAAAACCAAACTCACTACTCGGTACTCAAGTCGCTTTCACACAGCAGAGTAGAAATTGGGTTCCTGCAAGAGTATGAATCCCGCTCCTTCTTAACTACCAGTTCAGAAGCAAGTAACAGGTACAGAGCAGGTGATGGGTATGGCAATGGGACATGTCAGCACTCCATTTTATGGCATGGAAGTGGGTGTGTTTTGGCCGACTGCCTTTCATCCTCTGCCCAATGACATACTGCTATAAGACTCTGCTCACCAAGGCTATAATCAGCTCTACGATAATGCTATTTCCTGTTTCCATTTTCCTTTTTTCTGTGTGGCAATGTACCTCTTTTTTTAGTGTTATTAACTATCATTCTCCTATGCTGAGGGTGGGAAACTTTTTTCAGGGCAAGGGAACTTTAGGATGGAGAGGACCCATGTCACACAAAATGTCAGGCAGTTCTACTCATGTTCACACACGTACACAGAAACAAAAATACGTACACCTCCACCCTTTATCTTTTCAAGGACAGATTCCAGCATAGATAAAACAGTCAAAGACCAGGACCAGTATTGTGTGTAGCCTGAGGAGATAAGATAGGCTAGGGCAGTGATGGCCAAACTTTACCCTCCAGCTGTTTTGGGACTACAACTCCCATCATCCCTAGCTAACAGGACCAGTGGTCAGGGTTGATGAGAATTATAGTCCCAAAACAACTGGAGGGCCAAGTTTGACCATCACTAGTCTAGGGAGAGGGACAGCTGAGGGCCTTATAGGGAAGGGACATTTAGTCTCTGGCTCTGAGGTCCACACTGCTAGCATATACAAAGAGCACACCCTCCAAGTGTCCCTATTTTCCAGGGACAGTCCTGGATTTACAGAAGCCTTCCCAGTTTCTGATTCGATCCCGGAATGTCTCACTTTTCCTTAGGACATCCCTATTTTCATCAGAGAAATGTTGGAGAGTATGGAGTTATCTGACCCCTGAGCCATCTGAAGGCAGCCCTGCATAAGGAAGTTTTTAACATGTTTAATGTTTGATTATGTTTTTATATATGTTGGGAGCCACCCAGAGTGGCTGGGGTGACCCAGTCAGATGGGCAATATTAAAATTGTTGTTGAATAGGACATCCCTATTTTCATCAGAGAAATGTTGGAGGGTATGGGAGAGAGAGACATTAGCTCAGATTCTAGGTTCATTCATCTATACTTGTGTCTTGACAGTACTTTAAGTTCCTGCTGCTGCTTCATCTTTTTCCTTTTCTCTAGGAAGTTTGGCTTTCCAAGGGCTTTTGAATTCAGATTTTTTGCTTAGACACTGACAGCTTTGTTCTTCTTCCTCAGTGATGGATAACAGATATATTGACATTTGTCAGCCCTTCTAGTCTTAAACCGCTGTGGCTAGGGAGTGGTATACAGTATGCCGAGAACATAACAGGAAAGCACTGCTGTTCATCATAGTAAACCTGGAATTACTTTCAGACTCCCCAAAGGTAAGAAGCAGGGATAATAATTTATTACTCAGGCACACATGATGCTCTTTGATTTTTAAGCAGGCAAATCCTCTTAGTGATTTTTTGAGAACAAGGCAAAACACATCTCTGCCATTACTCCGCCTCTTAATAAGCTTGGTGATGGAGTCTATAATTCATTTTCAACTGATGACCATTTAGAAAACCTGGTTGATTGTGGTTGCTTATTACTGGCAATAGTACCACCAGGAGAAATCTTTTTAAAGTCACTCACTCCTGGGAGAACTCCCAGCAATTCCACATCTTAAGCTAATATTGCAAGGTCAGAATTTGAAGGACCACACATGTGCATGTGGGGAGCTTTTCAGCTGTCCTTTCAATCTTTACCCTCCTGTGCCTCTTGAATAGCTGTCCCTGAAGGTCAGGAGAACCTTTGGGGTAGTACAGTAGGACCTCTATTTACGACCGTCTCTACTTGGACCCAATCTAAGTTGCGACCGTGGAAAACCTGGAAGTAAATACCAGGTTTGCTGCAATTCGTGCATGCGCAGAAGCGGCTTCTTCCGTTTGCGCATGCGCAGAAGCGGCTGCTGCCATCTGCACATGCACAGAACGGCGCTTCTACCAGCATCCCGGATTGACTTACGGAAAAATCACATCTGTAAATAGAGGTTTCACTGTATTCCATTTGGAGGGAGAAAGTGCCAGTAAAAGAAGCTAGCAGTAAATCCATGCACACACATAGAATCATAGAGTTGTAGCATTGGTAGGGACCCTGAATGCAGGAATATGCAGTCATCCCATATGGGGATCAAAGCTGCAACCTTGGTGTCATCAGCGGCACATCTAACCAACTGAGCTATACATGCACACTTGTATGTATGCATGCACGCGCGCGCACACACACATTGTGTGCATGCAGAAGAGTTTTGTGAACATTCTCGGGCTTCTCTGTAGCCTGGCCCAAATTTCACCCTTTATTCCCTTCTTTTGGAATGATGGGTGGCGTTTGTAAGCTGAATTTGGCAGCTTACAAACTGTTGTGCGAAGAGGCAAGGGTGGGGAATCTTCTTTAGCACAAAGGCCACCTTCTCTTCCCAGCAGCATTCCAGGGGCCACATGTGAGTTGTAGGTCATAGTGTCTCCAGCCAGGCCACCCCTTGGTGTTGGCTTTCCAAGAGCTGGCCTGCTAGGTCATAGCTGACCCTCTCAAAGGGGCCATGTGACACGTATTGAGTTAATATTAATATTAATGTATGCACATTACAGGGAGTAGAAGTAAAAGTGAGCTGAGCAATAAATGTGAATGTTACCTTTGCATGGTAGACTAATTTCTACACCAACCCATACTCGTATCTCTTCCTTCCGGGCAAACAAGACTTGAAGAGGGTGTAAACAGGACTGGTGAGGGATGTGGTTCAAGACTGTGTGTAGCTTTGGGAGAATCCTGAGGGGCAAACAGAGAGGCCTGGAGGGCCACATGTGGCCCCCAGCCTAGAGGTACTTCATCCCTGTTGTTATAGAGATGGGAAAGGGTACAGATCAGTTATAGTGGGAGGAGGACATTGCTAAGACAAGGATCTTAGAAGACTACCAGGACTCAGAGAAGGCTATAGATTTCTAACATGAGCCAGCTCTGCTCTGAGGACATCTGTGGCTTAAGTCCACCTGTGGTTGGTTACTTTGACACTTCTTTCTTTTCTTTTCCTTTGACAAATGTTAGGTTGATTCCCCCACTTTTGAAGCCATAACCGCTCTCTTCTGCTCCCCTCTTTCCCCAAAGCCATTCAAGCAAAACTGTCAGATAGTAAGTTCAAAGCTATCCTTTGGGGCTGAAGTTCTCTTCACAGCTATAATACATCATCTCAAAATATCACAGTTGTCTTTCAGGTTCCACCTCATCTATATTTAGGTCCTGAACCAGCAAAATAACCTAAATGTGTGATCTAACTAGTAGATCAAAAAGGCATGATAGAGAGACAGAATTCTGAGCAGCGCTAAGAAGCTCTGGAGGTGAAACGGCCTGAAACTAATGGTGCAAAAGCTGTTAAAAAGAAAACCTAGAGGAAAGGTAAGCCAGGGAGAAACAACAAATGCCAGTTTGTGGCATGTTTGCTCCATCACTACACTGCTTGAGATCTAACCAATTTCTTGGTTCCAAGATTGAAAGATGCTCCTCTGGAAGCCTAGGTTGCCCTAGCAACCACTTGTAATTGTTCCCAGCCATATGGTACAGATAAAGATAAGTAGGAAAGACTGAATCGCCATGATTATGAAATCAAGTGATTGGTGTGAGGTGTCTGGACCTGGGTTCCAAACTAGGTGCCAATATTACTCTCAGTCTACATCATGCTCATTCATGGCCATCTCTAAATCCTTTCCCATTTTGTTGTTGTTGTTTACATCCGTTCTGTTCATTATGTAGAGAGACCGTAATTGAATTCTGGAATTCTTCAGAATGAAGGTGGTTGTGCCATTAAAAAACATAAAATAAAAAATGCTCCTTTGCTTAGAAAGCTCTAATCCATCAGAGATAGGACCATCTCTCTCTCTCTCTCTCTCTCTCTCTCTCTCTCTCTCTCTCTCTCACACACACACACACACACACACACACACAAAGTGCTAGCTTATTCCAAATGAGAGGATTTTATGTGGGCCAGGGTTGAAAAAGATTGCCTTCCCCCCCCCCCCCTTCTGTAGTTTTAAGTGCTAAACTCCAGAAACCTATCATCATATTCTGTGCAATGTACAGATCAGCTCTAAGTTTCATTAATAGGCCCACTCATGCAGGACCACTTACCAACTTGAATTTAACCATAAGCATTAGAATTTACTGCAGCCTTCACTTAGGTTCACACTGAATGCAGTACAAACTATGAAGATGTCAGAATACTTTTAAAAGGGCATTCTTGAGGAAGAGGTAAGATGATTCAAGCACAATGCAAGCAAGTTTGTATTTAAGTGTGTTGTAGCACTGAGGTCCCCTTCTGAATAACCAATACAATGACATACCATGGAGCTTGTACAGACATGTTCACCCTTAAATTAATGCAATATGTTTTCCATTGTTCACGTTCCTAATTCAATTTTGAATTCTTAATGATGCTTAGGATTAGATTTCATGCAATCTACCCATCCAAACCAGTTTCATCTTCTAGGTAATTAAATATCCCCCTTCTGATTACCAGTTCTAATTGAAGGAATGAAAATCGCCACTGTTGTACAGTGTGTCTTGCTTCTAACTACTGTACTATCCAGCCACAGTGAAAACTAAGTTTGGACTTCAGTTTCAACAAAATCAGAATATTCTATGTGATTAAGAGCAGAGGGCCTTCCCCAGGCCAGTCACATTACAATACCTGGAAACTGCACATTTTATATAAGCCAAAAGTGTATATTGCATAATTCAATAGCACTGAAATAGTGTATGTTTCAAAAGTGATTATCTTAAATAAAAGTAGCTTTTTTTCCAGTCTCATTCTTATGCATGCCCTTTGTTTTGTTTTGGTCTAATAGAGAAATCATTTCCAAACTTAGACACTTCATTGGAGACCACACTGCTAGCTGACAAGCTTAATTGGACAAGATGTGTCACTATGCCTGTCAGCAGTCAGTAAATCGTCAAGAAAGATTAACATTCCAATATTTGTTGCTGACCTTAAAACTCAAATAAATACCTTTCAAACATGCTTGCGCAGAGGATACCTTAGCACTAAATTGGCAGAACCCAGTGGTATATGTTTGCTTGTTCCAATTTGGTATTCTTTCTTTCAAGACTGCTCTGTTTTAACCCTTAAAAACACCTCTGAGTTGGTTGGGTATGCTAATGGAAACACAGTTCAGAAACTGAGCTGGGCAACTTGTATTTCCTCATATTGCACAGAAATTCTCCCATCTATGAGGATTTGCATAGAATTTTCTCAAAGGCACATGTGAGAGGTAGGCTTCTCAAACCCATTTGATTTGCAGAAATAACTATGTACTGAACTTTATCTTTTATCACTGAAAATCTTAAGAGACCCCCCCACCACCACCACCAAAAAGAAAAAGTAGAAGAAAAAACTCTATTGGCCTTTGACTCTAGAACCACTTTTGGACAGAGGTATTGTACTATTTCATGTTTCCAGAGTGGTTGCCTCATTATAGGCCTTAGTAAGCTACTAATTAACAGTCCTCCTACAAAACCTTAGACATTTCTGGCACAGAGGCACAGGAACAAAATTTGCTGATGACATGCATAAAGTACAAAATGTCAGAAATATTCAACATAAAGCAAAAGACTAAATTAAAGGAAATTTGAACACCTTAACTCCCCATGGGGGTTGGGATCTGATTCCTGGTACATCATAAATCCGTTTCCAGGGCCAGCCTATTATCACTGTTGCTTGAGATGCAACAGTAGAGGGCTACCCTATTCATTAACACTGCTGGAAAATTTACTACATCCCACACAAGCAGAAGAGATGAAGCAAAGGGGGCAGTGATGTATTATGTAAATCATGGACCAAATCTCTTAACTCATTGTGGACTAGTGTTCACCCCCTTTTCAATTCCATATTCTCTTTTGTAATCTTCTAAGTTACCATCAGATATATACCAGTGCTCAAGTATAATTCAGTCTCCAGAAAAGCTTCTTCCAGACAAATCACCTCGAATGGCATTTAAGCTGTCATAGTATAAAGAAACTGTTCTTTTAATTATTATTTCTAGAATGTATACACTGCTTAATTACAGGTGTTTCTAAACAGTGTACAGGAGATTCAGTACAATAAGACTATGTTGAAACTATAAAATCAGGATTCATTTAAAAAGCCTGCCAAATAATAATAATAACAACAGAGAGTCTACATCAGGCATAGGCAAACTCGCCCCTCCAGATGTTTTGGGACTACAACTCCCATCATCCCTATGTAACAGGGCCAGTGGTCAGGGATGATGGGAGCTGTAGTCCCAAAACATATGGCGGGGCGAGTTTGCCTATGTCTGGTCTACAGGAAGCCCTGGAGGTTCAAAGTGAGGTGGCCTGTCTGACCTCATCTAGAAGGAAGTTTCATAAAATTGGGCTTACAATATGAGCCATGCATTTGCTCCATGGAGAACCACTAACGGTGATGCCCCCCAAGACCTCAGTGATCAAGCAGGGTTATAAGGGATCAAATGGACCTTGAGGTATCCTGTGCCCAAGTTGTTAAGGATCTGGGTCATACAAGCACCTTGAATCTGGGCAGCCAGTAAAAGCTTTTGAGCACTGGAGTTATGTGCTGGTGATAAGTCTGTCCCCATGAACAGTTTAGCCACAGCGCTTTGCACCAGTGCATGCTCTGGAGCAGGACCAAGGATAGCTCCTCATAGAACACATTACAATAATCAGATCTTCTTGAGAGTACCAATGCATGAATCACTGTGGCCTGAATAACGTTACACGTTGACTTTGATAGAGAAACCCGCAGAGAACCTCTTCTTTATGCCAGAGTGCTAGTTTCACCTGTTCAGTAACCTGTTAATGATTAGAGGCTGAATAATTTCCCCCGAAGAACAAGACGGATGTGCAAAACACACCAGGAAATTTGACAATTAACTAATAATTTTTCTTGCACTGTTTAGCCTGCTCTTTTCTACATGCTTCCATGTAGTTTGGCCCTACTTTCAAGTCAACACAAATTGGGTTAGTTGTGTCTGTGTAGGAGATAACGGCAGCTACCCTTAACAATATAGAGAATCCCTGCTTAAGATCCACAATGTGTGTTTGGAAAAGTTGTCTGATGTGGTTAGTGGCCCCCAACACCTTTGGATGTTGAAGATCATCATTATCTTAATCTTTTAGTCACTTTACACACTGAATATATATATATATATATATATATATATATATATAGTCCAGTGCCGTGGGCCTTCTGGCAGTTCCCTTGCTGTGAGAAGCCAAGTTACAGGGAACCAGGCAAAGGGCCTTCTCTGTAGTGGTACCTGCCCTGTGGAACGCCCTCCCACCAGAGGTCAAAGAGAAAAACAACTACCAGACTTTTAGAAAACAACTGAAGACAGCCCTGTTTAGGGAAGCTTTTAATGTTTAATAGACTATTGTATTTTAATATTTTGTTGTATTTTAATATTTTATTTGATTTAACAATACAAAATGCATACATTAAAAAACTACCCAAAAAAGTAAAACAATGTCCAATACAAAATACCGAAAATGCTCATCTAATAGCATGATAAAAAGGACAAGCCCTACTCCACCCCACTAAAAGATGAAGACCACTATAGAAGTCATCTTAGCTAACCAAACCCAGATTGAACTAAAAAGTATTGCCTGGCATGTAAATACTGATAATGAAGGCATTATATGTGTCTTCCATGGGATAGCATTCCACAGGGGGACACATGAGATTAGGGGAGATATATCTTCCACATTTGAGGAAGGACACAGAGTCTACCAGTGTGACATCAGGACATGCACAGAACCCAAACTTTTCATTTCAGAAATTCTCTGAAAAACTCATAAAAAACAAGCCAAAAATAACAGCAGCAGCATTTTCCTCCTTTCAGCATTCAAGATAAAATAAAAATAAAAGAATTGTAGATTTGGAAGGTACCCAAGGGATCATCTAGTCTAACCCCCTGAAAAGTAGGAATCAAAACCAAATAATCCCCAATTTAATCTGAATTTAAACTAGGGGAGGGACTTGTTGGAAGCAGATCCACACATATTTTCTTAAATACTCCGAAATTCCACATGGCTCAGATTAACCTGCCCTGCCGCACCCCAAATCTGCTTCAACTTTCCACGAATGAATGGAGAGAAATAATTCATAGGGAATCTGTTGAAGCATATAACACAAGCTGTCTACCACTTCTCCTCCTAATTCTCCAATTCCCCAAAATAAATGTAAAATGATTAAGCAAAAATTAGAAATTATAGAAAGCAGAATCCCCCTAGGCAAGATTCTCTGGAGGCAGCCATCCAACTACGACTGAAACTACTGCAAAGCACTGCTACCCATTCAGACAGCTACTCCAGGAGGAAACCATAGTCAATAGTATTGAAAGCCACTGAGAGATCAAGGAGAAGCAGCAGGGTCACACTCTCCCTGTCTCCCTCCAAACAGGTCATTATATATGGCAACCAAGGCACCAGGATTGGAATGCATCTAGAAAATTGGCCTTGAAGAGAGCCAAAAGATAGCGACTACCCACTCAAGAACCTTGTTCAGAGAAGAACATTGTGAAGAGAGGACCATCTTTTTTTAGTAATCCAGATTACAATTTGCAGGTGGGAAGTCAAAGACATCTATAGGTGGAAGGACGTTTTTCTTTAGAGCAATGACACAAAGAATAAAATATTCAAAATTTAAGGAAATGAGTGCTCTAATTGGTTACAGAGACTTCAAGTTAAGTTGTTTAACAAACACGGATCCTTAAGAACACCAATTATATGTATCTGAGAACCGTTGTCTTCAAACAATGGCTCAATCAAAGGGAATTATTTCTCATACAGTTTAAAAACTGACATGGGAATCAGTTCTGGAGATAATTTTATCAGATGATAAAAGTAACTCTGTAAGGGCTAAACTTCCACATAAATCTATTCTGACAACAATCTGAGAGTCTTCTTTTAAATTTGTGTATAGGTACCACAACACGGGACGCAGATGGTGCTGTGGGTTAAACCACTGAGCCTAGGACTTGCTAATCAGAAGGTTGGCGGTTCAAATCCCCGCGATGAGGTGAACTCCCGTTGCTCGGTCCCTGCTCCTGCCAACCTAGCAGTTCGAAAGCACATCAAAGTGCAAGTAGATCAATAGGTACCGCTCTGGCGGGAAGGTAAACAGCGTTTCCGTGCGCTGCTCTGGTTCGCCAGAAGCAGCTTAGTCATGTGGCCACATGACCCGGAAGCTGTATGCCGGCTCCCTCGGCCAATAAAGTGAGATGAGCGCCGCAACCCCAGAGTCGGTCACGACTGGACCTAATGGTCCCTTTACCTTCACCTTACCAGAACACACCTGAGAGATTATATTGTATCAATAATAGCTTCTCACCCTTGTATTGGAGAAGTTGCAAAATAAAGGCCATTTTATTCCAAATGTGCCTCAGTTAAAAACCTTTTAGCCCCAAGTGTTTGGACTCAACCAGATTTCTCTCTTTATTTCCAGATAATCAAAATCACACTTTCTGTAAATAAATGGATAAATGGTCCTCTTCATGCTTGCAGCCGCAAGGATGCTGATAGCATGTAAATAAATAAATATGGAAATCAGCATCTGGCAGCATAGTAAATGGTTAGATCAGCAGGGCTTGGCAGATTGTCTCTCTTTGTTAACCTCCTGAGCAGATGAATATATGATGTTAATTTTTCAGCTAGTACAATTTCATGGATACATGATTCCCACTCATTGCGTACATGAGTGATGGGTCAACCAGACTTCAGCCCACTGACTGCACAAGCTTCCCTTTGGAGTGGGTAGAAATAAAAACATATGAAACCCATTTATGTAAGGAATATTTGAGAATGATCAGAAATAATAGTGCAGGCACAAGATCAAATGTTATAGATCCTGGGCATCGTCGGCCAATTGGTGAGAAGGAAGGACAGGACGTTTTTTATGTATGCGACCACAGCAGCAAGGATTCTTCTAGCAAAGTATTGGAAGACACAACAACTACCCACACTGGAAGAATGGCAGACGAAGGTGATCGACTACATGGGACTGGCGGAGTTGACTGGCAGAATCCGTGACCAGGGGAAAGAGACAGTGGAAGAAGATTGGAAGAAATTCAAAGTATATCTTAGAACTTGTTGTAAAATTCAGGAATGTTAAAATGTCAAGGGGTTGGGAAACAGAGAATTGCAGCTGTAATTAACAATATTAGAAGAACTTAAAAGAAATTGAATTGAATAATTAGTTGACTGAGGAGTTGCTGAAGAAATATAAAACAAGGATGCAAAAAAGGGGAGGTATGGGGAAGTCCGGAAAGTAAGGTCTATGAAAAAATGGTTATGAAATTATACATGTTTATATGTTTGTATGTCTGTGTATTGTGTATTGTTTGTTTTTTTATTTTGTGTTTGGAAAATTAATAAAAATTTATTTTAAAAAAAAAAAAAGATCAAATGTTATAAAGGATCTGCTTTGCAATACAGTGGTTTGCAAATAGTTTGCAAATAGTCTGGTTTACATACGTTTTGGATTACAAACACGTCAAACCCAGAAGTGCGTGTCCTGGTTTGTAAACTTTTTTTGGATTACAACCCATTTATTTATTATTTTTGGGAGGCCCCATTGGCGAAAGCGTGCCTTGGGTTAAACCTGTTTTGGTTTACAAACAGACCTCTGGAACAGATTATGGTTGTAAACCAAGGTACCACTGTATGCTGTTATTGTTACCTTTTTAATATTATACATGTTAGGAGTGAGTAGCCTTTGATCCTCCAGATGTTGTTGGACTATAACTACCATCATCCATGACAATTGGCTCTCCTGGCTGGAGTCCACCACTCTCTGAAGGGGCAAAGGTTAGCCATATATAGAAAATGTAATAAAAAGAGAGTTGTGATGGTGGAGAAAAAAAATGAAATTTTGTTTGGGGCTACCCCTTTGTTTACTACAATGGATGGATGACCATTTTTGTGGTCAAAGGCCTCATTACCTCAGGGGTAATCTGACAGGGACCACATGCTAGTAGTGGACAGGACCAGACCTAAAGGTTTTGCGCTCTCTCTCCCCCCTCTCCTGTTCTCTTTAAGGCACCCCTTTTGTCACATACTCTATCTCTCCATTTTCCTCCCTGTTCAGAAAATAGGGATGTCCTGAGGAAAAGTGGGACATTCTGGGATCAAATCAGAAACTGGGACAGCTTCTCTAAATCTGGGATTGTCCCTTGAAAACAGGGACACTTGGAGCTGTACATGGCTGTAAGGCCATAGGTTGTCCACTGTCAATTGAATATATCCCCCCCCCCAAGCTATTCTAATCTAATCTCTGGCACCTGCAGTTAAAAATTATCTCCGGTTACAGTGTTGGGAAAAGGATCTCTGACTTTGCCCTCCAAGGTAGATAGCATTATGCTTAGCCAACTGCCACAGCAAATCGCATCTTCATGAATTCATATGGAAAACATTGCACCATTGTTGAATACTCCACTTGGTAATTTTTATTTTTAATTAATGAGAGAGAGAAAATAATTGTGAAATTTAGGGGAAATTATCATTTCTCAGACAATGTAAGGGAGGTAAGACCAAATCCTTTAGGCTGTATTTTCGCACCAGTGAGCCAGATGGGAATACTGCCATGTCTCTCCCTCACCCGGTCCCACCACTTTGCTGAATCGCAATTATGTGAGCTTGCTGATACTATTTCTTTTCTGTTTCTCTTGATTGCTTTGCATAGCAGCATGCAAATGAACATGGCTGTTTATATGCACGCACATGTTTATGCAATTTTGGGATGGCTTTAGCTTTAGGGCTAGAATGATTGCTTGTTATCACTAAAGCAAGGCTCCTAACATAGTGAGGAGATTGTAAAGTTCACATTAACCTAGAACTAAGTTTCTGAATAATATATATATATATATATATATATATATATATATATATGAAGAAAAGAACCAGAGAATACAATGATTTATGGACCTAAAAGCTATATTGCAACAACACCAACCACTTAACATCACAATTTTCCCAACTTCGCTGTGTAGTCATAAACAAACAAATAAAAATTGTATGAGAATATGTTCACTGTGGTAATGTTGCTGGCCTTCCTAATCCCTCACTATTGTATGCATTAGAAATTTAAATAAAGGAGGAAAATGAAAAGGGAATATGTACAAAATTGTCACTATACAGAATTGTCCCAGATTGCTGGGTTCTGAATTAGCTCTACTTGTTTGCAGAGTAGCACTGATGCATTTCTTTCTTTCTTTCTTTCTTTCTTTCTTTCTTTCTTTCTTTCTTTCTCTCTCTCTCTCTCTCTCTCTCTCTCTCTCTCGTTTTCATTTCCAGACTTTGTTCAGGCCACTGTGCAGCAGTTTTCAATTCACATCCCCCCAACTCTTTGCCAATATGCAGAAGTGCATATGTGCACTGATTAAAACACTTACCAAAAGGAATCTTGATGCAATCACATCAAGATTCCTTTTTGCTCAGTGTTTTAATAATTACACATAGGCACCCCTGCACAATGGTAACCTGCCTGAAACACACATACACACACACACACACACACAGAGAGAGAGAGAGAGAGAGAGAGAGAGAGCTGTGACAATTTCTGCATGCACCAGCTCAAAAAAAATAATTATAAAATTATCCACGTTCTCCAAGTAGGGAAATTATTATGTGGAGAAGAGTTATTGCACATTTATTTACGTAACGGAAACAAGTGGTTTTCTTCTCTAAGTACCTAGCAAATTTGTCACATCGGGCATTTTAGGGCTTCAAAATCCAATTTACAAGGGAAGTTGTTGACAACCCACATCCCACTCTGCTGAATAGCTCAAGGGTGCAACGGCAGCAAACAAGCATAACTTCATTGTCAACTTTAGTGCTATACAACAGGTACTAGTACATGTATTCTAGTACATGTTTAGCACATGCTTGGCTAAACTGGGCATGTTTAGCCTGGAGAAGAGGAGGTTAAGGGGTGATATGATAGCCATGTTCAAATATATAAAAGGATGTCACATAGAGGAGGGAGAAAGGTTGTTTTCTGCTGCTCCAGAGAAGCGGACACGGAGCAATGGATCCAAACTACAAGAAAGAAGATTCCACCTAAGCATTAGGAAGAACTTCCTGATAGTAAGAGCTGTGCGACAGTGGAATTTGCTGCCAAGGAGTGTGGTGGAGTCTCCTTCTTTGGAGGTCTTTAAGCAGAGGCTTGACAACCATATGTCAGGAGTGCTCTGATGGTGTTTCCTGCTTGGCAGGGGGTTGGACTTGATGGCCCTTGTGGTCTCTTCCAACTCTATGATTCTATGATTCTTTGGGCATCTCAGTGGTGAGATTTATGTCACTTGTATTCCAGTCATCATGTGTTTTGCTTCATGGTCTTCAATTCCACTGAAAACCATGAGGCAGCACAGGCTCCATGGCATCAAAGAAGGCTCTTAGGGGTGACCCAGCTTTTCTGCCCAGAAAATCTCCCAGAGCATTCAGGAATCTATCAGATTCTATGAATCTCTGGGAGCATGCCATCTTGTTGGTCTGACATGCATATAGGAGGAAAAAGTCATTGTCAGATCAAACCTTACCAAGAAATGATCTGACCGTGGCAATGGGCTTATTCCTACCCTTGTCCCCTGCCCCATATAAAAACACAGACCTTCCACTCCATGCTCCATTGCAAAGTTCAAATGATGAGCATGTCCTGCCCTTTTGGTTGGACCAGTGATTTACTGAGACAGCCCCATGATGTTAATGGAGGTAATGAAGTCCTCTCAGGGCAGCCTTGGCATGAGTGTTGAAATCCACAGTAGCTCTGTGGTTCCCCAATATTATTCCCAATAGCAGGCTTCCTCAACCTCGTCCCTCCAGATGTTTTGAGACTACAGTTCCCATCATCCCTGACCACTGGTCCTGCTAGCTAGGGATCATGGGAGTTGTAGGCCAAAAACATCTGGAGGGCCGAGGTTGAGGAAGCCTGCCCAAGAACATCTTAACCAAGCAGATAGAGGATGTCTGCTCAATTTTACACCACACAAGCTTACCACACACTGAAATGAAATTAGGGACATTGGCTAATTGGTAATGGGGGAAAAATTAGTTCATACATGGATCCCATGTCACACATTTCATTGTTGCCATACCCCCACCACACAGGGCCTGCAGAAGCCCACTTTCTTCATGGCTGGCTTTGTCAACCTAGAGTGCTCTCACATGGGGTGGTATGCAAGCAAAAGAAAAAGACAAAAGGACACAAACTCACAGCAAAGGCCTCCAAGAGAAGACAGATCTATAACACCCCCTTGGTTCCCAGCTCCCCTTAGGGGGCCTTTCCTCTCCCCAAAGCTATTTGTAGCTCCGCAGCAGTTCCTTTTATATATTCCTTCCCTAAGCATTTGAGCCTGTCAAATAATCCGTTTCCTATCCCAGGTGTGTTTACTGTTGCCATGGCACATAGTTCCACTAGCTTCCCCTGAGTCACAGTGCCCATCAATACCTTCCAGCCCTTAGAATCACTTTCACCTCTATCCCCTGGCTTCCCCAGAGCAGTAATGTCTCTGCATCACACATCAGAATTACAGGTCTTCTTGGTTTAATTTCTCTTATTCTTTTACAGAAAAACCACTGTGTCTATTTTTGTCTTATCTTGGTTGAAATGAGCAGTCTTACGCTATCCTGTTTCAGTTCCACCAGCATTCAGTCGCAGGTATATTTCTTCCCATTTTATGCAGAAGACTTGAAAGAACACACCAAAAGTCTGCATTTATATCATATACATTTCTGCCTGCACTTTTAACACAGAAGACACATTTTAATACCGTTCGATGCATTTTCTCACATATTTTGTATCGTATTTTCCCATGTATAAGACTACCCCTATTTTTTGGAGCCTAAAATTAAGAAATCAATATTTTAAATATCAGGCAGAACAACTTTGAGCTTTTTTGTGGGGAGGTCACCCAAAGTTGTTGAGCTTTGTGGAGGGAAGTTGGCCAAAGTTAGGGTTGCCATATTTCAAGAGCCCAAGCCCCGGCATTCACCATTTGTGTATAAGACGACCCCCAAATTTTGACTACATTATTTTAACAAAAAAAAAATCATATTATAAACAAAAAATACAGTACTTTTGTGTGCACCTTTTCCACACCAAACCTACATCATGAAATCCAGAGATGTGCATAACCTGATTGAGAGCTGAATCTGATTGGCAAGCAAGTCTGGGAGCACTGGTTGGGATCAGTCTGCCACAAGAAGCACATCAAACGAATTCCTCTATCTCAGTGTACTGAAAAAACCATGGCAAGTTTTTCATCTTCCATTATTAAACATACCATCATATGAGATGCTCTCCAGTGAAACCTTAGAGAGTTCTCAAAGGGCCTCCATTGATATTAGTCTGCAGATGTTCCAGACCCAAAGGTGGCGATAGTGTTATGGAGTAGAGATTTGACAATGCCTTTTCCTACTGCACACTAAGCATAACATGTGATAGCTATGTTTCACATGAAGGTCCTTGTGAGAGACAGCCTGATTCACACCAGCTTCCTGCTCTCTGTTTTTTTTCCAAAGTAACAACAGCACACAGAGTGTAACAAGGACTGAGAGATTGTTTTTCATTTAATCTCACTGTAAACAAGTGGTACAGTGACAATAAAGTATTTCTATTTCTATTAATAAATAGACCTCCATGTGAAGCACTTGTTTTGCAAATTACACCATGTCAGGGGTAAGGCAAACTCTCATCCCACCATGTGTCTGACCAGGCATAGGCAAACTCAGCCCTCCAGATGTTTTGAGACCACAACTCCCATCATCCCTGACCACTGGTCCTGTTAGCTAGGTATGGTGGGAGTTGTAGTCACAAATCATCTGGAGGGCCAAGTTTGCCTATGCCTGTGTTTGACTTTCCCTGCTTGGGGAAGTATTTGACTTTGAACAGGGCTTCAGTCACAAGCAAAGAACTTTGGGCCTGCACAGTAAATGGAAGTATGGATGTCAAGCTGTGTCGAAAAGCACAATGGCACCCTTAAAATCTCTGTAGCTCAGGTCATGCTACAAGGAAAGGACAAATTAGGGTGTTCAAGCTATCATGATGTTCCTGGAAATCCATGTTTCTTAATTGCAGCAATGTAGTGCACAGCACCCAGTTAGCACTGTGGCATTATTCTGACAAGTCAAGACGCTATTAAAATGCTAAAGACATGTTTGAAAGCTAAAGACACGTTTGAAAGCATTGGCGACTTCTTTCCTATCACCTCAGGCAAAACATCGTTAAACGGCAACTGAACATATCTCAAGAAGCATTTCCTGCCCCAAGGCTTGGACCGCTGTCATTCTGAATGTGGCATTATCGAATATGGTAGAGATAGCGCATGCCAGCTCTAACACAGTCTCGCTGAATAAAGTCAAACACAAATCTGCTACCGGATATGTACAAATTGCATGGCAGTCAAAAGCACTGGGCTTCTGCTTAAAAATGTAAGAAAACAGATTGGAAATAGAAAAGGACCTGGAATTATGTCTGTGTGGAAAGGGAGGTGGGAGGCAAATGTCACACAGGCTTTTTATCTGAACAGCCAAGAGAATGTCCAAAACCTTTGGTTAATCAGAAGTTCAGAAAAAAAGGCTATTTACATAGGATTACACAGGGAGGCAGACATATGAGGGAAAGGAGGACAGTCTCAAGGGCATTTATAAGGTCATCCCAGCTGTCTCCTAATACATAACATTACCTGGGATGGGCCCTACCATTGAACAGATTGTGGATGCTATTTAAGGGTGGATGGCAAAATCTAAGGCAAACAGTTGGGGAATCTTCAGTCCACAGGGTAAAACCCCCCTCAAACCATATCAACTTCAACAACTTCAATCCAAAAAAAGGTCAAAAACTTTGGGGTAAAAAGCTCAACAACTTCAATCCTAAAAAAAAGGTCAAAAACTTTGGTCCGCCCTTTGGTCAGCCCCCACGGCCCTTCACTTTATCAAATCTGGCCCTCTTTGAAAAAAGTTTGGACACCACTGTGCCCATTTGCCCAACACCTGATGTCATATGTAATGTAAGGCTATTAGTGTATGCATCCCTGAAAGCTATAGGAAGCAGAATGAAGGAAAGGTAGGATCAGGTGTAATTATTTCTTAGGAGCAGCTATGTTTCATATTGTGCATCAATCTCTCTAAGTTTGGCCAGCGACTGTGTTCCACAAAGCAAAGCCCACCATGAACTGACCACAGACATTTTGTAATTTTCTTCTTTGGAGTTTGTGAAATGGCATCAGCTTTTAAAAAATGTTGACGCCCATTTTACTTCACTTGCTGTTACTCCCCCCCCCTTATTTCATTTTATTCCTTTTTTTTACCCTATTTTACCCACCTGAATAATGTGTTCTATGTGCTTCTTAGCTTGTTTCTTTAATGCTGGTCCTTGACCATAACAATAAAGATTTGCTTTGTTTTGAACAATCTTTTAGCTTCCCTTGGAGTTCTTCAGATGTTTCTGTGAAGGAGGAACCTTCATATTTCCACCTGATGTCAAGTTTGCTGGCAACTAAAATGGCAAGCTTTTCTTCTGGGAGCTATGCTTAAGCCCTCTCTAGTCCACTGTGTGAATCAGAGGATGTCATTTAAAAGCAGCTGTTTTATTCTGCAATAAATAACCATAAGGAGGCTTTGGCTCATGTTGTCTACTTTGCTCAAATGGCACTTCAAAACAGCAATCAGGTTTAAATGAGCCTCCCAACGGGCGCAACGTTGAAAAGTCCAGTTATAACGGGATTTGAAAACCCCATGAGTCTTGCCATCCTGCATGAATCAAACAAATAACCTAGTCAAAGGAACAACTGAAACAAAAGAGTAGAAGAAATGTTAAGAGCCGTGGCCTCAGGGCCCAGTGTGGGGATTTAATCGCCAGTGTTACACTCCAGCTGAGTTTGGAGATGTTACTTGTTCATTTAGCCACCCCAGTTGCTGAATGAGCTTCTGGTGTCTAATGCCTTTCCTAGCTCTCCTCACATTTCCCCAATTCCATACTTGTAAATCAAAGGAATTGGACTGGGGGTTTCCCCCCCTCCTTACTGACTTTGGGGAGGTCCTATGTCCTTTCTGGCCTTATTGTTCTTCTAGTGTACAAAACTGCCCCAAGTCTTCATTCATCTCCTTGACATTTGATTGAGAATGATTTCCATTCTTAGCTTAATTAATGAGCTCAACTGGAGTCTTTAGCCATTAACCTGCTGTTGGGCAGTTAAAGGAAGAATTACACTTTTATCTGTCGTAAAATTCTGGCTTATGAACACTGTTGAAGGAAAGGAAAGTACATTCGCTCTTGGCTTCCAGCTAGGCTCTGTTAAACTGATCATAAAGCTGCCTGGCTAATTAGCAAATGAATACAAAATGCTTCCTCATATATGTTAGCTATGTCCTTAGTAAAATAGCAACAACCCACTGGGAGCCTTAAAACAATGTAAGAATAAGTTTTAGTATTTATGTGTTCAAAGAGTATACTTTGCTGATCAACTAAGCCTAATAGCCAAACACCTTCTGTGATCTTGAGGACCAAACAAATTGCCTTGGTCTGCGAGGAAATACAATAAGTAACAAAATGACCATCCAGCAGTAAGAATGTATATGGAAATGTGTTCATAAGCATACATGTAGCTGAGTGATGCTACAATTGGATACCTAGTTTCTTAAGAGTAGGCCCATCAAGCTCTGACTTTGCATAGGATTGAGGTTGTCAGCTTGCATTTCTTAGTGCTGAAAGCATTGATCTGATGGTATGTATAGATCTTTCCTATTCTACTTAATTGAAGAGGGTTCTGGAAGCTTCTCTGTGTGAAAGAAACAAGCAGGAGCTTCATGGGTGTTTGCGTTATACCTTCAGAGAAGCTAGTTCTCTTAAACTGGTTCTCTTATCTCTGCTGTCAAGGTCATGCTGACTATAAAAGTAAGGCCAGAAGGAGCCCGGGTTTCTCTTTCTCTTTCTGTCTTTTTTCCTTCTAGTGTGGTGTTCTGTACATAGTATGCTTAGTGTTAAGGTTTAGACTTATTATAAGTGAGTGTAAGTTTAAATTAAGTCTGCTGCAACTGGATTTCTTACGGACAGTGCCAATGCTGAATGTATTGGGTTTGTGACCATATGCTCATTTGCCTTCAGTAGCAGTAAAGCTCTGCTTGGTGAAATACAGTTGCCTCTGGTCGATTTTTGGGGAATCCTGCAATGTGCTTAAGTTTTTACTTTGCTAACTATACATTGGAATCTGCTCTGGATCAATATTGAGTAGAGTTTCCATGACAGAGGTGAGCATACATTTAAAATACTGTTATACCACTTTAACCGTCATGGCTTCCCACAATAAAATCTGGGAAATGTAGTTTGTTAAGGGTGCTGAGAATTGGTAAGAAGCTCTTATTTCTACTCCCCACCCCCAACAAGGTGGAATTCCCAGAGTTCCCTGGGAACAGGGATTGTTATGCCATCCTAGCTTTAAATCTATGGTGTGGGTGTGGCCTGTGTATTAGTGTTTCGTCACTTTTTATGCTCCAATTCATAACTGACTCTATGCGTATAATGCATAGTGCCTTTGCTTCTTGTCTGCTAGGTATTGCAATAGTGATGGGGACTGGTGCTATAACAGATTATATCAGAATATCATTTCTTCATGAAACAGTGCTATTCTCTGAAATTCTTAAAGGAAAGGGGTATTGGAGGTTCTCTTCTAGGTAAGAAATCACAGCCTCTTCAAATGCATCTAACTTCCAACATATATATCTACACTAAACTAGGAAAGCAGTTTAAGATCATACATTTAAAATACTTAGCTTCTCGCAAAGAATCCTGGGAATTGTAGCTTGTTCAGGGTGCTGGAAATTATAGCTCTGCGAGGAGTAAACTTTAGTTCCCAGGATTACTTGCATGAGCTTTAAATATATGTTTTAGCCTAAAACAAGGTGCTAGACAGTCAGGTTTACAGAGATGAGTAGCATTAGCAACAATATCATTTAGAAGTTATGAGCAATATATTTATCATAATATTCAAATCAGATTAAGGGACATTGAAAAACAAAACACCAAATCAGCCGTAAATAAAATTTGTTCCCCCAAGTTTTATGGTTTAAATACAACAGGTAACATAAATATCAAACTTTATGTTAGCCCAACTGAATGTTTCCCCCTAAGCTTTTGTCAAGGGCAAATATTTAAACATCCCCAGAAATGATAGACATTGTGGATGTTTTTTGAATGCGCCAGATACAGTAGAACACATTGTTTTCTACTATCCATTGTACAACCAGCTACACAAGTGTGTGCAATCATGGCACAATGAAAATATCATATTCTATTTGTCCGATATTAACCTGGAAGTAACTGCAAAGGATGGCTGAGTTTTTATCAATATTATCTCTCAGAGTGGTGAATGGCGGGAAGAAACTCCAATGAAAATCCTCATTACATATTTTTACATGGCTGTTTATTTGTATCCATTCTAAAATTTTATATATGGATGTTTTATGATGGCCTATATTTGTGATGCCTAATAAAGGTTTGGCGAAGTAAAAGTAACAACAATATCATTGTCCATGAATGTTTTATTGCCCAGGTGTAATCTAACTTCTAAGCATTTGGTTGTTAATGACAGAGGTTTCATAGTACAGAAGACTCTCAATTTATGCTGCGATGACATTCTGGGATAGTGTGTAAAAGCAAACATACACATGATCAAAACACATTGGGTTCAATCGCAATTGGATATTATTGGATGCATGCCCCATCTCACCTACTTTTGAGGGTTTTGTTTTGTTTTGTTTTTAAAAATGTTGCCAAGCTCTTAAAGCTGAATGCACACAAGTTAAATGTGTCTAAATTATGAGTTACTATACTGTGTTCTGCCTGTACTGTTGTACCCCCAGCCTGAAATCTGATTTGATAAAGAAATGTTTTAAAGAAAGAAACATGAATAAAATTGGATTTAAAAGACAAAATAGCAACTTTGGGGTAGGCTGGAACATAATGTTTAGTTGTTTTTAGCTATTTCATATAAATTTTAAGTGGGAAATCAAAGTGGGTTTTTTAAAAAAGAAAAGAAAGAAAAAAATATGTAATTGCCCCAAAAGCAAAGTCAAAACCTGCACTTCAAAGACCATCCTGCATCTCCAATTCTGCATTTTTATCTGTTGCCTGTGACAGACACCTCAGCCATTTCGAGACTTTGGAACAGCTATCTTTGACTTTGCACTCAAATGGAAGAACAGAAGATCTAGCTGGGAAGGTGGGTGGCTTCCTGGAGCTGAATTCCTAATCACTGTAGTCATTAGGACCACCCCAACAGGAAAGAAGTTGTGGTTTAGGTGACATCCTACCCAAGCTCTTGCAGCTGCTATAATGCTATATTAGTCAAGCTGTGGTTGAAAGTGATCTGAACCTTGGCCAGCTGCAGACCCAAATGAGGGTAAGAAGCCCAGAATGTGGCTAGGAATTGAAGACACCAGGCTAAGCTGTTCATCTCGCAGATGAGAGTTATTTGAGGTTCCTAGAAACATCTGTCAAATAAAGACTGCTTATTTGTAGTAGCTCATTTGAATTAGTCTGCAAACTTAAGGAAATGTGATATTGGCTTATAAAAGTATTGGTTAATAATATTAGTAAATACTTATATTGGCATTAACAACAACATCAACTTTATGGCCATATACCAAGAAAAAATGGTCTTACGGCAACTTACGACAATGTGTATAGAACAAATAGAAAATACACAATAACAAATAAAATGAATTAAGTTAAATTAAAACTGTGTATTAAATGCAAAAAAAGTCATAGAATTCTCTTTATCCCTATAGCAGCAAGAAGATCACCATAAAATATCCCAACAACAAATACCACCAGCAGTAAATAACAACAACAACAACAACCAATGCCTTGGAAGCTCCAAAGCAGCACACAAAAATATTATCTGCAGCATCAAGTTATGTCTTGCGTGTATGAATAGCCAATCACAGATTTAATCTCATAAATACTTTTGTATCAACTCCCATGTAAGGTTTCTCAGTTGAGTCAGTTCACACGTTCTACTGGCAAGTCATCAATAACTGAGAAACAGCTGTGCATGCTTATCTGAACAAGACCACAATATCCCAGGGCAGTTCACACATGTAAGATTATGTGTCTTCTAATTAGAGATAAGGCCTTCCATTTTCTTTCCCTTTTTTCTTCCCAGAAATGAACCACAGCTGCTTTTCTCCACAGTCACTGGACCACAACACAATCCTATACATATAACAGTTGGAAAACCTGAAAAGAATCAATCAAAAACCAGACACTGAGGCGCCAGAGGAGTTTTCAAAAATGTCTCATCAGCATTTAACATTTTCTGCAAACCAGGTCAGTTTGGTTCAGTTTATAAATAAAATCTGCACAAACATCGCCGTTCCTCTCGGCTCAACAAAGCCTTTGCTGAAAATAATTTTGTGTAAAACAAATAATACATCACCACTTCTGGAATCTGAGGAGAACTAGCCATTAACATTTTAGTTTGGGTAAAAACATAACAGGAGGAGTTTGGAAACATGGCAGCAAGGTTATCTCAACCAAGTGTTGTTCCCCCAACCTGTCCATAAGGATTTCAGCTTTCTATTATAAAAAATGAACCATCCCTCAAAGCAGTAAGTTTTTCATCACTTCTCTCAGATAGAACTGGACACAAAGATTCGCAACACCTTCTTGTTCGAAGGCAAATAGTAGCTTAGTCCAAATGGCCATGAGCAAAGAGTCGCAAAGACAGTAAAATCCTTGTTAATGTGTCTTAAATTCCCTTCAAATTGGGGAGAAAGTTAAGAAACCTCTCCATGCCCTGCATGCTAACGATCCTCTAAATAATGCACAGCGCAAGAGGAACTGTATGAGATACTTGAAGAGGGAAGACAAATATCTTGAGACTTCTTGTCTTTTTAAGTAACTGTCAAGAAAAAGTTGCTTTGCTGAATGAAAAGTAGCAATAACCTCAGGGATTTATTTAGCCTTCATGCCATGTTAAGATGCTTCATTTAGTTATGTGAAATCCTGCCGAGTTTTTTCTTTTTTTTAAAAAAAAGGGGGCTTAATTATCTGCCCATGATATACCTGTGCATCTGAGAAATACACAACGGGATTTAGTCTGAGCAAGAAACTTGAAGTTTATCGTCAGGTTTCAGAGGTTGCACAACTATGCAATGAAATGAAAAGTCATGTTAGAAGTAATTTATTCATGAATTAGAAGGTATTTTAGGCTAGGCACGTACTACGCCTGGAATGAATCTGCTCCCAAATATTCACCTCAAAATCCTCTTCTCAACCCCCTTTGTGCCCTCACAGTTCCTCAAATGTTTTGGCACCTCCAAATTCACCTACATTGTTTTGCTTTAGTCAAAAAAAAATCAGTGGCAGTCTGGTGCAGAACCTTTTTGGGTCATAGAAAAACCACACCTGTCTTTTAGACCTTGAGTAGATGTTCCTCAAAAATTTTTATTTTTAAAAAATGCATTGATTCAAAAAAGCCCAAAGAAGTATGAATGGGATGTATGATTCCCTGTGGTGGTGGAAATGGCAGCGACCTCCCTTCATAAATGCAGTCTAGCCCTAATTGGACATTCAGCATACTTAGGTATAAGCCATTATGCAAATGAATGGAATCATACTGCTAAACTTTGCCTGGTATGCATGCGATCTTTCAGTCCATGTAAAGCCCTTCATGAGTTTAATGGCAAAAGATCAGAAGCGGGGACTCTCCTCTCCTTGTGGAGGTTCCCTGCACATTTTAGAAACTTGCAGTTACCACTCTGAGGTGTGGCTATGTCTAACTATGGCACCATTCATCCAGCAGTTTATTCCATTCCCATGTTGTTTCCCTGTTAATATCCGCATTATATCGGAGCATTTACACAATGTAAAAACTACTTCCAGAGCTATAGTGGAATATTGCAAAACTATAGTGGAATATGGAGCATGTTAAGCACTCAATTTCCCCATTATTTGCAAACAGCACTTTGTTTTTTTCAGGAAGCACATAACTTGGAAATGAGCATTATATTCTGTTAAAGTTCCAGAAATGAGGGATATAATGTGGAACATAACAGTTAGGGGAAAGTCATGAAAACGGAATAAGCTGCCATGTGAATAAAGCCAACATTAACCCCAAGTCAATTTTCCACTTAACAAGCACTTGACAACCGATAGAGAGGCATGCATTATGGAAGGTTAGCATTCAACTTAACCCCCTCTTGCAGTTGTAATTATGCAAGGCTTCTGTCCTGTCCATCTGTCAAATTTCTGCTCTCAGTTATGCACAGACAGATCAACTGAGTTCAGAAACAGGCTATTAGATATTTATCTTGTTTGGAAAACTGTGTTTCAAGAGTATGAAACAGATTTGATAAACTGATGGTTTTTATGTCAGCAGATCTGGTTGGATCTCAAGTAGACTTAAGAAGAAAATGCGTGGATTTTTTTTTAAAAAAACCCTATAAGGTTCCTTTTATTGAAAATACTAAAATAGATAAATTAATAATGATGCAACTTAAGAATTTGTCAGCAGGGGCATCTCTCATGATTCCATTGATGCGCTTGGGGGAAAATGCACCAAAGGCTGAAATAAATGGCTTAAGATCAAAGAAATGTAACTTTTGAATGTGAATCACTTCCTACTTCCTGCGAACAAAATTTCCCCATACTTCTTGCTTATGACATTTTAACAAAGAATCTTTGTGTTGCTTATTGAAATCAAGGCTGTGAAGCCCATCTGGTTCTTAGGCACAAGACATGTGGAAGAGAAATAACCCTTTGCACACATGAACGCACATCTGGAAAAGTCTAGACTTCAATATCATAACATTGTACATATTATTATTTAATTATTATTTTGTGCCCCAGCCATTCAAGACACCTAGATGAGATCTACAAATTGCCTATATTGTAAACCAAATTAGGAAAGATTCCCCAAGGGCAGGGCAAGTGGTGTCAGAACACACAGATACTCTTGCAAAGCAAAGCTGATCTAGTAATTGGCATTTCACTTGTAAGCTTGGGTGGGAAGCATTGTGCATAAACATAAACAGTCAAGTAGCATCAGGTGATTTATCTGTTGCTGGACATGGCCACTTCAAGCTGAGGATCAGAGAGGGATCAAACTTTATGAGCGCTCCAATATATCTGAAAAATTTGATAGTAGCTTTTCCTAAGCTAACGTCCTCTAGATTTTTGGACTGCAACTCCCATAAGGCCCAGCCAGCATGGCCCATGGCCAGAGATAATGTGAGTTTTAGTCCACAATATTTGGAGAGCACCATCTTGAGCAACTACATACAAATATACAAGGTAAAGGTAATAAGGACCTCTGGGTGGTTAACAGTCAAAGGCAACTATGGGGTTGCAGCGCTCATCTTGCTTTCAGGCCTAAGGAGCCAGCGTTTGTCCACAGACAGCTTTCTGGGTCATGTGACCAGCAGGACTAAACTGCTTCTGGCACAACGGAACACCGTGATGGAAACCAGAGCGCACAGAAATGCTGTTTACCTTCCCACCGCAGTGGTACCTATTTATCTACTTGCACTTTGACATGCTTTCAAACTGCTAGGTTGGCAGGAGCTGGGACAGAGCAACAGGAGCTCACCCCGTTGCGCGGATTCGAACCGCCAACCTTCTGATCAGCAAGCCCAAGAGGCTCAGTGGTTTAGACCACAGTACCACCTGCGTCCATACAAATATACAACTATGCACTCAAGGAGAAAAGTCCTAGCCATGCTTTTTCTCTTTTGTGCTAATTTTGCATCTGCAATGCATTGCTGTTTCCATACATGTAGTAACTGACAGATACGATTTTCCCCAGCTGCATTCCAAAGTGCTGCAGCCTAGCAGCTCATAGATCATGTGAGGCCAATGGGCACTTAACTTGACTTCATGTAAACAGGCTGTATGTCTTTGTGTCAGATTCTTTTTCCCCTTTTTCTTTTAAAGTGTTTCATGTTTACGGGGCTTTTATTTCAAAATCTCGCCTAGTCATGTATAAATTATGTGTCTCACAGACCTACATCCCAGAAGCTAAATTATTACTTCTAGGATACATCATGGCAAGCACAGATCCAAGATACAGCCATAGCCGCTCTCTGGAAAATCATCTCCTGCCCCTGTTTTAGGGCCCTTGTCAAGCCTCCAGTTGTCTCCTACTGTCACTTTCATTGACCATAAAGCCAGGTATTGCAACTTATGTTCCATTTGCTACCAATTAACCCTCTCCTGGACCTATGCTTAGTACTCCTTAGACAATTGCTGCAATTTGTGTGCCCAGCCACAGATGTTTCAGCTACACATTTCAGCTGAACCTAAATGTTAAATAAATAAGTACAATAGGGGGAAAAACAAACAAACTTTTCTGTGCTATTCTGTGTGGCTGATTGGGACAGAGAGTTACAAGAAGGGGAAATGAAGCAATCTTGAAAAAGCCATATATGGTGGGGAAATTATGTATATATTGTTATCAGTCGCAGGGGAGTTGGCTGTATGCCAAGACTCTTCTAATTCCTGGGTCCAACAAGTCTTAAAATCTAGGCAAGGATTAAAATTCCTGGAATAGCCAGGCTAGCTATAACAAAGGCAGCGACTTTGTGCCTGACAGCAAATGGGTGGCCACCCTCCCGCAACTCGCTGGTAGTTAGAAAGACAAAAGCCAGAGCGAAGAGCTAAGTTATGGGAGTGAAGCTGCAGGCTGAGAGGCCAGAGAGAGGTAGCCATTCTTGATTTCCGCTTAAATTCAAGGCTGTGGTGTCATTGTAGGCTCAGGGTGTGTATATGTGTAAATAAACCATATATCATAAAGACACCACAGTCTCTGCTATCCCTCATCCCCAAGGAAATGTGAACCGTGGGTAAGCGTCTGGGACCCCTGGAATTTCACACAACTTGGAGACAATATATTCTAGGGGTAGGGCTTCCATTGGTCTGAGCAACTCATCATTTTATTGATCTTTTTTTAGTTGTGTAAAGGTAAAGGTAAAGGGACATCTGACCATTAAGTCCACTCCCAGATGACTCTGGGGTTGCGGTGCTCATCTCGCTTTACTGGCCGAGGGAGCCGGCATTTGTCTGCAGACAGCTTCCGGGTCATGTGGCCAGCATGACTAAGCCACTTCTGGCGAACCAGAGCAATGCACGGAAATGCTGTTTACCTGCCCGCCGGAGCGGTACCTATTTATCTACTTGCACTTGACGTCCTTTCGAACTGCTAGGTTGGCAGGGGCGGGGGCTGAGCAACAGGAGCTCGTCCTGTTGAGGAGATTCGAACTGCTGACCTTCCGATTGGCAAGCCCTAGGCTCTGTGGTTTAGACCACAGCGCCACCCGTGTCCCTTTAGCTGTATACTTTTACCTTTCTGGATACTTAAAAGTTGTGTTTGCTTTGCTTTTCCTTTCCATTCTAAAAAATAAAATAAAAAAATGACAGTGGCTAGGAATTTACCTTTTGTAAAAGAAGACCATATGTTGCACAGAAGTATTGTCAGAAGTTCATGCATCCCACAGAATATATACATTGCTGACTGAGCTTAGATAAAATGTTGCACTAATTGTGTGCATGTTTTAATGAAGCAACTGCTTTGACATTCAGATTCCATATTACTATAGGACTGACACACGTTCTGCCACCTTATTGAAAGTACACATGATATGTTATTTATTTTATTCTTGGGAATCAGAACATCAAACAATGGAATGGATTTGGAGATGCCCTCTTTTCAGAGCTACTTGCATGTGTAAAATACTGAGACCCTGAAAACTATCAGGGTGCTTGAGGGGAGAGGAGACTTCACTTTGCACTAGGAACACCAGACAAAAGGTGCAACATATCATATCCATGTGTATATATGTAGAAATTAATTTTGTCCCTGTTTTGATGATATACATAGTGACTTGAATGCTTTTAAACCATGTCTTTCTTTCTTTTTTTAAATGCATTCCTTATTTGCTTTCACCCATTGCCGCACAAACTCGAGACACCTGAGGTTGGATGTGATTTCACAAAACATTTCCCTGTGCAAAGCTATCTCCCTACTGTGGCCTACCAAATTTTCATCTATGCATCACAGCTGAATGAGCAACGACTATTACACATTGTTTTGCACAGCAACAGGAGTATGTTATGATGTTTCTTTTTTCCTTTCTGTGGCTTTTTCTAGTCATCAAGAGCAGTGGCAAACAAGGCAGGGAAGGAAAGAGGTCAGCACCGACATGCAAAAATGGATCACTGCTTCTCATGCCCAATAAAGTCATGATGAGCAGTTTTTGTTAAGCCAGAATTATAAATATTAAAAAAAAACAAGAGAGGGAGAGAGGGAGACAGTGAACAGCTCATTTCATTATTTTTCATTTTTAACTTGTAACGCCCTGGCATCCCATAGAAATCCCATAGAAATGACAAAATATACAACAGCAATCACATTGCTTTCCAGTAATTTTTCTTAATCTAAAAAAAAAACCTTTAGAAATTAACAAAAATTAAAGATACGTTTCACATACTGTTTTACAAGATAATAATAAAGTACCTGCAGATAATGAAACCAAATCACTCCCATCAATCAAAGCCAATTAACAATTTGAACCAAGAAAACCAGTTTTCCAAAATTAAAATGGAACGTGCAAAGATCAGGCAAAAATTAAAAGAAAGCAGCTGGTTCCATCTCTTCTCCCCTGCCACAGTTTTAGTTCCCAGCATCTCCAGGTATGACTGGAAATATGTACTTTGTGATTTTGCCAGCTCTGTACAGCTAGCTCTCTTGAGGCAAAGCCAAAATAGTTTTGTGGCTACATGGACATTACAACAGCATGTGCCATTCAAGCGATGATCAGTAAATTTGGAAATAAATTGTACTCTTTAGGCTTAAATTAGGTTGCCTGCATGCAAAGTCATTTACTCCCTTATTTTCCATTCAGCTGTCAGAATGACCACACACAGAGTGTTTGGGCACTGCATATTTACCTGACTGGATGTAAGTCCCATTGATCACACTGGGACTGAGTTCTGAGAAAACACGGCTACGATTCCCTGGTCATATATTTCTCAATCATCCATCAAGACTGCTGCAACAACAACTCTGATCCATTTCAGTGCCTTCTCATATAATCCTTTAGTCTGAGATTTATTGTATTGAGTACATATCCGTAATCTCTTTCTAGTTAATATCAGCCAAATCCGGTTGGCTGGTCAAATTATTGCTAAATTATGATAGAAGACTGGGTCAACTATCTAAGCTTCAAAAATTAAATCTAAGCGCATATTTATGCCTCTGCATTTAAGGTCACTTGCTGGAAGAAGAGCCTTTCTGCTATAAAATATTGAACCCTGGATGCAAAGAGATTATTGAAATATAATATCTCACTTCACAGCTGACAATATGCTTCAAAGGAGACTTAAAAGTTTCAGAGACAACACTGGGGAGAAACTGTACCAATTAAGTTCCAACGGAATAAAAATGCTATGGATTTGTATTTTAGACTGCCATCTGTTCAAAAATTCAATAGATAAAAATATATTTCAACTGTTCTGGAGAAGAATGATTACTTGTTCTGTTAGGATTTTTCTTTTCTTTTTGCAGCGTAGATGCTGCTCTCAAGCACCTTAAGAACAGCTTATCTCAAATCCCCTTAATTATCAAAATAATATTTTTAATGCATTTAAAGTCTGTAATTTCAAAACAGATTTATACTTTTTTTAAAAAAAAAAAAGTTTGGCAGTGCAATGATTAATGCAGTGATGATCTAAAACAGAAGCCAAAATCCAAAGAGTCCTATGTAAGCAGCTAAAAAACATTCCACACATGTTCAACGGCTTTAGAAATTGTCACTTCTTCTTCTTTTTCTTTCTTTCTTTCTTTTTCCTCCTTTTATACCCGACCTCCCATTGATTCCTTAATTCTTTTTACATATCTTTACTGCCATACCAAAATACTACTTTTGTGTTAACATTTTCACAATTTATAAATATTTATGTTTATATAAGCAATTGCTAAAAACTGCTGGGATCACTCAAAAGCTGCTACAGATCTTAACATGGTATAATTTTGTTTAAGATATGTTCTGAAGGCCTCCCATTTTGATACAAATTCAGTTCTCAGTTTATTTTTTTTCTGATAGATTGTCTAATCCAGCATATTCAGTCAATTTTTGAATCCACTCTTGTCTAGAAGGAATTATGTCACCTTGTAGTTATAAGGACTCTCGCTGCCACTGTTGCATACAAATAAAGTTCTCTGCATTTTTTAGGACTATCTGAATCAGTGATGCCCAAGAGATATGCCTCTGGTTTCCTAGTAAATGAGATTCTTAACATTTTTTCTGGTTCAAAGTGGATTGGAAAATTGGCCTATAAAAGACTTTAAAAAGAAGAAAATTGACCTATAAAAGACTTTTAAAAGAAGAAAAGAACCAATTAAAACTTAAGAGTTTTGAGGAATTAAGAGATGTCATTACAGATTGGTTCCAATATTACCAAATACTCAATAGATTCAAAATAGATAAACAAAAAGGGTTCGCCAAGGAAACCTTGAGATTTGAATCCGACGTAATAAATTCAAAAAGTAAAACTCTCTCTAAAGCTTATCACCTCCCCCTCCTCAACTGGGAAGTTAAGGAGGAAGAAGTTACATCAGCTATGATAAAGTGGTCTCAAGACTTTGGGTACGCTGTAACAATGTCCCAATGGGAAAATCTGTCAAAGAAAAATTGGAAATTTAACACGTGCTATGTCATAAAGGAAAACTTGTTGAATATTCGACACCGGTGGTATTTAACTCCATGGAAATTAGTCAAAATGTATAAAGGAGCCAAAAGCAATTGTTGGAGATGTGGAGACCAAACAGGCTCACTGTACCATATATATTTTCTTTTGGGGGGAAATCCACTTTGAACTAGAAATTGTCACTTCTAACTGCATCTTCTTAGGTTGTGTTACCAGAGGGTTCCATAATACATTTTTCAGCATGCATAAAGGCCTAGACGACAGGAATGCTCTGAAAAGTCCTAATAGATGCATCACAATATGGGCCAATTTAATGTAGTGGTCCTCGACTCCTGGAGTAGGATCTGAGCTCAAATTCCTATTCAGACATGGAGCTTACCATGAGCAGGGTGGGGAAACCTATTTAAAACACACTGAGTTCCCTGGATGAAAAGTTGGTAATAAAGGTAATAAATAAATAAGGCTTTTATCTCACTGTGTAAATGCACAAGCTTTTACTGATATTATTATATTAATTGTGGGGAGTCTTTCCAACTATGCAATTTTTTTTCAGGTGCTATCTTACCGGTGAGGCTTTATTTAGTTCCTGAAGCCTCCTCTCATCACAGAACCAACAACCAATTTATTTATTTTAGCGCAAGGCACTTTGGCCAGAATCCAACACAGACTTAAGCTTTCTGAAGCCCAGATCAATGGTCTTAAGCACACTTAACTCTGCAACAACTTGTCGCTTTTGTCATTTGCACAGGGCTGACCCAATCAGTCTTCCTGGACAAAGTGGAACACACCTAAGGCGCAGCTTTGATGGAACACATTAAATCACCAAGTCAGAGAGTTCAGAAATCTTGTCAATTTGGACTTCATTAGCATTTCTAAAATAACAAATGAGTTACTTCATCACCCAGGAGGTTCAGTTTCTTCTTTAGTTGAGATTCATGCCAGGAGATGATTGGAACGAAATCAATGAAACGCCACATCAGTTCCATGGGTCTGATCTGGGAATCATGCACACATTAAACAGAGGCTAGTCCTAACCGATCAGGTAGGAATGTGCATTTATTTAGCACCAGGGCTTTTTTTTTTCTTTCCAGTGGGAACTTGCCAGAACTCTGTTCTGGCACCTCTCAGGTGATTACTGTTCTGGCACCTCTCAGGTGAGTCCAGCAACAAATGTTGAGCTCAAAGCGGCACACAACAGCATTAAAAACACTGATAAGCATTGCAATTGCTATAATATCAAAAACACCAGCATATAAAGCAAGTCACATTTGTCTATGTTGTTGTAGAGGAACATTCTAGTACAGTGGAACCTCGAGTTGCAGACTTAATCCATCCCGGAGGCATGTCCGCAACTCGAAGCATTCACATCCAGAAGTGCGGTGTCTGTGCATGCGCGTGGCACAATTTGGCGCTTCTGCACATGTGCAAGCGGCGAAACCCGGAAGTAACCCATTCCAGTACTTCTGGGTTGCCGCAGGACACAAGACGAAAACACGCAACCTGAGGTATGACTGTACTATTCAAGTCAAGTCAGTACCAGCACCAGTGAAATCGTTACTGGTCTGGGCTATGCTAAATCAGTTTCAACTCATTCTTACAGAATAGTTTTATTTCCTTTGCTTCCTTTTTACACATTTTCAGTACACAGTGCAGCACAAAACCTATGAGATGGGAGAAGAACAAAGCAAATAGATTTCATTGCTTGAAAACGGATATCCTCATGGGTAAATTTACTGCAGCTGTGTGTCATATTTTGAATTTTTTAAAACCATTCATTGCTAGAATGAAACCTTCCTGGAAAACCATTGGAAGGGGGAGGGGGAAATAGCACATTTCCCCACCCCAAAAGGAAATGGATTTCTGCTTCACTTATTTAACCTCATGAGGTGGTCAATGGTTTTCCATTCATGGTGATGAAAGGGTCTCTCCTCAGTTTCCTGGAATGCCTTGGGAGTGAGACCACATCACATTGTTCTGAAGACAGTATTTTTGGGAAGTTGGGGAAGGGGAAATGTCACCCTAACTTTAAGATTTACTGGAAGCACGAAGAAAGGTTTGATTCTGAGAAATAATGGGATTGTTCACATTCAGCCCTGACAAACCACTTGCTGTCCCATAACCTGCTGCTTTATGGAACTGTTCTGCTAAAGATCCACATACTGCCAAGTTGTGGTGGGAGAGCACTACTAGCTGGAACAGTTCCCCAGATTTCATCATGTGAAATTACCACACAAAATTCACACAGTTTTCTGGGCTGCAAATAGATTTTCTTTTCTTTTGTGGAAGCAAATAACATGGCAAACTTCCGCTGGATTCTGCTAGTTTTTAGAAGCGGCTTTTGCATCATGTGAAAGATCACATAAAACATGGGAAGGATCGGGTAAGGAAAAGTCATCACAACAGAATAAAGTGGTGTCTGAATGCAGCCCTAATCGGACAATCATCTGGGATTAAAGACTCTGCTAGATTTTCACACCGTGTCCACTGTCATTTCATGCAGGAAAAGCAAAAGGAGAAGCTGGTACAAGAATATTTCACACACAGAGAGTCACTTCAAATTATACACTGCACACATCCCTTATGACCAAAACTGTTTTGCCAATTAAACATTTTATTAAAGAACAAACGGTAGTTAATATGAACATAAAGCCAGTATTTATACTTATGAGAAGCCTACTTATTAAGATTTTTTAAATTATTTGAAAGGAAACATTAAAGTGAAATTTAAAGAGAAGCCAGTGTTTAAATCAAAGTAAGATCTAAGGAACTGAAATGTGATTTATGTAGTGTTTTAAATAGCTACTGCAGATAATAAACCTGACTATTATCCAAAATAGTATAATTGCTGCCCTCCTGTAAAATATTCTACTTTATTGTCAAAGTGCCGTACACTGAGCTAATTTGGAGACAGTTATGCAAATCCCCCACATAGAAATAACAGTATCCCAATAAGTTTTGGTTGGGGTCACTTCCACAAGATTTTCCAGGTAGTCAAGGTGATCCAAAATGTTTACTTTACAGTTCCATGTTAATCAAGGTTTTTAATTAGAAGGTTCTTCCCTACTGGAACCACACTGGAATCTAGGGCATCTTGAAATGTGTATCAGGTGATTGCAATTTGCTCAAAATGAACATACACACTATTCTCAAGGCTAATGTTTAGCAATGTGAGGGTATGCCCTCCATGTGTCCCAGATTGCATGCAGTTGTTCCTCAAGAGCAAATCTATTTCTGGTCAAGTCGTTTGTTTTACTCTGCAAAAATTACTGCTCTAAACCAAGAATGGCCAACTTGTGGCATAGATCTGATGGAGAAAATAATAGTTTCATAAAACTGTATCATGTTGATGGTTCAATGTTCTTTTGAGCCTACAGCTAAACTTTTAAGCCTAGCTAAACTGAAAAGTCCTGTGCCTACCTTTTACAGTATAAAACAAGTTGCCTTTACATATATTATGTAGCAGATGTTCACCCCAGAATTCTGAAAAGAACAAACTGATAAAATCCATGGCGACTGTTGCATGCATGAAAAGAGAATAGGCTAGGCAGGGCAACTGCGCTTCATCTTGAATTGTTTTGTACATAGATAAAAGGGGACCTTGGGATAAATTTACAGTCAAAAGTCTTAATAAAGAAAGACACTGAAAAATGATTATCTGTAATCACATGATATTATGATGAGGGTTGATCTGAGCAGCTGATTTTGATTGGTTTAGAATGACAGCTGTGGGTCGTACCTGCGATCATGTGAATGGTTCTTTGTAATCACATATCCTCCAACATTTATACGGTGAAAATAGGGACATCCTATTTCACAACAACAACAACAACAACAACAACAACAACATCCCGTCCATCTGACTGGGTTGCCCAAGCCACTCTGGGCAGATTCCAACATATATAAACACAGAATAAAACATTAAACATTTGAAAACATCCCTTTACAGGGCTGTCTTCAGATGTCTTCTAAAGGTTGCATAGTTACCTCCTTGTCTTTGGGGTCACATAACTCCATACCCTCCAACATTTCTCTGATGAAAATAGGGGTGCCCTACCGTACCTTCCAATATTTATCCAGTGAAAATAGGGACATCCTAAGGAAAAGTGGTATATTCTGGGATCAATTCAGAAACCTTTTGTAAATCTGGGACTGTCCCTGGAAAATAGGCACACTTGGGGGGGGGTCTGAAATTGGGGGTCTTTGTCTTATTCCAAGGAAGATTAAACAGGCCCCTTTATTCAAGGTGATCAACCAGTATATGTTACAAACATAAGCAAGCAAGGGAAGACAAAACTTAAAATAACCTGCAACCCAGGAAACCCACCCAGCCCTTGCTCCCACATCCTCCCTAGTACTCTTTATTATCAATGAATTAAAGGCTCTTGGCTGTTCCAACTCCAATTCCATCTGATTCTCAAAAAACAAAAAGGTGTCCGGCACAAAAATCTCTGAACCTATGATCCTGTCACTTGGCTTCAAGTAGAGACTTGCCTATACTGATAACATTAGTAGCTATTATGAGGTATAAGAAAGCAACCACACCAACTAAACTACTTTCCACATAACAATTTAATGCTGACTATTGAAGACTATTGAATGTCATCAAAGTGCATAGAGTGAATATGGATAAAGAAGAACTATGGCCTTTCTGTGAATTGTCCTTTTGAAACCTCTCTCTCTCTCTCTCTCTCTCACACACACACACACACACACACACACACTGCCCACTTCCCAAAATTTGGGCAGAAATATCACTTACACATTGTTTCGCTTCCTATTAGCAACCAAACCATATTTCCATATTCTTTTTTTTTATTTTTTTATTCAAAATTATAACAAGACATATTATCCAAAAACATATCATCCTTGTTCCCCCCATTTTTTCTCCCTCCCCCCCAAAAAACCCACCCACCCCCACCCCCCAGCTTCCCTCAGTTCCAGTCTTTGGTTTCTCTAAGAATGCTGTTTTCTGCATGTTACAAAGTTGTATAGATCCTCAAACTATTTTGCTGATTATTATCAATAAAAGCATATTTCTGTATTCCAACCTTAAATCTGTACGACAACAGTAACTGAGAATAATAAGGCAGAAAACATTCCTTTTAAATTGGGTAAATCTGGAATTTTATGTGTTGGGGAGACTGAGTCATAAAACAAATTCTTTTGAGTATTCACAGGGCTGATATACAAAGTTAAGGACACAAGGATAGAACAATGGAGCAAGTAAGAAGTGAAAGGGAATCTTATACTTTTTGATGAAAAATGTGGAAGCATTTAATGGAAGTCCACTTACCCCCCCCTTTTAGGGGTGCAGCAGTTTTGCGGGCCAGCCAGCGCCTCCCCCCTGGAATGCCGGGGGCTTGTCTTGCCAGACGGCGAGCTAGAGCCCGCACTCCCAGTTAGAAATCTGGCACCTTGTCAGCCTGCCGAATTAGCCAATGGCACTCTGGGGGCATGCCAGATGGAACAATCAGGCTCCCCCCTGGTCCATGCCTGAGGGGTTTAAACAGCCTGTGCCAGCCCCTGACACCCAGCTGTTCTTCATCAGATCAACCCACCCTCCCACCTACTCCTTTAATTTTTCATTTTAAAAATAATAAATTGGCCTTGCTATGGCACTGTGGGTTAAACCACAGAGCCTAGGGCTTGCTGACCAGAAGGTCGGTGGTTCAAATCCCTGCGACGGGGTGAGCTCCCGTTGCTCGGTCCCTGCTCCTGCCAACCTAGCAGTTCGAAAGCACGTCACGTGCAAGTAAATAAATAGGTACCGCTCCGGTGGGAAGGTAAATGGCCTTTCCGTGCACTGCTCTGGTTCGCCAGAAGAGGCTTAGTCATGCTGGCCACATGACCCGGAAGCTGTAAGCCGGCTCCCTCGGACAATAAAGCGAGATGAATGCTGCAACCCCAGAGTTGGGCACGACTGGACCTAATGGTCAGAGGTCCCTTTACCTTTTTTGGCTGCGATGGGTAGGAATTTGCCTATCGGGCAAATTGGCTATGGCCTGAGGGTTTTGCCTACCTTGCAGCAATCGTCACAACGTTGGCAGTTTAGGCATTGGGTAACCTAAGTTTTTTCTGGACGGGGGTTGTATTTTTTAGCAAGCTTTTCTATTTTGTTTTCCCTCGGTTTCTAATAAGGAAACCCCTAGATCTTGATCTCATTTTACTGTAGTGAAAATTGGAGTGACAACCCTAGATAAACAGAATTTCCATATGCATAAAATTATATGCACAACAGACATATACTCCCCCATCAACACAGGAATGGGCCAAAAGGTTTTGGGCTATTAGGGAGGATGCCACATACCAAATTTAATCAAACAGCTCTTTTCAGACCTGACTGTTTATCCCCCTTTACTGACAAGCATCACAATGTAATCATAAGTCTTGTCCAAGAAAATTAAATCCTGATTTGTTGATCATGTACCCTGAACTGTTTTTTGGTTTTCTTTAATATCTACTCAGGGTCATCTTATCTCAATCTGTGTCAAAAACTAAACTCATACTGTGGACCAAATTGCCTGGATTTGACCTGGGGCTGGGCAGAGTAACCACTGCTTTGAGGCACTAATAAAAAACACAGAAACTGGATGAATTACCTCCCCTTTCAAACACAGGTTTTCAGGTATGCAGCCCTAATTCATAGGAATCTAATCCATTTTGTGGTCTCAGCCTCTTAACTCTCTAAGTCCCATTTAAAAGTTGTCCAACTGAATTATTGCTATAGCTTTTTGGTTAATTCAGCATGTATTAATGAACAACTCCCCTGCTTAGCAGACGCAATTTAGCTTACTATCACCTTGTTCATTCCAGATTAATAATATGAAGTCCAGTGTCATCAGCTCCCATCAAAATATTCAAACTCCTTAAATAAAGTCTTTTAACATAAATTCAAGATGACAACTGATTATGGATCTGTCAGCTTGATCACCCAGGCTCGACACTTGTTTCGAGACGCATTTCAAGTTTGCTACTTTCCATAATTGCAAAGATGAAGCCCTTGCATATTTTTTCCAAGACACACTAGCTGTGAGCAAACAGGACTGTCAGTCACTTATAAACACACACACACACACACACACACGAGAGAGAGAGAGAGAGAGAGAGAGAGAGAGAGAGAGAGAGAGATACTATCCAGTTCAGTGACATGCATTAAAAAAAATGCAAACAGTGTATCTGGAAGCACACTATGATTTTCACCATAAAACTCATAATGGAAACAAGTATGGTGATGCCAAAGTCTTGAAGAAGCCTTGTGAACAGTTTGGAGATTAGGGGACTAATTAGGGGAGCATGAACTGTGGATCTGAAAAGACAAGGATGATGACATCTTTGCAGCCCAAGGGCCACATATTTTTATAGGCAATCTTATGGGGAGCTGTATCTCAGTGGACCTGTAGATACTATTGGACTCCAGTTCCCAGTCATCAGGGCCTAATTGTCAGGGATGGTGGGAGTTGTAGTCCAACAAACATCTAGAGGACCACAGCTTCCTCACCTCTGATGCAGAAAAAGAAGACACGTTTCAGCCAGCCAAAAACACCCAAGGAGGGACATGATGGGGTGGTGATGGTCTCAAGGACCAAATAAAGAGGCCTGGAGGTTTTGGCCTATGAGCTGAGATTCCCTACCTCTTCAGAAAGGGATCAGGACTTGCAATGTTCTCACAGAATGCCTGCAAAGGCACACGGAGCTCACTTCTTTTGCCACATGCCATTTTCCTCTTCCAAGGCCCAGGTGGAAGCAGATAGGGTGGGTGCTCCCCCGTCCTTCCTACCAGTACTGGGGATTGGAAGTTCCTGCATCTCCAGTGGGAAAGTCATACTGTACATATTGTTTCAACAGAGGAGGAGAAAGGACTGAAGCATGCCGTGTTCAGTTTTCCACTGGAGAGTCTGGGAAACTTCCTGATGGGCAAAGATGTTCCACCAGCATCTGTTTCTATCTGATGCCTCCACCACTGTACCACCATATCCCAAATTACATTTTGGAGACTCAAGTGAGGAAAACAGACAGGCAGTAGAGGTGGCTTATAGGATCAAAGTCAGCATAAGCTGTGAGCATGGCTGTCACCTCAGTCCTGCGCATCAGCATTTGGGCTGGGCTTTTTCAGTCTTGTTTCTTTGTTTGACTTATATACCCCTTCATCGTAAGATCTCAGAACAGTTCAGAAGATAAAAATACAAGGTAAAAGCACAGATATAATGTTAAAACAAAGAAACAAAAAGCAATATTCTCCTTTTCATTTCCTGCTTCCTATTAACCCTTCTAGTCACTAGAGAGACAATATACAGCAGTTTTCTTTTGCTAAAGTAAGAGAGATATTTAGCTCATGGAACTCTTCAGCTACAAAACAAAACACACTTTTTGCCAGATTTGAAATGCCAGACATCTGTCTATGAACTTGACTAAAGTTGGCTTTGTAAATTTGTCAGAGTCATAACACATTTTTAATCTTAAAGGGTTCAGTCTTTGTCCCACATCTGACTTATTTATTGTGATATGAAATCCCGCCTAACTTTGATTAAGTTTCAGCTACCTTGCTCACCTACCTCTCCCCTCAGTACATTTTAAACATTTCTTTGACTTAATTTATATTAGCAGTTCACTGGTATCAGTCTTTTTCTGTGTGAGAGAAAGTTGGGACAAGGCCAAATCAATGAAAATACCCAGAGGCGTTCAAAGGCTTGCAAACAGGTCAAGTGTTTAACTTAGCCATCTGCCTGCAAAACTACAGTCATAATTGTGGTGTATGTAATCATTTCTGCAGGGAGCAATCCTCAACGCCAACCCTTTCCAAAGAAGAGCAAATTATTGGAAGGCCCTAGTTGGCTGAGGTTGCAATATTGTAACCTCAGGTTCTTAAGTGCACACAGAGGCTGTGAGGAAGAAGTTGAATGACTCTTCTTTGGGATTATAGAGACAGGGCTCTCTCTAACCTACATGTGTTGATGAGATGGTAGCCCCATTCACAGGAGCTCCACACCATTTAAAGAACAGCGAGGATGTGGGGCTCTCCTGCCCTGCCTCCAAGATCTATGTGTTCAGTGTGGGCATCTGAGAAGCGAAACACCACACAGATATTTCCTTGTAATTAGGAATCCTAGTCACTGCAGGATTCCCTCTCTCACAGAGGTCTACACATGTCAGGTAAAAGGTAAAGGACCCTTGGATGGTTAAATCCAGTCAAAGGCGACTAGGGGACTGCGGCGCTCATCTCGCTTTCAGGCTGAAGGAGCTGGTGTTTGTTCGCAGACAGCTTTCTGGGTCATGTGGCCAGCATGACTAAACTGCCTCTGGCACAACAGGACACTGTGACAGAAACCAGAGTGCACGGAAATGCTGTTTACCTTCCCGCCACAATGGTAGCTATTTGTCTACTTGCACTGGCATGCTTTTGAACTGCTAGCTTGGCAGGCGCTGGGGCAGAGCAACGGGAGCTCACCCCATCACGGGGATTCAGACTGCCAACCTTCTGATCATCAAGACCAAGAGGCACAGCGCCACCTGCGTCCCTATGTCAGGTAAAGATGGACAATGAGAGGTTGGACCCAAAGAGCTATGTGACACTGCTGACTCTCCCACCCAAGTACAAGGACCCTGTGATGGGGACTTACTGTGTGCAATCTTATGTGCAGACAACTTATTGTGTAAACAATTTAAATGTGCCTAACATTATTTGCGACATTCACTCCTGCTTTATACAGGGTTCTTGATAAGGCGAAAAATAAAAATAAAAAGACATTCCGTTTAAAAGTTGCATTCAGTAGTTCCCCATTTGTCTCAAAAAGCCTCCTAATAGGTTACCCCTTTGCCATGCTTTTAAAATCCTAAAATAAAATCACATTCCAGCATTATACCAATAAAAGCAACCCAGGGTAAGATTACGCACATGAGAAGGGAGCGGTATGGAGAGGTTTAGCTCAGTTCTCACTTGCTCTCATTGAATTCCACAGGATTAAGTAAATGTTCTCTATTCTAGGATGCACCTTAAAGGTCTTAGGTGACAACTATCAGTAGAATTAACATAAGGATGACTGTGGTAAAGATATTTCCCCCCCAAATCCCAGCATGAACCGACCACATACACCGCAGGTTAAGACATATCTGGTCTACTTCCATTGTCAACATCCCACCCAAGTTTTCAGATGCATGCATAATAATCTATTTAGCAAAATTGAAAGTGATATTTAGCAAAATTGAAAGTTGGTTATATCAAGGTATGTCATATATGATTCTTATTACCAACTCTAGGTTATTTTTGCATAGATGCAGGCTGACTTTCAAGGTCAGTAGAAAGCTGAAACAAAAAAAATTCTTTAAAAAATATATATGCCGTAAATCAGAAACATTCTGTTTCACGTTCCAAATTCTGTCTAGACTCTGATTAAAACTGTAAAGAATTATTTTATATGAGGAGTTACTAAGACATTTTTAACTTAAAGTGCACACTCGATAAATGTCAGCTCAGGTATCAACATTCTTGGGTTATCCCTGGAATACACTGGCTGTATTCTGGCCCCACTTACTTCAGAGCTGTTCCAGTAACTCTGAACACTCTCTCTCTCTTTTTAAAGTAAAATCATATTTTAAAGTAATGAGCTGTGGACTGGAGCCATAGCCATCTCCACAATAAACATGGCTAAACAGAGCCAACTGGCACTCCTCACACTGCTTTAAGTGAAAAGTTCAAGAGCCATTGTAACCCAACACTTGCTTAACTTCAAAGTCAAATGAGAAAGTTAGGAATTATGACCTCAGTTGAACAATTTAATCATTTCTATTCCAAGAGAATATTAGACTTTCCATTACCATATTAGGAAATCAGAAGTCTCCTTTGTGCTGTTTCAGACTTTGGAAACTTCTACACAGCTGGATATGCCTGGTCAAACACAAATCAAAAATCCAAAAGAAATTCTGAACGTATAATGGAGATATCTCAGTTTATTTGGGGGTTTCATTGGGGATTACTAGAACTGCCCATTTCAGCATATCATAAAAAAATATGGGCATGAGCCTGCCAAAAATAAGCACATTTAAGTCCCACTGATTTCGACAGAAGGGTTAAGTGTCTGTTTCAATTTACAGAGGTACATTAAATTCAGACATGCTTCAATCATGTATCCGAAAAAATGTCTTATGTCATTTATATATTCATATATTCTATGAGTATATTCTATATTCATCCCATTACTCAGCTAGCCATGAAAGGCATGAATGCGCTAAGCAAAGAATAACCAAGAATCTTGTGGCACTTTAAGCAAATTTATTATGGCATCAGCTTCCAGAACCTAGAGCCTATTTCATCAGATGTTATATTGTATCATTTCTTGCATCAGATGAAATGGATCCCAGGCCAGAAAAAACATATGCCATAATAAATTACTTTGTTGGTTTTAAGGTACCACAAGACTCTTTGCTGATCTTGATGCAACAGACTGACATGGCTACTGCTCTGGGAAATGGCCAAAGAATATTAGATTTAAAAACGAAAGGGATAAATTGGTTATTCTCCACATTTTGGGGGAGAAAGCAGAATAGATGCATGTCAGTCATCCAAAACTCTGGAATGGCACACAGAAGACCTAGTGTTTTCTGCAGTCTACTTTAAGCTTGCACAAAGACCATATCTGATTCAGAGGATGAGAGCCAGGGACACCTGAATTCTGAGACATTCTATCAGGCTGCTTCTGGCCCAGCTAGTCGATGCAGACTGGGGGTGCTGGAAATGTTGCCAACTGGTGGTACTGAAAATAATTGGGGAACCCCAATGTTGGCATCCTCAAACAGCCTGTTCAGAAAGAACAGAAAGTATGTAACCAAGTACGTGTTGGGAATTTCATTCCACCCTTGCTGTAGATATGTGGGATTGTTACATGTCACATGTTCGTTTACATTCCAGCACAGATTGCTGGAGCCCCGTGAACGGAACATCCGCTCTATATTTCTTTTGTTTTCTCTCTCTCTGAGAAGAACGACAAGGAGAGAGGCCATGTTTTTCTTTGTCCTGATTTATGTATAATAAATGCGTAGTTTAGTATAGTATCCACGCCTCGAGCCTGTACTGTTGTGTGTTTACTCTGCTGAGTAATGTGTGCTCTTGCATGCACAGCAGCATGAGTCGCGGACGCATGTCGGAGGATGACTGATGGATCTCCGCAGCGGCAAGGCTGAGAAGGGAGATGCTCCGGCTGGGGCCAAGCCAGCTGGCTTTTCATCCCACAGTTCCGACAGTATGCTCAGTCAGTAGAGCATGAGACTTAATCTCCTGGTTGTGGGTTCAAGCCTTACATTGGACAAAAAGATTCCCACATTGCAGGGGGCTGGAGCGGGCGGCCCTTGTGGTACCTTCCAACTCTATGTTTCTATGATGCATCAATTCATTGTAAACGTTTTGACCACAAAATACATGCTAAAGTTCCTGGTGAACAAGCGCATACCGAAGTGGGAAAGGAAATGCTCTACTAAGCAGAGCTTCTTGTTTTGTTCTCTGGTTATAGAACAATATGGAAGAATAGTTAATGTTCTTCACATTGCAAGCTCTCTGGAAAATATTCAAATTCACCAGCCCTTACAAATAGGCACCACCAAACAGAATTTTGTATTTCAAATAGGACCATTTTGTGCACATCTACTTGGAAGCATGCTCCTTTCAAGACTTTCTCCCAGTTAAGCATGTAGACCATTGAACCCAATTTTCTTTTATTTCCTTTTCATCTCCCTGCCACCCTTTTTACCACAAGTTAATATGATGTGCTTGAACCATTGGCCTCCAATCATTTCCAGGCAGCTAAAGGTTTTGTCTTCTTAAAGGCAAAGTCATTCAGAAATGCCATTTCCTGGTGAAATAATGTGTCATGGGGACACACCATTAAATGACGTTTCCATCCTTAGTTGTCTGTTAAGCATTCTTTCCCCTTAATTAGACTGAAATCTTTTGCAAGGATGATAGTGGCTAGAGGCTCTATTCCAGTCTCAAAACTCATTCTCTCCCTATTCAGACAACCAAGCAACTTCTACCGCAGGTAATAATTATTACTATTGTTCCTCTCAATATATTTCCAGATACAGAAATGTTGACAAGTCTAAATTCAGAATGCATTTAACCCATTTTTAAAAAAATACAATCAATTCTACTTAATCTTAGCTTGTCATGTGGAAATATAAAGCAGAACATGCACATCCAATCAGCATCCTGTCAAATTAACAATCTGCTATTGCTATTTGTGAACTAAATTTCTCACAAGAAAGGGTAGGATATTCGAAGGCTTCACACTCTCTCAACAATGGCCTCTCCCAACCTCCAAACACACCTTTCTTTGACAGAGCTTTTTTTCTGTATTTCTCTATGCTGGCATACCTTTTCCCTATCAACTGGCACTAATCAATCAGTCTGCTTCACCTTAACTGCTCATGCAGCAGCAAACAGAGCAGCCACAACAAACACACTTCTGGAAGCTCCTAATATGTGTGTTCCTGCCTGTTATTCAGATATTGTTTGCCTGGAGTTTGCATGTAGACCATGGCTACCCTTCAGAAACTCAGAGCTCAGCATTTTGAACAAAAATTTTATTAGGCGCAGAACTGCTGCAAATTAAAACACAGAACACGACTATCTGTTTTACATGGATGGAAGAGAATATTCACACTGAAAGATATTGGGTATGTGTGTGTGTGGATATAGGGCTTTGGGGTAGCAACCACCAGCTGAATTTCACCCTTGCCCTTGTTTAAAGCAAGCCTGTCCCAGCCAGAGTCTACATAGTACAAACCCCATCCACCCCCTCCCAAATAAAATGCCAGAAAAGGGGTGTGCTTTTTATGGGGTAGGAAAGTGTTCACATACACATGCATACCTTCCATTTTAGATCCAGTTCTTTTTGATCCAGCAATTGTTTACTCCCACCCTTTTCAAATAATAATAATAATAATAATAATAATAATAATAATAAGCAAATAGGTTCTGAGTGCTGCAATTGTTTAATGCTAGCTCATTTCCCATGTATTCGGCTCCCTGTGGTTATTGTTTAATCTGCACAGGAAAAAGAAGATGGTCAGAACACTCTGCAACTGGGCATTGTTGACTCAAATCAGGAGGACAAAATGCACACACATACCAAAGCTATGTTTCCCCAGGATGGAAAACCTCATCCAAGACCCACAGCTGCACAGAAATCATCTGTATGGGGAGGGAGAAGATTTTTATTATTATTTTTTTTAAAAAAAAGATGCATTGAAGTCAAGTTTCAAAAGTGAAACTTGGAAAAGTCAAAGATTCTAACAGGTTTCAATTCTGAAATCCTGACAAAGTTTGAATGTAGAATACTGAATTTCATCACTAGCCTCTAGATCAAGAGTTCTCAAAGGGTGTGACAGGAGAGGATGGCAAGTGTAGCCAGAAGATTCAAGGACAATCAATATTATATTTTGGGAATGATTCAAGTTCTTATGCAGCTGCATTGTTTTATACTTTCTGGAAGCCCCATGATCATATTATAAAGTAGCCGTGTTCTATGTTATGAATCAAGCACAGCTAGGTGTTGTTTCTTGTTGCTTTCCAATGAGTTTCTTATCAATAAAGAATTTGGTGTGGCACGAGCAAATTTTTATTCTGAAAGTGTGGCCCAGAGGGGGAAAAGTTTGGGAACCACTGCTCTACATAGTGTGGCAGAATTATTCCATGAGCCTATGTCCCAAGATCCTTTTGCTGAACAAGCCAGGAATTGACTTTCTGCGTTAAAAATGTGGACTTTGCAACTCACATGCTCTGCATGGCCCCCAAAGGGAAGGTTGTATCATATTCAGATTGCATTTTCCCGCAGTGAATTTAGAAAACAACAGTTATACAATAGATACAGTTCCCAACACATTTCAGAGAAATACTTTATCAAAGGAAATGGTTTAATGCTTTTGAATAAAACTTGGGATAACTTTTTCATTACAGAAACGTATTGCGGACCGTATTGCGAAGCTGTCTTTGTTGTTTCTAGGTTTCTCTATGACTGGTACCAATTCTCTGTATCAATGTATGCATTTCTTTCATCCGTATCTACATTTTTGGTAACAATACCATTGAGCTACTGATTTCTGCTTCTCATATTCTGTTTCACCAAACACAGATGAGAGTCCTCTCGCAAATGATATGAGAATACACAGAGAGAGGGAGGGAGAGGGAGAGAGAAGGCTGTAGGCTGTTCTGAAAGGTTTCAGCTTTTGAAAAACACAGAATCTTTTACATGTATAATTCAAAACAATGTCTATGAACAGTAGTAGTTTAAGGAAACTCTTCTTCTTCTGCCTTGGAGATGGCAGTTCAAAACTCAGTACATAATTAAATACATATGATGGATTTTACTGAGTGGTTAATGCATGTAAAATTTCCTTTGACAATTCAAATTTATACTCACTTTAGTTCTTATAAATCTTGCAGGAGTATAATTGACTTAACATTTCTCCAATACAGCTAATACATTACTTTCATTTCTATCTGGATTTTCATACAAATGAGAATTAGGCATGCAGAAAGGAATTAGTGCTACCTGATCATCAATGCTAAAACATCTGGGGAGACGACCAGAATTATGTGTCTTTCAGATGCTCATCTGTAACCATTTGCAGAAGTGTATGGTGACTTAAGAGTCTGATTTATTACTGCAAGAAGAGCTATAGTAAGTAAAATTAATTTTACCATTGCAAATGCCCCAGATAACAAGCAGTGCAGAGAAATCATTATGTGGTAACCGGCTATTTTTTCTCTGGCAATTATACACCAATTTTCCACTTGCCCCCAAATTAATGGGAAATGTATTCTGCCCTGCTGCTGCATGGAGGGAAGGAGAAGAGTAGCTGCATTTCTTATGAGACAAATTCTTTCACTATTTTGACAACCCAAAATGGGACTGATGCAAATAAGCATTAAAGACCAATTAAGGGATTTATGCTTAAGAGAAAAACATCCATGGTCACGACGAGACACAGCTTTTTGATTAGCCCCTGTTCTTGCAGGGATTATCTGTGCCAACACCTTATCACACATTAATCCTAAAATAATGTGGATTCAGCATGGTGCTGAAGCCTGGAAGGTGCACTCAGCAATATTTTGCATGCAAGGATCAATATGAAACTAGCAGGTATCATAAGCAGTGCTGGGTGGAATTGCTTAGGGTTATCATGAATCAACCTTCATTCAAGAACAAATTCACCAGGAGTTCCTAACCTTAAGTTTCCGCGCTTTAACAAAAGAAGGTTCAGAGACTGTAGCAGAAGGCTTCAGAGGTGGAATCTGTCACTTTGAAACCCGGGTTCAATAAAGGAGTGGCTAGCTCCCTGAAAAGAAAGAGTGTCCCTTTTGGGGTGTTGATTCACATTACAGTGGTACCATTGGTTACATACAGATCTTATCAGATCTACCCACTAGTTCTCTTCTTTTAATAGATGCTCAACCTGCGTGTATAAACTGACATGGCTGGATTCCTGGGGAAGGGGGGAGAGGGTGCCTGGAGGATATATATACTGCATGAAATTTCTCATTTCTTTGGACTTGCTGTGAGCTGACCACGCAGGTGCCTTCTGCTATCCGGAGAGTAGAATAAACTCTTTCTCTGAACCAACCCTCGGTGTCATTTGACTTCCTTCCTCCCGTCTGAGAGCAACGCTCACCCTACCAATTGGTAAAGTCCAATAAGGCTACACTTAATTCATTCCGGAGGTCCGTTCTTAACCTGAAACTGTTCTTAAACTGAAGCACCACTTTAGCTAATGGGGCCTCCTGCTGCTGCCACGCCGCTGCCATGTGATTTCTGTTCTCATCCTGAAGCAAAGTTCTTAACCCGAGGTACTATTTCTGGGTAAGTGGAGTCTGTAACCTGAAGCGTATGTAACCTGAGGTACCACTGTACTAATTTTGCTGCGGCAAGACATAATCAGTGGCCCATACCTGGGAATGAATCAAACCAGCACACACTGATTGGATCTTTTATTCTATTACTAATATGGTACAGTCGTACCTCGGTTCTCGAATGGAATCCATTCTGGAAGTCTGTTCAACTTTTGAAAATGTCAGAAAAACAAGGTACGACTTCCGACTGGCACTCAATCGGAAGCCCTGTCAGACGTTTGGTTTCCAAAAACGTTCGCAAACTGGAACACTCACTTCTGGGTTTGTGGCGTTTGGGAGCCAAAACATTTGACTCACAAGGCATTTGAAAACCAAGGTATGACTATAGTTAACCCCTGTTCATCACATCCCTTAGCTCTTTTGACTCCCTTTGTTTAGAGGTATGTATATATTTTCTCTGTACCCAAATTAAATACAAATACCCATTTAAGTGAATCATTCATACATTTGGTGGAGTGAACTCTGACCCATGAAATCTTATGATGCAATAGATTTGTGATTCTCTAAGACAGGGGTCAGCAAACTATGGCCTGTGGGCCAGATAAGACCCAAGGGGGTCGTTAAACTGGCCCCCAGCCCTTGCCACCCGCTCAGTCAGTCCCCGCGCAGAGCTAAACCAGCACACTGTGCCAGTTGCTCCACACGGGGACTGGCTTCTGGGACGCAGCCAAGGCTTCCTATTGGCTGAAGGAAGCTTCTGCAGCCAATAGGAAGCCATAGATGCCTCCTCCCTCCCCCCCATGGCTCCAAAAGCCAGCGGGGAAAGAGCTGTGGGCATGTGTGGCGGAAAAGTTTACTGACCCCTGCTCTAAGATACCACACAATTTGTAGTTATTTTTGCTTGAACAGGCTGGCACACTTCTGGAACCCTTCAGATCAAGTTCTTTGTGGAACTACCAGCTCCAGTCTTCTGAGAGAAAAGCATTCTCATTCTCATGACAGCATTCATAATTTTATAAAGTGCTATCTCCAGGTGATATTGCTGCACAGCAAGATAGCAAAGCAAAATGGCCAGAAAAGGTGACACAGTGGTAAAAGATATTTTTACCAGCAGGGCTGGATTTTCTGATCTGCAATCTCCCCTTATTTGATGCAGCGTTCCACAGTGACTATACAGAATCCATCTTTGATAAGATGGGTGTATTAGCTCTACAATTTTGAAGGGATGATATCCCAGGGAACAAATGGATTGTGTCTTAAAATCAAGTCAAGGCTTCAAAACAAATGAATCCTAGCAGGCTGTAAGGAAGTGATTTACTTCTGTTTAAAGGTTTGCTGGACCATTTTATTTAGTTTGATATTCTGAAATTAATACACTTGTGAGCTGCTCGTGCTTAAAGTGTTGGTTCTGTTGAAGGGGCACTTAGAAAATCACCATATTCTTTCCATAGGTAATCCCCCTATCTGGAAGTTGAAGATAGAGTGTGTTATTGAATCTGGCAACTAGACCCTGTTCTGGTTTTGTGAACTGGCATTAACAAAAAGTCATTATTTTTCACTATGGTGATGAGACACAATACAGGAGTCCTATCATGGGCATAACTGGGGGATGGGGCTGCCCCACTAAATCAAGTAAATAAATAAAAATACTTAACTAAAAGTAGAAATTGTAGAAAGATTTTGACAGATTTTTCTGAGCACTTGGGGTCAAAAGAAAGTAATTTAAAACAACTATTGTTCAGACATTTCATTCTGAATCTGGTAGACAAAGCCAGACAGAGGATGGTGACAGGTGGGTTTCCTGCCCTCCAACCACATAAATCCTGACTGCTCCCATGGGTCCTATCCATGATTTTAGATTCATGGGGTGCCTCTTTTACATATATGACAGACGTCATTGGGTATTGAAGTTATCAAGTGAAGAGGCATGTGTGAATGAGTCCTTTAAAGTGGGTAGATTAATTGGCTAAATTGTGGAATGCTTAGAAAGTGTTCTGAAACTTAGCAAGTTTGGGACATAATATACAAATTTAATGCTTCAATTTAGCTGCCGTTCTAGAAAATGTTGTATATACTCAGGGGAGAACCACAGTGGCAGACTGAAGGTTCTTTGAAGTGTCTGCTGCAGTCAGAAGAGGCTACTCTGCTGAAGAGGCTAGCCCCTTTTAAACTGAAAAACAACTTGCTACTTAACAAGTGTTTTCAGTAGAAGCCTCAACACTTCATCATTTGTCTTCACACATGGATACAAGGCTTTCTAGAATGGCTGCTTACCCGGACCTGGGGTAAGCGGCAGTTGTGGCTCATTGTGGGCTCCCAGTCTCCCCGGTGTGTGTGTGTGTGTGTGTGTGTGTGTGTAAAATACTATTTTCATGGCCAGTCATTAGATCCATCCCCAGCCGCTGAGCATGGTGGGATAGCAGCTTAAACCAGCCCAATCAGGGGCAAGTTGCTGGGTGGAGCGGGGGCAGCAGACTGCAGTGCAGAAGTCTTCACTCTGGTCTGCCATTTGCACCTTGCATGTGTGAAGATGGAGAGAAAGAAGATACATGCTCAGAAACCAGTTCAACTGATCGTCTTTGGCCTGTCCTATTGGCATTTTTTTTATTGCAGCTCTTAACCTACGATGTATGCAGTCACTTTTGCCTAAGCACAAATGCTGCCTATAAACAAATACTTTAATGCCAACCCACAAAATCACTTTTCTTCCTGGCATGTCGTTTTCATATGTTGATGCACTAGGGAGGCAGAACAATGTACACATTCCTATGCTTGGCATTTCCTTACATTTAACAGCTGAGGAGCAGCCAATGCCTCAGAATAGCTACCTCTTCACCGGAAGAATATGCCTACCCAAATTGTTAGCAAATGATTGTTAGCATGATCTATGCATGAGGTGTTTGTCAACATGCAAACACGTACATTTTTACATTAGCATTGTTTTTGTGTGATGAACATGTAAGCATTTAACAGGGAAATGCCTTCCATTTCCCCCCTATTTCCATCCCCATGGGGGGGGGGAGGGTTTTAAGCATAATACAGATGGCAGGTTTCTCAGGCCTGTTTCACACATGTATATACACCACTCAATAACCTCCATCCTTTATTTTAAAGTACATACACTCCAAAATTTCTCTGGTGAAAATTGGGACAACTTATTCCAGAGTAGATCGATAGATAGATAGATAGATAGATAGATAGATACACACACACATATACATATAGTGGTACCTCGGGTTAAGTACTTAATTCGTTCCGGAGGTCCGTTCTTAACCTGAAACTGTTCTTAACCTGAAGCACCACTTTAGCTAATGGCACCTCCTGCTGCTGCTGTGCTGCCGGAGCCCAATTTCTGTTCTTATCTTGAAGCAAAGTTCTTAACCTGAAGCACTATTTCTGGGTTAGTGGAGTGTGTAACCCGAAGCATATGTAACCTGAAGCGTATGTAACCCAAGGTACCACTGTACATACATACATACATACATACATACATATACACACCACCCATTTGACTGTGTTGCCCCAGCTACTCTGGGCAGCTTCCAACATATATAAAAACATAATAAAACATTTAAAAGCTTCCCTATACAGGGCTGCCTTCGGATGTCTTCAAAGGTTGTATAGTTACTTATCTCCTTGGCTCAGTAGTCGCATAACTCCATACCCTCCAACATTTCTACGATGAAAACAGGGACGTCCTAAGGAAAAGTGGAACATTCCGGGATCTAATCAGAAACTGGGATGGCTTCTGTAAATCCGGAACTGTCCCTGGAAAATAGGGACTCTTGTGGGGTAAGAAAGTATATGCTACTGGAAAGCATTATTTGAGGAGCTAGGGATAAAAATAAGGTGGTGAATCTTTAATTGTTCATGAACACATGAAAATCGATACTTGATTACCCTGTCATCAGCTGATGAACACAGGAATGTCAAAGCATTCACACAAAGCAGGATGTGTTTTAGTTATGTTTCCCTTCAGTAGTGTCAGAAAGGAAGCACTGGCCTCTTCAGCTTTGCCTGTACTTCAGAAACTGCTCATTGAAACTTTGTGGCAGAAGGGGATTTTCAGCCATATTTCATTTCCTTTATCATCCTTGGAAAAGGAGGGGAACACCTCTCAGGAGTGCGTCCCCGGAGATGGCGGAGTGCTCAACTACCTTAGGTTGTGTTTCTAATGAGAGAACTGTGGAAAGTTGTCTCTAGAGATTGACAGGAAGCGGCAATCGCGGAGATCATTATGCCTATGCTAAGGACACAGAGCAGCCTTAGAAGAATAAACTAAAGCACTGGCAGAGTGTTCCTTCTGTGCTTTGTTCCATTTGAGGTGTGTGGGGGGGGGGGTTAAAAATGCCATTTCGGATTTTCAGGGGATGGAAAATACAGCAGTTTGTGTGACCAGAGAATTCAGCAATTCAAATACCTGCTCTTAGATGCATTTAATTGTACAGTTCACTCAACTCTGGAAAAATGCATTGTATGGACATTGGTTGTGGATTCGCTTGTGATAAGCAGATTTCTGAGTGGCTAAAGAATAATTTCACGGAACGGGGGTGGTGGTGGTTACAACCTCACTACAGTATATTATTGGGAAAACGTGCTATCAAATATAATATGATTGTAAATCAAGAGGAAAGGCCCAATTATCCCACTGATGATTTGTGGTGGTTTGATGAATGAATAAAGGGGCTTTTGCTCATGAGTATTGGTAGTGGTGCAAGAATGTTGAATTAAGCCTATTATCTCTGTAAGAGCTGGGTTACTGGATCAGACCAAAGAGCTATCTATTCTCACAGCAGCCATACAGCCACACGGGACCCTGGATTGGGGGGAGGCCCATATGGCTGAAGGCACTCTGCTCTCTTCAGAGGTTTGCATCCTAAAAGAGGAGGAGAAGCTACTCAGTGCAGCCCTAGTCAAACCAATTTGACTAGGATCAGTTCCAGGCTTAAAGTAGGGGCATCAAGTGCCGTGAAATCAGTGATTTGCAAGCTTACCGCCCCCCCCCCCTGCTGCCCCCTTATACATACCATTTGGCATTGTATCTCAAAATTAGAGGTAGTACATCACTAGTAAGGAACCAAATCTCTATCCTAGACCAGAGGTTTCTGCGGCAGAAGTGTGTTTGAAAAAATTCAGTGTCAGTCTCTTTTCCATAACTTATGAAGGCGGCAGCGGGCTGGGTAGGCAGCTTGTAGCAGGTCATTTGACTTTGCTACAAGCAATCACAGCTGGGCTATTTGACAGATATCTGTGGGGTGTTTGAAAATAAAAACACATTTCTGTTCCCAAAATTATTTCCAGAGTGGATTGGGGAAGGATTATGCCATCATTAAACAACTAACACAATTCCCAGTTTCAGCCACAAGGTGGCCCAAGGATGAATAGAATATATTTTTGGGAACCACTTCCCTTATGTATATATTTTAAAAAAGGCAAATCCAGAATGAATTTTTTAAAAGGCAAATCCAGAATGTATTGAAATTCTGTGAGGGGTAAAATATGGTGCCCAGAATTCTTTGAGGGAAAGAATGCGCTTTGAATGTCCTTTAAAGGTATGGTTGTTTACATCAGGTCTCAAAGGATGTGCCAATTTTGGGCCTCTTTGTTTCACATTTTTAAATTCAGCTCTCCAATGTACTGCAGCAATTTGCAATTTTTTAAAAAAAGCCTCATAGAAATGCATCGCAATTTTAGTGTGACTTTCTCCTAATAAGCCCATTTTTGTATGCGGTTCTGACTAATGCAATCATTTTTGCAAGCAATTCCCCCTCCCCCAATGCAGCGGTACCTCAGGTTACATACGCTTCACGTTACATACGCTTCAGGTTACAGACTCCACTAACCCAGGAATAGTACCTCGGGTTAAGAACTTTGCTTCAGGATGAAAACAGAAATCGTGCGGCGGCGGCGTGGCAGCAGCGGGAGGCCCCATTAGCTAAAGTGGTGCTTAAGGTTAAGAACAGTTTCAGGTTAAGAACAGACCTCTGGACTGAATTAAGTACATAACCAGAAGTACCACTGTATATATGCTTTCCCACCAAACATGTTCATTTTTATGCATGCTTCATCTTAAAAGATGCACGTTTAGAAACTCTGTTTGGTTGGGGAACTGTGTCACAAAATTTGGAGAATAGCAAATTTCAAAGTCTGGCTGTGCTCCCATTCTCACAGGGTTTTGGAAAATGCAGCTTCGATAGATTTGCCTTTGAATGCAAACGGTACCAAATTCCTCACCCATCCCTTGTAAGTCACATATCTCACCCAAATGAAAAACTAGATATATTATATCAGGGGTAGATAGTCTTTCCCCAACCCCTCTGCACTCCCCATCCCAAAATCTGCATTCCTTCAGGGGGAAGAGATTGGGGACTGCAGACAGGGCTAAAACCAAAGTGGATATAGGAGGGAAAAAACATACATGCAGACTCAAGTGCAGGTATGTGTGCAACCATATTTCATAACACTTTCCTCTCTCCCTCTCCCTCTCTCTCATAATGATATAACCAAAACCCTGCCTCCACACTCAAAACTAAAACATGGAAGACATCACAACAATAGCAAGAAATGCCGTCCACTTAATTTGCTAGGCAGTATTAAATACCTCAGAATCCTGTATCAGAGCATTTCATTTCGCAGAAGAGACAAACTGAATGTAGACATGAGACAGTTGGCTGACCTTTTATCTTTGCCTTCCAATTTAACAAACTGCAGATAAAGTTAACTGCTTGAGAAACAACTTTGTCTACCACCTGGCAAGATGAATGTTCAGTGATATTAACAATCTGGCTGGGCAGCAGTTTCATGTCTGTGTTACACATGGGTGTGTGTGTGTGTGTGTGTGTGTAAATACACTGTCCTGCTTAAGTCTTTCAGAAGACCTTTATTTATAAGCAGTCTCTTTTTTAAAAAGAGGGACTCCTTATGAACATACATTGCATCAATGAATGTTGTGAATGACAGTCCTGCAGCTGAAATACAGGATCTGGAGAACTATGGGGTGCAGTAGGTCCTGGACTGTACCATTTCAGACTGCAGGGGAGGGGTGTCATATTTAAAAGCTCTCCCACATAAGAATTGCCTGTCCAGACAGATGTCTGAGAGATAGCTAGGGTGGAATCTGGGTTTGTTTCTCATCCCCTGACAAGCTAATGTTGTATCGCTGGGAGATTTTTTCTTTTAACATTGCCGTTTCTCTGACTTCAACTGAAGTCTGGATACAGTTTCTCCTGATGTGTCACAGCATTCAGTGCATGTTTTGATATGTTTTATGTTAAAACAAAACAAAACTACAATTTGTTAGCTGCTTTGGATGTTTCAAATTCGAGCCCGCTAATTCTTGCTTTATGTTGTGTGCGTTGGTGACCTACTTGCAATTTCTTTGGAGACACATTATTTTGGCATCTAAATTCACCATTTATCATCTTCACTGGACAAACTGCTAGAAGAGAGGGGAAGTAAGAAAAAACAAACCAGAATAGCCTTATTGGTGTTGTATAAAGGATGCAAATTAAACTTTGACACAATAAACTTGGCTCGTGAGAGCCAAATCTAACACGAAGCTCCTTTCACAATTCTCTGCCCCTGAAAAATGAGCATATTGGAGAAAGGTTGGAGTGCTCTTAGTGTCTCTGCAGTCTCTCTGCTTAATCCTGTTGGAACATTTACAGCATCACAGGATGTCTTCTTTGAATGTCAAGATTAAGAACATAATCCTCTAAAATTTGGCTCACTTGCAAACTAGTTATGTTTGTCTTTTACTCTTCTCTGCTTTCACTCTTTCTTTTTTTTACCATTCTTGGAGTCACCCCCCCCCCTTCCCCCATGTCTCAAAACAAGAGTGGCTTCTCTAGAAAATCTCCTATGTATACATATTAACATGTTGAAGACTAATACTTCAAACAATTACATATAAGGCAATGTTCATTTTTTCCTCCTCTGCTGCCTTGGGAAAGATATCAGACTGAAGCAAAAATGAAACTCAACTGGATTCTGCACCATCACAGTCATATGATCCTGAAGTCCATTAATGCTGACAGGTGGAAATGTGAACTTACTCCATTGACCAGCATTGTTTTTGTGGTAATGCAAAGCAATACAGTGGTACCTTGGTTTTCGAACGGCTTGGCTCCCAAACAAATCAGCTCCCAAACACTGCAAACCCAGGAGTGTTCTGGTTTGCAAACATTTTTTGGAAGCTGAACATCCAATGTGGCTTCAGCAGCTTCCAACTGAGAGCAGGAAGCTCCTGCAGCCAATTGGAAGCCGCACCTTGGTTTTCAAACCATTTCGGGAGTCGAACAGACTCGTGGAATGGATTGAATTTGAGAACCAAGGTACCACTGTATTGTATCTGTAACATGAAGTTCTGCCTGTTGTATGATGACCTATTCACCGGATATTGCAGTCATCTGCTGTGTCATCTATGAACAATGTATGTGTGAAGTACCTCACTTTGTCTTTCCCTTTCCATAGCACTCAGAACACATTTTCTCCTCAATGTGTCATCAATGGCTGTTTACCCTATTCTGAGTGGGTGGCGGTTGCAGCCTTTCGCGGATCGGTCGCCATCCCCAGCAACCAGGATGCATGGGCTGAGTCAGCTGTTGAAAATCTTAGGCTGGCCACATTGCAGGGAGAGATTGCCCACAATTTTTTGTTGTTGCTTAAATCAGCCAATCAGGGCCTGCTAGTGGCGGTCAAGGCATTGGGTGGAATCCTAGTCACGAAGGTTTGGGGTGAATTGATGCATCACCTGGACCTAGACAAGCTGGGTACCCCATTAGGTGGGGTGGAAGTCTAGGTGGAAGTCTCTATCCAGAAGCCAAGCATGAGACATAGAGCTTCCATTGGTGGCCTGAGGATGGCCACCTCAGTAGATTGGCATCTTGGAGAAGCCATAATCTTCGGCCTGACCTTATTTAAAGTTTCAGCCCTCCCTCACCCAATGCCTGAGCCAAAATCCACCTATATCGGGAATCAATAAAGTCGTGGCCATTTCTAACCCAGATCGTTGTCTGTTTGCATTTGCTCATCACACTTAAGCTATAGTTCCTGCACAGGCAGGGTGGCACTGTGACCACAAAAGGAATCCAATGGTAGACATGCTTGCCTATAAGACAGCTTGCCCACCACTCCTTCTCAGTAGTGGTGCCCGCCCTGTGGAATGCCCTCCCGTCAGATGTCAAGGAAATAAACAATTATCTGACTTTTAGAAGACATCTGAAGGCAGCCCTGTTTAAGTAAGTTTTTTTATGTTTGATGTTTTATCACTTTATCATTATTAATAATAATATTCTGTTGGGAGCCACCCAGAGTGGCTGGGGAAACCCAGCCAGATGGGCATGATATAAAAAATAAATTATTATTATTGTTTTTTGTCGTTATTTTAGAATATAATCCTGGGGTTTGTTGGGTGTGGGTGTGTTGGTACATTCTAGGGCACATCTTTGTTCAAAGGGGATGGTGGTGAGGGTGTTAGTTTTATTCAACTCCGGCCCTCGAGCTGATATGGCTCATCTTGCCTTGAGCCCAGCAGAGTAAAATCCCAGTGTCCACAAACGAAAGGATGAAGCAGGTATGGTGCTACATTGCTATGCTTTATTTCTAAGCTATACCGAGAACACACAAATATACATCTTGCCTCTGTGAGAGCAGAGAGCAACTCCAAAGAAACGAAAGAACAAAGAAACAGGAAACCAGTGAACGTCACATCCAGTCTTCCTTTCCCGTGGGAATCCAACAGTAACTGAACTGTGGAATGAAAACATAGTCCCATGACTTGCAGCTGCTGCTCAGTGAGGGAAACAGAAACCAACAGAGGGTAGAGCAGACAGCTCCTAGAGAAGAGCAAATACCCCCTAGTTGTCATCCCAGAAACCTTGGCAGTATTCAGAGGTTCCATGGCAGAAATGTCAGGCATAGAGAAGTTGATATGGAAAGGGTTTCCGCTTGAAGGTGAAAAGTTTGCCCTGTCCTAGTTGGTGCTTGTGCTCACTGAGAGGGGTAAAATAGCACCTCGTCCCCTCCCATTACTGAGCTTGGAATATAATGTAATGGAAGGTCCAGGGTTTAGTGTGATGTGGGTTAGCCTTGAGTGACACACCCAACCTTTCCCAACCCTGGCATGTTTGGATTCAGTTAGTTCTTAGAGAAAACTATGGTTTGCCATTATGTCCAAACATGTGACCTTGCACTCCGAAACAGGCTTGGAAACCATGGTTTGAAGCAGAAAAAATGCAGGTTTTAGGTTTTGTGGAACTACGAGCTCCTGCCAGCACAATGATGGTCTGCACATCCTGTGATGACAACATTCTGTGATGCCTCAAATGTGCCATGACAGAACTGAAAGTATAGCTGCAACTTTCAAATCACCTGGCCTCAAACTGCAGTTGACACATTCAGCTGCCACCTATCAAGATGCTGGGGTGTCATGAAATCACACATTTCTCTGCCCCTTTTCACAGCAATGTTGTGCTGTAGAGATGGGGAAACACAGTATGTTCCAACATCACCACATGGAGTTGGTGGAACAAGTCAACTAGATGCGTGGTGGCCATTTTTGGCAGAGCCACACATTTAGTGTGCCACTGAGTTTCACCCTGAAACCATGTATATAGAGTAGTTTGAGCAGTTGACATATGCTACATAAATGCTAGGCACCTTTTTCATTAACCCTTTCCCAAACCTGTGCCTGTCTACCTTAAAAAAGAGGCTAGTTGAATAACTGCTCTATAAAGGTTCCTATATTAGTAGAGCCTTTTCTACAGACGCTCTTCAGAGCATCTTCCATCCACTGGAAGAGTCCTATTGCTGCATTTGGGCTACGGGCTCTTTGAGGCCCTTACTATTTAACTGCCCTCCTTCATCCATCATGGATACATATATTTGAAGCAATTTGATAATAGCAAGTAATGAATTGTATCAACACTTGACATGATTGTATTAACACCACAGGATACCTTTTCTCCAGTGCTGCTTATGTAACCTTGATTTTCTAATTAGACACATATGCTGTTAACGCATTGTGTGATTCATATGAGACCAGTGTATATCTATACTTTCACCAAGCAGATGTTGATATAGAATGTGAAGTGAGGATTGTCAAGGGTGTGTATATGTATATAAGTTAATGGTGTTCTACAAAGTCCTGGCAAGGCTGACCACTCTGCATTCCCATTCCTTCCATTGTTCATTGCTGTTGCAGCTACCTCTCTCTGAACACTGCAGGAAGAACAATGTAAGTAAATGGCTCTCCTGAAGGAAGAACAAACAGCCTGGAGAGAAACCTTTGCTTATAGCTCTGTTTGGGTTCTTTCATATTTTGTAAAATGCCTGTGCTGGGTAGCACAAGATATTGTATGGATATTTCTTTTGATATTTTAATTCTGTTTTGAAGAAAGTTCTACCAGTAAAAGTCTGAATATTATTTCCATAGGCCTGGACAATGTTTCATTTCTAAAGGAGTCAGTTCCTATGCTTCCAGTTGCTTCAAACTGAACAATATTTAATACTTGTAACACAAAATGCTAAAGCATTACACACCTTGATTGGAGAAAGTAGGCCTCTTCAGGCATGAAGACACAAGTATTGGGTAAACTCCCTGGCTGAATATGACCAGTATTAACCTGAAGGTTACTCAGTGTTTTGAACATGGTGATGAGAAGAAGAAGAAGAAGAAGAAGAAGAAGAAGAAGAAGAAGAGTTGTTGTTGTTGTTGTTTGGATTTGATATCCCACTTTATCACTACCCGAAGGAGCCTCAAAGCGGCTAACATTCTCCTTTCCCTTTCTCCCCCACAACAAACACTCTGTGAGGTAAGTGAGGCTGAGAGACTTCAGAGAAGTGTGACTAGCCCAAGGTTACCCAGCAGCTGCATGTGGAGGAGCAGAGACGCGAACCCAGTTCCCCAGATTACGAGACTACCGCTCTTAACCACTACACCACACTGGCTGGCGTTTTAGACATTATGCTTTCCACCTTCCTCACTTTTCCTCCACAACAGAGGAAACTTTCTCAGCAATATGAAAGGCGGAATGGTCCCCATCACTGCAGCCTCATGCTGGGAAACATGTGTTGTTCAATGACTACTGAGCCTTCCAGCCAAAATTGCCTTCAAAAGTAAGACATGACTGGAGAACCTTATCCTTAGGTATTTTAAAAAGAAAAACGCCCACTTTTCTTTGCATGGGCAAAATGAACTTTGCATGTTCAGATGCATTCAAGCTAAACTGAAAAACAAGCTACCAACCTTGTGGAAGACAAAAATGCGTATTACAAAAATATCAAAACAAGAAAACAAAGAAAAACATTTGCGTACTGCTTAATAGCAGAACAGTCTCTTTCACCTTACAAAAAGATAATGCAAGGATAACAAGTACAATATATATTTTATAAAAGAATGAAATTTTAAAACTGACAATACTAGATGAAACAATAAAACCCCCAATAAAACAATAAAAAGTAAAAAACATAGCCTGGTCACCAAGTTATCAAGGGGAAAGGATATTTAAAGAAATAGGAACATTCTTTCTAGTTTCAGAAATTATGACAAAATCCATGCTAATCTGGGGCCTGTGCTTATGCTGGCAAAGTGAAGAGCAAATTGAAGTACAAAAATAATCCCTTTTGAGGAATAATTTTCCCACAAGAGGTTAACAACTGATATCTGGGACACAAGGTTAATTAATGTAATTTAACACGCATCAAGGGAACCTGCAACATGGGGAAATCAGTAACGCAAGAGCATCACTTTAAATTGGGTTTAACAAAAGATGCCACAGATTTCCTTTTTTAAAAAAATCCAATCGCGACAGATTAAATAAATAGCATCTTCTGTCTTTAAGAAATGCCACCATATTCAAGAATTCAGACCAAGGTCATGCCATGCCCATCAACATTTTAAAAGATGAGAATAGAGACACTCCTGAGTACTTTAAAATCCCTAATCTTTCTCCATCTCTTTGCCTGGTGTAAACTGATTTCTATGACCAGGAGTACCCTGAAGCCCAATGTGTGTATGCATACACACATGCAGCATCCTTTTAAATGCGTTGTGGGATGTGTGTGGAAGAGACGGTGTTGGTTTGTTTTTGTTCCTGCTTTTCCTATGTATGTTGTGTGTTTTTTAATGCTGAGAACCACCCTGAGGTCTACAGATGAAGGGTGGTATACAAATGCAATAATTAAATAATAAACAAAAAAGGAGTCCAGTCACCTCTGTTTCTTGCTGTCCATGGCATCATTGGCTCCCAGTTACACTTCTGGGCACAATTCAAACTGTTGGTGCTGACCTTTAAAGCCCTAAACGGCCTTGGCCCAGTATACCTGAAGGAGCGTCTCCCACCTCATTGCTCTGCCAGGACACTGAGGTCCTGCTTCGATGGTTATCTGGAGGTTCCCTCACTGCAAGAAGTGAAGCTACAGGGAACCAGGCAGAGGGCCTTTTCGGTAGTGGTGCCTTCCCTGTGGAACGCCCTCCCATCAGATGTCAAGGAAATGAACAACTATCTGACTTTTAGAAGACAGCTGAAGGCAGCCCTCTTTAGGGAAGTTTTTAATGTTTGATTCTATTTTTAATATTCTGTTGGGAGCTGCCCAGAGTGGCTGGGGAAACCCAGCCAGATGGGCGGGGTATAAATCATTATTATTATTAGTAGTATAATTATTAAATTTTGTACCAGCACTCATGATACATTTACCTCATTTAAAAAAAAACACACACCAAAGAAAGCATTACCTGTTCTAAAGGCTCAGGAGGAGATGAAGAAAACTCTGCTTGTGCACAGAGGCACATAACAGAGCGGGGGGAGGGGAGGAAAGAGATTGTCTAGGTATTATGAGATATGTTCCATTTCAGATAAATATGGACAGTAGGAGAAAATACTCTTCAAACCACTTGAAAGCATGTTTAAGAAAGGCTCTCACTGCTGTTGATTTTTATTTTTTAAAAAAATCTGTCTGCCACACTATTTGATTTTTCACCTTTGGTACTTCTTCCGTCTATGTTGGAGTTAATTAGTAAGCAAAGTTGACAATAGTACACAGGCAATTACCAGACCTTTTTTAAACGTTTCTTTTAATTAAAAAAAATATAAAAATAAACCCTGCCTGAGCACAACGGTTAACTTAGCAAGAGGGGACAGACAGTGACTCACTTTGATAAACAGAACACCGAACAACAGAGGGAAATGAAGAGGGGTGACACAGAAATGCGAGGATACGGAGATCATCAAAGAAATAAACAGCATGGACTTGTGTGATTGAAGAGACAACAGAACAATCAAACACACGGGTACTTTGTTCAAACAGTTGTCAGCATCGGTATATGCCCACTGCATTATACATTGGCCAAGATGTGCAAATCTCTAACCCGCCCCCACCTCCCACTTTCAGCTGGGATCGGAGGGGAACAAAGAGCCAGACAGAAATTAATAGATGTTGATAAAATAGTTTATAGGAGAGAATTACATTGGTGTCATGTATAATTGTTGGAAAAACCTGAAGGTACGAAAGAGTAAACACAGTGTCTGGGAAAACATGAATATAAATGAAGGGAGAAAGGAAGATTAGTAGCAAATTCAAAGAGTCACGATGGATTAATCTCTCGTTGGCGTCGCTGGAATACAGGACAAAGAAGTTCCAAGCAGCCTCGAGACATTTTGGTACTTCCTTGAAGAAGAGGCATAATGCCCCCATCCCCTGCGAGGCACAACACATTGAAAAGCCTTGCTGCAAAATTTAGGCCCTCTGTTATGACCGCCTTCATCTATTCCCCCAGTGACAACCATGTGAAGCTGGCCATTTCACCTGGTCAGGTTGTACTGACGTTTATGAGCATTTTCCCAAGCCACGGTACCGCCAAACGTCATTCATTTCTCTGTACCCTCAATGGCAGCCCAGGATGTGAAGTAGGATGGAATAGGACAGTGATGGCCAAACTTGGCCCTCCAGTTGTTTTGGGACTCCAATTCCCATCATCCCTGACCACTGTTCCTGTTAGCTAGGGATGATGGGAGTTGTAGTCCCAAAACAGCTGGAGGGCCAAGTTTGGCCATCACTGGAAGAGGAGATAATGTAATGGCACAATTAGATGGGTAAGCTTGTCTAAATGTTACAGGCAAACAGGGGTGCTAACTTGAATAAGATATTGGGGGTCACATCACACAGTGCGCACACACCATTTGAATGGCAATGTCCATCAACTTTGGGGATGCCTGGCCCCCTAAAATATTTTATTGGGGGGCTGAAGGGACCGCAGCACCTAGGACTTGGTTCCTGTGCAGGTGAGAGAGGTTCAAATCCTACCTAAAGGGGTCTAGTGGTATTTAAAAAACAGAAACAAAATAAAAAATAAATGCTGAGATGCCATAGTTCAGTGGTAGACCTTCCTCTTCTTCTTTGGCGATCACTCATAGCCAAGTAAGATTGTCTTACATTAACACAGTCTTAATAGTGTGTCCCTAGGTGACTGTGGAGGCCAATTCTGGATCTACACGTCCTTGCACAGTCAGGACATGGGTTTCCAGGCAGGAATTGGTCATAGAGAGAGTTTGCCAAACGTGCCTTCCTCCTTCGTTTTGAGTTCTAGCACACTTCTCATGCATAAGGTCCCCGTTACCTGTGTTTTAAAAATACTCAGATAGGAAGGCAGGAAAGAGTTTGGCCTAAGACCTAAGAGGGCCACCTCTGGTCAGAATAGATAGCAATAAGGACTTGAGGAACCAAAAGTCTGACTCATTTTAAAGCAGCTGTTCCTATCTCTGTTCAGGATATGAGAAGCATGAAACAATGTGCTTCTGAAGCAGCAGATTCTACAAAGAGTTTTGTCACGTCAATTGGACAGCCTAGTAATTGTCCCCAAGTATGGCTAGATGCATGAGTGCATTTCTGCTCCATGACAGTTTTCCTCAAAAATCCATTCCATCCCGTTTCTAGATTCATCTGTGATTGATTTATGTTTTTTAAGTATAGAAAAATATGTTTAAATACATATTTTAATCACAAAATACCTATATCTGAAGTTTTTAATGTGTGACATTTTAATGTATTTTTAATCTTTGTTGGAAGCTGCCCAGAGTGGCTGGGGAAACCCAGCCAGATGGGCGGGGTACAAATAAATTATTATTATTATTATTATTATTATTATTATTATTATTATTAAATGTGCATGTTATTTAGTGAGCCCCACACATGTACTTACTGTTTTGTTGTGTTTTTGTTTTTTAATGAAAAAGTTGCTTCAGAAAAAAATCTGCTTATAGTCAAGACACAAGTCAGACGTAGGTGTCACTGAAACCATTCCCTACCAGTTGATTTTCTACCCCATACTGAAAAAGGAGTATGTTTTTGAAAGGCTGAGGGGAGAAGGGCATGAGGGGCCAATGTGGAGTAGAAAAATGGTAGGCAGAAGAAGGGTTTAGTGTTCTTCCCTTCCTCTGAACTAGACCTCCACCTTCCCCACCAGTCAACTTAGCTTTTCTTTTTTTAAAAAAACACACCAAACATCTAGGGCTCTTAAATTTGTTTGCTGTGTGAGTGTTAATGTGCAGTTAGCCCCATGTACTACACGTTCCTTCGCATAAACTGTTTAAGACAATAATGTCTGAGATTTACAAAAGAAAGATTATGGTTGCCAGTTTAAATGAATCATGGTGTTGGGCTGGGTTCATAAAAGCAGCTCTTTATTTATATGTGCCACCATCAGAGGAATAAGCTGCTGCCTTCAGTATATTCAGCATTCAAGAGAATGATCGTGTTCTTGGGAGAAAAAGAAAATAAATGTATTCTTTGTGGAATTGAAAAAGATTAATACAATAAGTATCCTTTGATACCTAGTATTGGAACACTCTTCAATTCAGAAACACAAACAAAGGCAATTGCCTTTTTTCCCGTCAGCATAAGATTAAAAAATGAAACGGCTTAGAACCAAGAAAGCATAATGGAAAAAAATGAGAACAAGATTGGGCTAGTTCCAACCTTCAGTGAACTACATTGTATGACAACTGAAATAAATAGAATATTTGGAAGCTGAGCATATTCTTTAATGCCACATAACCCAATGAATTGGCCAACATTTTTCAGGCGTGATGGGATAGATATACTTACATTCACTTGCAGTGGGCTGTTTTTCAATGGCTCTGATACAGGTGTGGCTAACTGATGGGCCTCCAGATGTTATTGGACTACAACTCTCATCAGCCCTGACCAATGGTCATGATAACTGGGGCTGAACATCTGAAGGGCCACAGACTATTCACAATACTCAGATGTATAAGGTCCAAAGACCTTGCTACTTTTACTTGAAGCCATGATGTGAACCATAAGGCCCTGAGGCCGTCAATTGCCCTCTGACATTGCTACCCTACTCAACATCAATTACTGACGCTTCAAAGAGCAAAGGGACTTATGAATTACTGCCATTGCACCAGCTTTTGTCATTGGTGGTATCTTGCATCTGTCAGGAATGGGCGTTGTAAGCCCCTGTTGTGCTGTGCTTTGATAGCCCCCTGTCCTTCCCCCTGCCCCCATTTATAGGGATTTTAAGAATTAAAAAAACCTCGCTCATAGTATCCCAAGTCCAAGCAATGCAAAAGTCTGATTGCATAAACCCTTTTGATTGTCTTAGTCAAGCTGCTTCATAATAGATAAGTGAAATTGATGGCTTGCTGTCAAATTCAGCAAAAATCTAAAGGTGCTGTTGGATAAGGAATTTAGTATCCAAGCTGCTTGTGTTTGCCACTATGGTGTGAAGGATCTCTGGCGGTAGAGATGCAAATACCTCTGACAGAGGCCATAACAGAAAGTCACTGCCAGGACTGGCTAAAAGGACCAAGGGTAGGACTTGGTGATCGGGCCATTTCATATGAATTAATGCAAACTATCTCCAGTATCTTCCCACCTGCGAATAGGCTCTGAATTACCTTACTCATGTCACAATCCATTTATCAATTTGCCTTTGCAAATATTTCAGGGCAAAGAGGGAAATATTGCTGCTACTCATGATTTGATAGAAGCAACTCTCTGCTTCAAAGATGAAGGCAGATTGAAAGTCAGCTGTATTTTTTGAAACTTGCTCCATTGAAAATACCAGTCACATTCCATTAAATAACCTCTGACTCGTGTTGAATTGTGTTCATTCTACTGGACTACTTCCTAGAAAGTGTGCTTCGGCCCAGAGTCTTAGCATCCATTTGAATTACTTTTACAAATAATTGAACGCTTCTAATTTAAGTCATATTCACTTCAAGGCCATTAACAGTGTTGTTGTAGGTGTTTCTGGTGAGCTGTTCTCCCTGAAGGGACAGCTGACCAATGGCTATTAGTGGTGCTGTGGTCTAAACCACTGTGCCTCTTGGATTTGCCAATTGGAAGGTCAGCGGTTCGAATCCCTACGACGGAGTGAGCTCCCATTGCTCTGTCCCAGATCCTGCCAACCTAGCAGTTCAAAAGCATGCCAGTGCTAGTAGATAAATAGGTACTGGCGGGAAGGTAAACGGTGTGTCTGTGTGCTCTGGTTTCCATCATGGTGTTCCATTGCACCAGAAGGTGTGTAGTCATGCTGGCCACATGACCTGGAAAGCTGTCTGCAGACAAATGCCAGCTGCCTTGGCCTGAAAGCAAGATGAGCACCACAACCCCATAGTCGCCTTTGACTGGACTTAACTGTCTAGGGTCCCTTTACCTTTACTAGTCTGGGAAATAGTGACCACCGTCCAAAGTCTGGGGATGAGAAAGAAATCTAGGACCCAGGGGAGCCCAAGCCTTTTCCTGACTTCTAGATGGTGACAGTTAGTCTATGGCCTTAGCTTTCAAGCAGGGGTAAGGAACCAATGCCTGTCCAAAAGTTGTTGCTTAAATGTGAATAATGCAAGCCACTCGAGAATCCTGATGGATAAAGGAGGATGCAGAAGTACAGAAAAGAAATAAATGTTGTTCAACTCCTATCAGCTTCAGTCAGCATGGCTAGTGGTCAGGGAAGATGGGATTTGTGGTAAGTTGGATCCTCCTAACAGAGGGTCCATGTTGTGCTCGGCCCTGGAACTCTTCCCCAACTGGCTTGTGGGCGGGGCTTGCCCCGCTCCAAGCCGGTGGTGCCACAGTCATGCCAATGGCCTTTAGCCAATCGGCAGCGTGGGGGTTGGGGGTATTTATTTGGCAGCGCGGCATAAAGACCTCCTTTTGCTTCGCGCTGCCGAACACCCACCCACCTACCCTTTAATTAGGTCATGTTTGGCCTTGCTTTGGACTTCGGTTGGTCGCCTGTTTTGGAACAGGGGCCGGGTAGGAATTTTGTCCAATGTGGCAGATTGGCTGTGGCCACTTGGTTTTTGCCTACCTCTTAGCAATCGTCACAACTTTGTAAGGTCTGGCGGTTAGGCACTGATTTAGGGGAATGTGGGGAGGGAAGGTGCAGCCATCACTTGCCCCTCCAATGAATAGGGTATTCCGTTAAAGGAATCCAGGGGTCTGGATCTCGTCTGAAGCCCGGAGAGGGGCTAGGGCCATGCCAGGACCCCCGGGAACCCCAGGGGTGAGCACCAGTCAATATACACTGACGGAGATCCCCCTGCTGGTTGTTTACCCTTCCAGGCTTCCTGCAGGGTGGGGCAGGAGCCAGTTATAGTTTTGATATCAATGCCTAAGTCAATACCAGTCACATTTGCCCATTAACATTTAAACTAAATTCTGTCTCCACTGTGTCTTTATTTCCGTGGGGATGGGTTTCGGGGCTCAGAGCACAAAATGGGATTCTGAAGCACCCAGGTTCACCATCCCTGCTCTAAAGCGTGGATTCAAGGCTTCTATAAGCCCGTAAGTATTTAGCTACAGAGGACAAGCTTGACTCCCTCTCAACAATTCCCTGCTCTGGCCTTATGCCACTTCAATCAATCTCCGCTGTGCTAGACTATTTCTCTGTTACAGCATTCAATAACACAGCAGAATCACACCACTGCATGAATCACTTGATGTAGGCCCGCCTCCTTTCTTTATGTCATTTTCCAAAATATCCGTCTTTGATAGGCAAAAGCATGAGGCAGGTTTTTCCTCTCTCTCTTCTTTTCTCTAAAGGTACCAGCCAATGTAGCCGACGCATTTAGACGACAATTTAATTCCCCATCAACTATGTACACATCTTAAAACCTCAATCCCAGGTGCTACATCCGTATAACTTCGAGCCTTACAGAGCACACAGAACGCCCTTGAAAACATCGCCGGGAACCTCAAACAATTCCCTTCTGCTAATGGAGCAGAACATCTGCAGTGACTTGTAATTTAAAGAGAAAGGCTTTGTGAATATTGGATCTCGGTGAATCAATGAGCACTATGAACATTCCATAATTGTTTGAAAAAAGCATTCATCGTCAGGTGCCTGTCTAAATATTTAAGGCAACTCTATTTAAATGAAAATGTCTCAAATGTTACATTACAGAGTGATTTTGTTGTTGCAGCTAATCAATAATTCATCCTGCTAGCCAAAATGAATGCTCAACAATATTGAGAACCAGAGTCTGAATAGATCGTGGGGAGAGAATGTTTGCCCTTGTAAAGGATACATTCAGCCAAAAATGCATTGGGGCAGGGAGATTAGGGTCATGCCCCAAACAGAACACAGGGTCAGTTGTTGTTACTGTTCATATATTTATAGAGTTGTTTACAAGTGGCTGCATATATAACTGGAGCTACAAAACAAGCAAAAAAAGCCAAACAAACAAACAAACAAACAAACAAACAAACGAGGGGAAGTTTAGCTGTGCAAACTCTTGCAAAATTAACCCAATGACAGATGTGATTCTTAACCAAACTGTAGACCAATGTTGCTGCTTCTACTTCTGTATGGGGAGCAAGATGCACAGCCACAGATACTATACCATGCACATATGATTTACACAAAGAAGAGACAACACAGTAGCCTCTGAATGTTGTGGACTACAGTTCCCATTATTCACAATTGAAACACTGCAAAGAAAAGATACCCCCTTCTTGGGGCACACCTGTTTTCTTTTCTTGTATAACTACTGCTGCCTGTGCTGTATGTTCCCTTAGTCACAATTTATACATAGCTTCATCCATCGGCAAAGCATAGCTTTCTTCACAAACTTTCCAGCTTCTGAATGGGAATAGAGGGATCCTGCAGAATATTCAGTTGCGCCTATCATAAAACCAGGTGGGGACTTTGATTCAAAACAGCCAATAAAAGCTGCATGGAAATATTGGGTTCGCAAAGTACTGTATATGAGCCCATTCAGAACTAGACACAGCTTTGTGACGCACCAAATGTCTGTTATGTTTGATTTGATTTTATTTTTAACGCAGGAAAACGACCCAATTTGTGAGAAAACTGTGACGAATCAGAGCACCCATAATAGAAAACCAATATTGCATTCCAATATGTTTGGGACATAATTCATTGCAGCGCTTCCCACAGTGCATTTGGTTATTCAGCCACTGCTGACACCGCATGGAGAAAGGGCATGTTATGTCAGTGGAGAGTGAAAAGCCTTGTGCATTATGGGAACTATTGTACTGAATAAAGCACTGTCTATACTTTGACAAAAAAGCTTTTCAAATAAATAAATAAGGGGGTACTGTTTTATACTGTGAGGTTCTCCCCCCCACCTTGAAAAGATATTTTTCAGTACAAAGATCAAATATGGCAAGTATTTTTGAAACAGTGTATTTTTTCTTTACAGCGAATAAAGCAAGTTGCAGGAAACCTGACAAGGCACAGTGCTAGGTTATATCATCAAATGTTATCACATGGATCTATACAGGTTACAGACTCCACATCTATACAGGTTACAGACTCCACTAGCCCAGAAATAGTACCTCGGGTTAAGAACTTTGCTTCAGGATGAGAACACTAATTGCGTGGCGGTGGCAGCGAGAAGCCCCATTAGCTAAAGTGGTGCCTCAGGTTAAGAACAGTTTCAGGTTAAGAACGGATCTCCAGAACAAATTAAGTTCTAAACCTGAGGTACCACTGTACTACCAAAAAGTGAAGAGGAAATAAATAGTGAGCTACATCAGCACAATAATTGTGTGGGTCAATGGCACACCATGTACCTGCAGGCCACAAAGTCATTATGTAATTGTATCATGACAACAATGTTGGCTTCATGAAGATGAGCACAGATTAACTTTTTGGGTTGACTGCCAAATAAATCTCAAGCACGGAAAGGAATTTTTTAGCAACGGTGAAAAATTTAAACGTGGCTCTTTTCAGATCAAATCTAACTTGAGATGGCCTAGCTCTCCCACCCTTTCCTTGCCTTGGATTAACATGAAATGATACAAATTCTTCTGGGTAGATGGCGGCGGCAATAGGAAGAATCTTTTATGTGTCTGTGTTTCTCCAACTCAAAATGCTGCAACAGCCTACACATTAAAAGAACATTAAAAGAATGGAGGAAGCAATCAGCAGGAAAACAGATTTCATTGTTGGATACTGAAAGCTGTATGATGAATAGCGGAGGATCAGGAAATGATCTTTACTACTGTGGAGGAAAGAATACTTCTGTGTTCCAGGAGTTTATTTTCCCTGTGCTCAAAGGCTTTGTTTCACACTGGTAAATTAATTTCACCTGGTATATCCACATTCCTTCACATTGGCAGCCAGTGGACAGGAAGCCTATCTGCAGAAACAGCCATGTGACTTTCACAATGCATTTCTTAATAATTGCTATGAAATGTATACATACTATCTGTAATATGCTTAATCGTGCATCATGTTCTCCATTCAAAAGCATAGGCATCTCTCACAGTAGCATATTGCAGTTTTGCCATGCGCATAAAGCCAAATGTGCAGAAGTCAAATGCATTTAAGTTGCAGGCTTGCTGTACTTTATAATGGTACATTTTGAATATCATGCCAACTATCCAATACTACCTAAAATGCTGTTGTATGCCAGCCATTGTCAAACATTGGTTTGGAAGCTATCTTCTGGCTAGCTTATGAGGGGCTCCTCAAATAAAGGAACACTCAGGCGATAATATAGCCATTAATACTCATCATTTTGCTGCCTTTAAAAAATGATACAATGGTGCCTTCCCACTCCCCACCTAGGCTGGTACTTGAATCTTTCTTCAAAGCTGGTAATGATACTGGCAATCTAGCCTGAGGGCACAGGCTAAATGCAAGATATGCAGAACGACCCTGGCAAATATAAAACTGTTCTGTAAAGGTAAAATGCCAACAACAACTGTGATATCTTATATCACATGTGAGCAAGCAGCACTGTCAAATACTAATATAAAACACTGGGGCAGGAAATCACCAGGCAGATATCAAATACTGAAGTCCATCATTGTTTTTGCGAGTTGAGGTCCCCCAAGCCACCCCTAAATAATTCACAATTCACACATAATTTTTGTTGAAGGTTTTTGGTATAATTTTGGCCACAACTTTATTAAAATACATAAATGTGAGTGGTTGCTTAGGCATTGGTTATGACTATCTGTCCCCATGCCTGGGGACAGAACTGACATCTGGATTCCAGCAAAAGCCAGTAAGGGAAAACAATATTGGGGAGAGCATGGAGCCAGGCACAAGACCCTCACCCCCTCCCTGCATACTCCCAGGGGCTTGCGCAGCCCTAAGCCCCATTCAGGGGTACAGACGAAAGAATGGCAAGCCCCTGGATTCCTTTAATGGAATTCCCTTGCAGCAGCAGCATTGGAGGGGCAGGCACCGCCAATCCTTACCCCTCCACCAACCAATTTTTTAACCAATGCCTAACAGCAACCTTACAAGTTGTGACGATTTGCTACACAGTAGGCAAAAACCAAATGGTACCAGCCAATCAGCCAAATGGACAAAATTCCTAACAGGCCCCTGCCCCAAAAGCAGACGACCCCATGACAGGCATAGCAAGGTCAACGCAATAGCCCTAGATTAGGGAGGGTGGGCAGGTGATCCGATGCACACAGCAAAAGAGCCCAGTCAGTGCTGCGTGACTTCATTTTATAACCTTTGGTCCGTCCCCCTAAATGGCAACACCAAAATTTGCCCAGTAACCCAACAGCCCAATCACTGCGGATGGACATCCATACTAACCTGCCCAGCAACAGAGGGGTGGCCTGTCAGACCCCACCGTAACACGTGCTCTCTATGAAAGAGAACACACTTTTTCAAATGCAGGTATTGTATAGCTGTGAATTTAAGCTGCGAATGCTCTCCACATATTCTCTGCAGAGAATCCAAAACAGAATTTAAAGCATTTCCCCCTGGCTTTTCATGGTTTGTATCTGTCCCCTTTGACCTTAGAGCTCAGCAAGCTATGATTTGGGCCTGGGAAGGGAAAGCCTTGCTGATGGAAACAAAAGGGGTGGGGATCACAGAATATCCCATTCTATCCAGCACATACTGAAACCATCCTGCTAAACTTATTTGTGTTAAAACTGAACAAAGAACACTTGATTTCCCCTGTATTTGTACAGGAAAGAAAGAAATCAACAACAAAAAACTAACATTCCGTTCAGGCTCAGTGACATTTTGATAAAATAGCTCCAGAAAATGATAAGGGGGAACCCAGTGAGGAGGAGATCATAAATGTAGATGGAAATTGCTTTTATTGATTTTCATTGGCAGTGCAGCTCATAACATGACAACTACATTTTTTTAAATAATAAAAAAAGCTCTAGTAGGTTAGGGACACAGGAAGGAAGGTCCTATTTTCATTTCTGAGTCACTGAAGGCCGGTGGTAGCCACTCAATTTTGTCAAGTGTACCACAAGTCATTCTTGCAGTGTAGGCCCTCTCTGGAGGGAGGAAGAACAAACGGTTTCTGCCCAGGCATACCAAGAAACCTTGCTACTCATACCAGGACCCCAATTCAGCCTGCTTTTGCTGTAAGGAATATAACCTCAACTGTTCAAGACTTCAGCTGCCAGCAGGACAGCTGAGAGCTGGTCTGGAACTTATATTTGCTACAGGGACTGGCATGTCCATGGTGAATTTTCCATGCCTGGTCTCACTGTATGACTTGGGGCCATCAGATGAAAAGTTCCCTCCACTTCTGATTCTGGTCACTGGCAGGCTTGGGGAAATGGTTAACAGGGTGACCCTGAGTTCTAACAGACAATACAGTCATACCTTGGGTTAAAGGTGCTTCGGGTTAAATCTTTTCAGGTTGCGTCCTGCGGCGACCTGGAAGTACCAGAACGGGTTACTTCTGGGTTTCACCGCTCGCGCATGCGCAGACACCCAAAAGAATGTCATGCGCAGAAGTGGCGAATTGCGACGTGCGCATGCACAGATGCAGGTTGCGTTCCGCTCAGGTTCCGAACGGGGCTCCGGAATGGATCCTGTTCGCAACCAGAGGTACTGCTGCACATGAAGGGGATGGCAAGGAAACCAAAAGAAATGCCACTTCCAGACCAGCTATGAAAAATTAAATAAAATAAATCATTTCCAAGCAGTTCACTGCAAAACAATTATAAATGGAACCTGCAGTCATAAGCAACCAGAGATATTACGCATCTATTTTATTTTATTTTGAGGCATTGTAACACTACTGCTTTCAGCCTGCATTCCGAAATGAGTCCTGAACACTAGAATACATTAAAATGCCTGACCTAATTTGTTGACTGGCCTAATTCAGCGTGGGTCAAGGGTAATGAGTGATTTGGGCTCAGCTCCAAAGTCTGTGTGTGCTACTGGGTGCCTGCGTTGGCCGGGTAGAGAATTCCTTGCACAAATGTGCTCTTTGTATGCAACAAATTTCCCCCGCATGCACAAACATATGCTCTTACACGTGGAAAAGGCTTTTGCAGCTGTGATTGTTGTTGTTATCATCACCTCACAGCAGTGCCATTAAAATGGGGCCTAAAATATAGTTATTGGCTTGGTTACTAACATTTCAGCATAGATTACATGCTGGAATCTGAAGCTGCAGCTAGAAAAAGTTGATGTCCCACATGCTGTCATAACACTGTGTACCTTAAAATATCTGTCAGCCTTCAACACCCACGCAGGGCTGAAGGAAGGAGTACTGCCACCCGGTGCGGGATGTAGAGGGCTGGGCAAACCCCCAGGTGCGCATGTGTGTGTACCACTACATACTGTATGTGCCTGCGGCAGCAGCACAATGTCAGCGGCTGACACTGCTGTGCCCAGGGGTGGCAGGGCAAGTACCCCATGGGGTGCCTTCTTGTTGCCCCCTCAGAGATGGCACCCAGGGCGGACCAGCCCCCACCCCTTCCCCCTCCACTGCACCCATGGCAAAGTCCATTCTGTCCTTTATGTAGCCTGTTTTTGCTCCAACAAATTTCACCTCAGATGAAAGGACAGTGTTTGAAAAGTTTAGTTGTCAACCAGAACATCTGAGAGCGTAACCAAAACTGATGTGCAAAGTAATAGAAATGGTTCCAAAATTTTAAGTTGGAGGTGAATTTAGGGGTTCATACTGAGATTAAATGTCTGAGGAATATCAAAGGAAGACAATGATTTTATAACTATCTATCATCTATCTATTATCTATCTATCTATCTATCATCTATCTATCTATCTATCTATCATCTCTCAGTAACATGTCCAGGCTTCTCAGGTTTTTGCCTTTTTGAATTTTGGGGAACTCATCTCATGCAAAACATACAAGGAATTCAAAGGCATTTTGATGAGACTAAGAAATTTTCCCAGATTTCATAGAACCCTAGCTTGAAACACTGTAGCTCTAAGCTTTTACAAAATTCTGCAGCTACAAAATCAGGCATGCTCGTACCTATAAAGAGAGAGAGACTTATTTTTGCCTGTAACTGTGAAGTCAAGTTCTGAAACATCAGGTCTTTTCTTTGCAATAATCTAAATACAAAAAAGGCCATTAGAGATGGCTCATTTGGTATAATGGAGTTCCTAGAGCCTAGGCTTTCAGTTGTTGTTGTTTTGGTTAAATAGCAAATGGTAGATTAGCAATTGATCTATTTATAAATTACAACACGCATACTGTATTTCAGAAAGGTTCTCCGACACCTTTTCTCCTTAATTTAATTGCTATTCTATTGGTGACACATTATTAGATACAGGTATTTTCTGTCTTCTTGCTCTATAGTCAGTTACAGGAAAAACAGTGGGATAAGCAGTTGACCCAGTGTAGGTTTAACCTCACGATTGGCAGGTAGCAATTTGAAACTTGACTTTATCTGTTAAAGGTTCTTCTATACTATGACTTCTGTTTAACCTTATATATCATCGACTGTGGGGTAAGCACGGAACAGAGCTCCAAAATGGCATGCTTTCTGCCAAGAGATCTTTCAGTCTAATCAGGTTTGGACTGACAAGTCATGAGGAGTCAGGAATTTAATAAGGAAAATGCTGGGTCATTCCACTTCAGACTTCATACTGGCCCAGTTCAATTCAATTCAGGTGGCTGCTTGGGACAGTAGAATTTCAGAGGCTTCAGTTTAATCAGTGGGGGTATCTAGGTGAGGGACATGCAACTCCACAGACAATGCTGAATTCCAGATGCCATTGGCCTCAATGAGCATGGAAAATGGTCAAGACAATGAGAGTTGAAGTCCAATAACTTTTAGAAGGTAACAGGCTTCCTGTCCATGCTTTCTGATGAACCTACTAGAAATCTGATTTGGTTTGTATTTAAGTGCCCACCTACCTAAGCCTCCAAAACAATAAGAGAACTGAAAATTATCCACTGAAATTTGTATGTAGCTGAATTTTGCAATACAGTTATCCAGTCAAGTAATATGAAAAAAGAAATGCATATACCAGGGTAAAATGTTAATAAAAATGCATTCATTACTAACAATAACACAGCTAAATCCATTGTTTTAGGGGCAATTGCATTGCAAAAGTGTACACATTAGAGAAAACTTGCACTAAATCCTGTTACATTTTCATGAGGACTTTTTTTATGAACTGCAAAGAGATGAGGAAATTCAGCGGAATAAATTTAAAACTGGAAAAATGAGAAACCAAAATTGACAGATTTACCGGTCCCTAGCTGAGAGTGCCTGTGGAGAGATTTGAGGTTGGTTGCTTCTCCCATATAAACAGAATCCTGTGAGTGCGTGATCAATGTGAATTAATGTCTAGCATCTCCAAAGTGTCTGAAAATTAACATCTTGTAAAGTGCACAGCTAATGAAAAAAAAAAGAGTGAAACAAATGGTAAGAGGAAAATATAATTGATAAGACAACTACCAGAGTATGATAGCTGCACTTTTGTTATTTCATTTGGAGAGCTAGGGCAGCGGAGACAGAGCAAAAACAATTGGAAACTTAATTAAGCAGTCAGCTCTAATGAAAAGGGTCGTAACCCAGAGCAAGTAAATCAAAACAAGCACAGCAACAGTATAGCATAAAGGAGACGGAGGAGGCAGAATACAAAATTGAAGCCCGTAATATGAACTGCTGGAATAGAATTTTAAAAATAGAAAGGTTATAACATTGCATTACAGGGTGGTGTGGAATGGAGACCATTCGGTGGCATATGATGAAGATTATTGGCAAAAAATGCTCTTGTGATACATGTGCATTTGTACAAACACTATGAGTTCATTTATACCAAAAGGGATCCTTATCGTTTTGCTTTGAAGCTCAATTCAAAGTACTTCCATCACAGGCACTGCCATGGGTTAGATGTTATGTTCCTGGATGAGGAACGAGCAATGAATTTGAGCATTTGATTCTCTCCCCTCCCTTCTCCCACATGCTTGGCTTCAGAGGATACTTCTTGGTTTGTTAAAACTACAGTTTGTGCATGACATTCAAACTGCGGTTTAAGGGCAACAGATAAATATCGCCGGCCAGCATGAATGGTCAAATGTCTGTAAATCATCAGGAACTGGCAAAACTTGAAATGACCCTTCCTGAATTTTTTATAGATAATTTATATTAAACCCTGTTGAAACCATCATGAAAAAATAATGCTCGTTCAATGTCTTCAGGAAAAAAGAGGTCAGGCTAGAAGAGGCTGAACCAAATACAAGCAAATATTGGAACAAAATTTTAGAGGAAAACTGGCTCACGTAACTGAGAAATTAGAATGACCTTATTGATTAGTGACTTTGTATTGCATAAGACTAAGAGCTTGTCCACACTTTTGCTTGTCCTGTGCTTCGAAAGCATGGGTTCAAACACTTTCTTGTTTCTCTCTTGCTTTCTAGACATGGGCCCAGGCAGCTTTCTATTTGCCACACCACGGCCTTTAGTGATGAATCTGAGCAAACATCAACCTGCAGAAAACTCCATTGAAGTTTGCTCTGATTCAGTAGTAAAGATTGGATTTTCTCTGGGGCAAGGAGGAGTCTGGATGAGCCCTTCATCTTAGAGTATTGAAAGCAGAAGTATTGACTAATCCGTTTCAATGGGTCTACTCTACATGTCTTCAGTAGATACAAACCCATGTCCAGAAATCCCTAACCAAATTCAAGAGATGTCATTACTGATCTGCTACTTGTGACACTTAACAATACAGCTGTAGCTTGAAAGCCGAATTGAATCCGTGCCGGAAGTTCGTTCAACTTCCAAAACGTTCGATAACCAAGGCGTGGCTTCTGATTGGATGCAGGAGCTTCCTGCACACAATCAGAAGCCATGGAAACCGTGTCTGACTTTCTGCTTCCAAAGAACGTTTGCAAACCGGAACACTCACTTCTGGGTTTGTGGCACTCGGGAGTCAAAACGTTTGAGTCGCAAGGCATTCAGCTTCCATGGTACGACTGTAATCCCATTCACACATGTACCCAGGGGTGGGTGAGTCATGTGCAGAAGAAGAAGTGAGGGCATGCTTCTGACTTCCTGCTTGAAGTTGCAGTTCTGTCCCAGCACCAAAACCATTCCTCATGTGTTGAGTGCAGAGGTCTGCAGAAAGCAACACCACCTTTTGTGTGAGTTCCCTTTCCAGGATTCGGCCCTGAATATCCAAAGGTCAGACGATGTTGGGATGAAAGCAGAAGCACATATTTGCAACTGCATGTGTGAAATATGAACAGGACTAACGGAACCACACAGAACAACCAATTATTATTCAAAGTTTCCCAAAACAAAGTTCTGAGGAGCCTTATATATCAGGTATTATTTCAGAGAAGGTTTCTAGCAAAATAATAATAATCATTTCCAGAGAATCATAGAATTTTAGGGTTGGAATGGACTCTGATGGTCATTTGGTCCAAGCCCCTGCAATCTCAACTAAAGCATCCATGACAGATGACCACCCAACCACTTTGAAAGCTCCAATGGAGGAGAGTTCACCACCATCTGAGGGAGACTGTTCCACTGTTGAACAGCTCTGGCTGTCAGAAAGCTCTTCCTGAAGTTTATTCAAAATCGTCTTTCTTGTAACTTGAATTCATTGGTTTGGGTCCTACTCTCTGGAGCAAGGAAAAACAAGCTTGCTCCATCTTCCATGGGAGAGCCCTCTAGATATCAAATCTATAAACCACTCTGTTCTGCTATTTTATTCCTGTATGTAGGGTGTTCATATCCCAAACTGGAACAGATTGTACAATGGATAAAAAATGTATCCAGGTGTGTAGGTATGTAATCTTAGACCCTGGTCTCAATGGTACCACCACCCCCATCTCCTTTAGATGGTAAACCAGCTACACTGCCTTTGCGGACCCTGCTGAACATTCTGGGATAAAATAGGGAGGCTGATAACCATGTACACCACCTTGAATTCCTTGGAGGGAAGGTGGCATAAAATGGTTATGATAAATAATAATATTAAGGGTTAGCAATGAAGGAGGCAAGAGATGGTAGTCAATAAGCTACAGAGGTATGGGAAGATGGCAGGGAAAACTAGACAAACCAGAGTGTAGAGAAAGAAGGGGCTGTGTGGATAATAAACAGGAACTCAGATGCAAATGATTTAGGACAGGAGGGAAATGGCAAGGACCGGATTTCAGTGACGGGTTCAAAATATCAGGTGAAATCTTTGGCTGCAGGATGCCAGTTAAAAATAAAAGGCCACTGACTATATATATATATATATATATATATATAGCAAATGGAAGATTTCCTGAAAATAGATACACTTCTCCAATAAAATAGAGCTCATAAATAATTAAATTTAAAAATATACTGCTGCGCACCAATGTATCTCCAAAGGCCAGAAAATTCTCTCTCTCTCTCTCTCTCTCTCTCACACACACACACACACACCTCGCCCTATTATCCTGTGGCTTAAGTAAAATCTGGAAGGCTAGAATCAAGGAGCTGCATTATAACAATTCATGGGGTGCGGGGTGTTTTGAAGTTAAAAATAGGTGACTGTTATGCAAAGCTGAGGTGGCAAATGGAAACCGGGTCCCTGCGAAAAACGCAGAGCAAATGCACCTTGTTCCTGCATAATTGAAACATCTAAAAGTAAAAGACTGTGACACAATAGATGACACCCAATAAACAGGAAAAGCTTTGAAACAATTTACAAGATGTGTGTGTTTGTTTGTGTGTGTGTGTTTGTGTGTGTGGAAGAGAGAGAGAAAGCAAGACGAGAACAAAACAAAGCAAAACAAAAACCCTTACAAGACGGATAACTCTCAAAGGAACTTGGCTACGTTTAATTTTTACACCACCTGATGCAAAGAGATGAAATCAAAGCGATGACAGATGTACAAATGGAATGTAAACTATGCAATTATTCTTGCAAATTAAAGGCACTAATGCAGATGAAGAAGAGAGAAAGCATATTTCCATTTTCTCAGCAGTCAGAATCCCGTACCGTAAAATAGATAGCAACACAGTAGATAATTAAATCATCCATCCACATATATGTAGAAGTATAAAAATATAGAGGGACTCTGAGGGTCATGTAGCCCAACCCATTTCAATGAAGGAATACATCAATTTAAAGTCACCTCTTGTCAGGGACTGGGCAGAGGAGGAATGGTGGAGACTGCTTCCCCAGCCTGACCCTTCCAGAGAAGAAGAAGACAGCTCATAATTACAACTGGGGTTTGTGGGAGGTCACAGCTCAGAGGAAGATGTGGGGGAAAGTTGGGAAATAATGGGAGAGGAGGAGGAGGAGGGCAGAACCGGAGCAGCTGGCTGACACGTTATCACTAGCAAGCATTCCAGACCCACCATCTCCCAGAACCCGGCGAGCCTTAAAAGTAGGAGAGCAAAGATGCTCGGAGACAGATGTCCCTAAGCAACAACCATAGAGGAGGTGATGATAACGATGAATGAGGGAGTGGGAGGAAAGTGGGGTGGAGATTTACTCGGGACGACACCATTATTCTGAGAGGCTGCATTCCCAAGCCTCTCTTTGTGAATACTGAATAAAGTCAGCAATGTCTAGGCAACACGATGACCATGTACATATGCAATAGACAATCTTTATAGAATTCCTTCAAACCATAACAAGTACAAAATGAAATCTTTAGTCCCTTCAGTCTCTGAAAATCTTTAAGTGAAGCGAGGTACCAGACTTTGTATGATGAAAGATAAGCTGTGAAGCTTTGTGTATTCAGCAAATATGATGTCCAACACTGAACAGTGATTCCGGATATTGACTACTGTTTGGTAGAATTCTTTGTCAGCATGGTGGGAGGATACAGAATTGCTTCATAAACCCATCTTATTTCAAATGAATGTAGGTAAATGAAAATATCAAATGCTGTGGAACAGTGCTCATGTAATAATGTAGTCACAATATTGAGTAAAGAGCAGATGGTAAGGACTTTTCCTTGTCTCATCTGTTCTTGGCAACCTGCCCTGGGGGTTGGTTCCTCTGACACCTCCCAATTTACATCATTATAAAGTCACCTCTCAACTTTCTGACTGTCCCAAACACACAACATTCTGTCACACTCCGTCGTGATGACAAAATACAACCTAGAATCAGGCTACAATGAAGAACAGATCGTTGCCAAAATATTTTTAATGGTTGTGGGGGGGGATTGCTAGAGAAACCAAAATGTGCATATATGTCCATCCCTAGAACTCTTCACCCAACCCCATATTGTTCAGGAGGGCCAGCTAACCCCTCAACCCAAAAGGACATGTCCGAGGGACACAAGGGGCTGCTGAGGTGGGGAGAAGACAGGAAAGTTTCCTTCCATAAACTTCATTTGGCTTGGATCCTAAAATCAGGGAACATCTTGCAGCACAATCTGAACCCTGTCTACTTAGACGCAAGTCCTAATGAATTTAATGGGGCTTACACCTAGGCAAACGAGGTTAGAATTGCACCCACAGGATCCAAGCCAAAGTCTTGACTTTTCTTTTGATCACGTGGAAGGCTTTAATTTAATCATTATTTCTCTCCTAACACAAATTTATAACTGGAAAAGCACAGAAGATATTTTGGGAAAGAACATGCAGTAATAATATTGCTTACGTGAATATGACATTTTGGCTCAATTTTTGTTTTTAATGAGGAATATAATCCAGAAGAGAGAAACAAGACAATAATCACCTCATAATGGTGATTGGGTTTGCTTTGAGCACTGTAATGGCAGTGAGAAGTAGTGTGTTTGTGTGTGAAAGTTTGTGTGTGCTACAGAACAAATGAAAACCTATCTTCTGTTTGATTTACCTGAGAATCTTCATTCTCTAGTCATTTAGGAAATTTTAGCACTAATTCAATCATCTATTTGTGAAAGATGAACACTGGTTCATGAGCTGCCATCTGGCTATTGTCCATCAAGGATAGTATTGATAGGTACAAAGTTTCTACACCATGCATCTCATTCCCTTATCATTCCCTTAATCTCCTATCTCAAGAAACACAGTCCCATAGTGAACTTTTTTCTTTTCTTCAAATCTGAAGGTTCGTAAAATAAAATAAAAACTTTCACCTACATACTGATTTGGGACACGTGATTCTGTGGCTTCTGCTAGAATACTCCCAAACCTTCTGATTTAGTTGATCTGCCCTTCCCAAATGCAATGATAGGAACTCCATGCAAAGAAAACAGAAAAGCATTCTGAAGTTTGGCACTATATATTGAGGTCATAAATGCTAACCACTATAAGTTGTAAAGGAATTGTATGGATCAAGTACCCTTAAAAGTGGCCTACCCATAGCAATACATATTGGATTCAAAAAGTTCTGTTAACAGTTCTTTGTGTTACTTCTTATAATGGAAACTGGCCCAGCACTATCCAAGCTACCCTGCCATATTGAGTATGCTTAATGCTCTGGACAAATCTTAGTCTGGCGCAAAGCAAATGATTCACAGAAGCATGACTGGTCTGGCAGATACTGCAGCCAATTTGGTGCTCTGCAGATGTTTGGGACTGCGGTGCCTTCTTTTCAGTTTGAAATAACAGGGCTCGTCATCAAAGGACTACATGAAAATATCAGCTAAGAGTTGCTGCAAGGCTTAATAAGGGCAGTAAGATTGGCAGAATGGCACCCGGAAGCCTTTTGTTGGCTCTGTGCCTGCAACCTAACACGGTAATTTCATTTCAGGAGTTCTATGATGCTGTTTGGGGAAGAGAGACTTGGAAACATGGGACCAACTTCTGCTGATGGTACTACAGCAGCCAGCAAAGCCTCTGCCCCATCTCCAGTCCTCCTTAATCCTGTGTTTCTCTGCTGAGCTGACCAACAGTATAGCCTTGAGCAGCAGGAGTAGACAAAGGAATGAAAAGGTGGCATTTCAGCAGCAATGCCCTTGATTTTTTTATTATTATTATTTCCCAGTCAGCCCTCACAGGACCCCAGATCAGGTACGTCTCAATTTGTGAGGTGCAAGGGCTGATGACAGACCTGGAGAGGGAAGCATTTGTATCTACAATACTGGGAACCTGCCCTGCATGTAAAGGACCCCTGACTATTAGGTCCAGTCGTGGCCGACTCTGGGGTTGTGGCGCTCATCTCATTTTATTGGCCGAGGGAGGCGGCGTACAGCTTCCGGGCCATGTGGCCAGCATGACTAAGCCGCTTCTGGCAAACCAGAGCAGTGCATGGAAACGCTGTTTACCTTCCCGCCGGAGCAGTACCTATTTATCTACTTGCACTTTGATGTCCTTTCGAACTGCTAGGTTGGCAGGAGCAGGGACCGAGCAACGGGAGCTCACCCCATCACAGGGATTCGAACCACCGACCTTCTGATCAGCAAGTCCTAGGCTCTGTGGTTTAACCCAAAGCACCACCCGCCCTGCATGTAGAAATGCTTAATTGTTGGGCTCAACAATTCATCCCATCTTACTTGTGCATTTGTTGTGATGCACTGGGTTTCAGCCAGCCCCTGATTCATATTCATTGCCTGCTGGAAGGAGTGTGAAGGTTGGTAGCAGGCATGCTGCAAAGACAGGAGTCTTTCATTGCATTCTGCTGTTTTTTTGTAGAGCAGAGCAAGCATGAATCTTGCAGCCCAAGGGGGCTGGAAACAAACAATCCTTATTCCCTTTCCAGCAAGATGAGCATGCAGAAAAGCTATTACCATGCGCAGATCATCCTTCATGGGATCGCCACCATCTTTTCCCATCTACTAATGTGTGCCCTGTCTCATTGCATTAGAAAACTCTCCATGTAAGGAGGACAGGTTTCTGATGGGATTTTTCCGTTGCATCCTTTGACTGGGAAGCTCAACGTACACTTGGCACCATCCATTTCCTTGATGGGCCTGAAGGAATGGCCTTACTTGATGGAGTAAGCAATCTGACATCTTTTAAGAGCATAGCTGTGGCATTTTATCCTGCTGACGGCACGTGCAACTAACATCTAGTGCTTCATGTAAAAGAAAGAAAGAAAGAAAGAAAGAAAGAAAGAAAGAAAGAAAGAAAGAAAGAAAGAAAGCTTGAGGCTTCCTTGGCCACTTTTGTTGCATTCACCTTTCATCCCACATAAAGTAAATGAGTTGGAACTAACAAGGCTGTCCTTGCATAAGTGAGCAAGAAAGTCTGACAAAGTAATTCCCCCTGATAATCAGAGCAAATTAGTCTTGAAGTCTACTGACTTGGAAGGATTCTTCATGGCACTATGCCCAAAGAGCAGTAATAAATTCATTATTACTATTTAGAGGTGCTAATATTAAAATAGCCACACAGCAGCCCAAATGCAGGTGTTTTTTGTTGGGTCGAAAAGAAAGAAGAAAGAAGAAAGTGTGTAATTTGATGTTAGATCTATGCAGAGTAGACCCTATGAAAATAATAGACATGACTGAGTAGATCCACTGAAATGAATGGACCCAACTAAATAATGGAATACATTTTATAAAATGGGTCACCCTATGGCAGGGATCACAGGTCCATGTTTCAAAATGTCTTTGTGTGCATCTCTCTCTATACTTTTTTTTTTAATGGGCTGCAAGCATTAAGGAATGAATTGACCTGCTACAACTTTAGTTGAGTAATTGGTATGGGCCAATTTTAATCTATCGTGGCATCTTTTAATTTGTTCATCTTAGCATCACAGGCACACATGTATTTTAGCAGGCTACTTTGGTTTGTGTGTGTGACCATAACAGGGAATGAAAACAAATATATCAAAATGGTATTTCCTCCCAACAGTGAATTGCTTTTATTTATTGAATTGTAAATTTTCTCAAGCATCCTTCACTCCTAACACATGCCCAAAATTTTGGAAATATGCAAATACTTGCATACAGGTAACTGGTGCCACTGGGCAAAATTCAACCCATAACGTTGCCATCATCACCTCTTCAAGTTTAGAGACAAGAGCAAGTTATGGATATTACGTGTGCGGACACACACACACACACACACACACAGAGAGAGAGAGAGAGATGGGTAATGAAGCATATATGCAGCTTAATAATGAATCTTATACCTTTGAAAAGAAATCAGTTCCACTGTGTTCAGTGGTGCTAACTCCCAGACAAATGCACAGAGGATTTTAGCCAAAATCCAACACACACACACACACACACACACACACACACAAACACACACACTACACCAAATCTGATAATCTAAGGCCAAACTAGATATATGAGATTGTGATCAGGATCTTTGACATATATTTGCTTGTGTTTTAATATTAATCAGCAGTGATATATGAGCACTTTGAGGACTGGAGGAAGCTTATATTATAATAACATTGTTAGTCTTTTAGAAGTCGCAAGCACCCTGTTGTGGTTTGGTTGCAATCAGTGCTTTATTTTCCACAGAAAATTTTCCATTTCAAAAATTCATTAGTAACAAATAACGGATGCCAATTGCAAGTAGATATTAGGAAAGCTTTGAAAGCTTCTATTTTACCCTTATATTTTAAGCACAAGTAAACTAAACATACTATTACAAAGGCCGTGCGCCACTCTCAATCACTGCTGAGCAGTAGGAAGATTCCAGGGGCCTCTAGGCACGCACTCTTTAAGAAATAGGTTTTATTGCACACATGGAGGAAGTGCATAATTTACAATGTTCACATCTCAAGAGGTGCTTGTTCCTGCAGCACTGCTGCATGAGATTCCAAGGCAGATTCTGTGTCTCTGTCCCAGTCTGCCTTCAGCCAGCCCACCAAGATGGTTCTGTGTCTCTGTCCCAGTCTGCCTTCAGCCAGCCCACCAAGATGGTTCTAACCTTAGCGCCAACATGGAGTTTGACCTATTTCATGCTTCTCCCTCCCAGAAAACCCCTTGCTAAGCAGCTCCTCCCATTCTATGCACTATTGAAAGCCTAGTTTTAAAGGGTGACAATTTCCCTGTGTGACAACATGCCCACGTTGCCCTGGCCACCTTGCCCTGGGTTACCTGTAGGGCCTTTTCTTCTTGTAGATCGTGGAAAAACAAGCTCACCCTGACAGTTCTGATTAAACCTCAGGACTCAAGAATCTAGAGGGGGAAATCTGGCACCCAAGGATATGGGGTACCGCGGTTCCCTAACTTCTAAAAATACTACATTAGATCCCTCTCTAGAGCATCAGAGAATTTTCCAAGGTTTTCTTTCAGAAAACCATCACTGGCTTTAACTACCATCTAGAGTTTACTTAACAAAAACGTGTGGGAATCAGACAACATCTGCAACACAACCAAACTAAAAACCTGCATCAATATAGTCCAGGATTCCCCAGTAGAACTTATGCACATCATCTCACAAGTCCCTGCCAACTGACAAATTTTAATTGACTTATTGCTTTCCTTCAAATTAATTGGATTTTTTTTCCCCCAGAGCAGGAATCACCAAGTTCAGCTGATAATTTGTTTAAAGGCAAAATGAGCTGGCAATTCCTGAACATGCTGTGGTTTGAAACCAGGAGACTCCAATGTAGTGCCCTACTACGGAACTCACACTCATTTAGTAAAACGTATGTACAATATTTATAAGTTGTCGGAAATAACTATTTGTTCTGTGGTCGAAGGGAACAGTAGGAAGGAACATGTGCAGCAGCACTGCCAAATGTAAGGAAATTTCTGTTCTCTGAGCAATGTCCACATGAGAATCCTGTATATGCTACCTTGAGTTCCATAAGTGACAGTTTTCTACATCGGTGTTATTTGAAATTGATTTTCAATATTCTCATATGCTGTGTACATATTGGGGTTTTTTTCACACTCAAAAGAAACAGCCATCACAAAGTGTTGTTAGCCCCCAAAACAGCTTGATCTTGCTAACAGCCCCCAAAGCCAAAGGAAAATAGTTTGAAGTAATGGCTTAAAAACAAAACTCTACCACTAAACTATGACAGGAAAACAGCCAAATAAAGCCACTTCTTTAAAGGGACATTTTAAAGTTCCCTGTGTGAGTTTTAAACCTGTCAATCTTGATCTGGAAAGGAAGAGTCCCATGTCAACACGACTAATTGAAAAAGCAGAAACTGGATTAAAAAAGAAAGAAAGACAGGCATACCAAGTGAACATACCAAAGTGAATAGTATACCCACAATCCCATTCTCACCAAGGTGGTTGGAACCCTGCTATACTTTCTGTGAGAGAGCTGAGATACAGAGGAGATATATTCATGGAAATTAACAATTTACAATGAATATGAATCTTTTATTGACTGATCCATTATGTGTGTATGTGTGTGTTGTTGTCGTTTTTTAAAAAACCTTTACAATTAGCAGTCAAGACTAAGAATCATTATTAAATATTTGTAGTAAAAAAATAAAAAAAATAACTAAATCAGTGCCTTGCAGAAATTAAATCTGCAAAAGAGGACAATTCATATTTTTAATCCCCCTAGCAGATATGCCAATTTCACCCAAGAAGTTCAGAGTTTACTGCTGATTTCCAGTAAGACTTCTATAACAGTGTATATATATATATATATATATATATATATATGAAAAGTTACTACATGAACAACCACAAGGATCATTACTTTTGAGCACAATCCCCAATTCCCTTCAACAAGAACAGAGCTTATGTGAATGCTACTCTGGGCAGCCTTATTACAGACTGCAGATATTCCACAATATGCTAATTAAAAAAAATACACCACAGCTATTCAGTTTTTATACCTGAAGGTTTTATTCCTCTGCAATTAAACACTAAAAATAAAAAAGTGATCATGAACATAGTACGTCTGAGGATAGAAGTATTGAAAAATCAAATGTGTGTTTACATTGCCATGTAAGATAGCTAGGGCTAGGTGAAACATCACCTAACTCTCCTCCAGAAATTATCCAGAGCAAATGGATTAATAGTTTGAACACACATAAAATTAAACATGGACTCCAGAATGGACCTAGATGTGAACCTAAGCCTGCCTCAGAGTAGTAGTATTGCTAGACACTAGGACCTGTGGCCACCAGATGGAGACAGTATGGGCCACAGTCAATGATGAATAAAGCCGCAATATCTAGAAGGCCAGACGTTCCCCATCCCCATCCCATCCCAGGATGCCCTCAGAGCAGAATAAATCTCTGTACATTGTTTTAACTACTTGAAGTGGGTCTAGTGCAGCCAGGCAGTCTCCTAATCTTGGGTGAAAGGCCCATTTATAATGTTGTTTACAGTACAGAGCTTCAGTTCCTCTTGCAGCCTTTGCAGCTGTAATGGGAGCTCTCATAGATGTTCCCACCACATCCCTTTGGTGGTGGAAGGAATGTTGACCTTGGAGAACAGCCATAAAGTGTACAGTGCTTGAGTGAGCCTTCCTCTCAGGAAAAGGAGGACATGACTGGGTGCTGTAAACCCCCTTGCTCTCAAGGGGAGTCCAACATAAGCCAGAAAGGTGGTGGTTCACCTTGACTGACCTGAAGATGCACAAATGTACCTTTCCTGGAATGCAGTTGTGCTTCATAAGATAATCACCTTCTGATTAGCAAGGGAATACATAACTACACATTTTACCCAAACCTGGAGCAGCTACTTTTTCTTCCTCAACAGACGACAAGGACAACAACTCTGGGAGAGGCAATCCGGCTGCCAGTGCCACAATTGTAGGCCTGTGCTCACACTGTTGAACTGGTAAACTGACGTTAGGCTGCTGAGGGAACACAGTTTGGCTGCATACAATGAGATTTTCCATTGTATTCCCCTCGGAAAACTGTTTTTCCCTTCATCTGCCACCACTTTCACACACAAGGCATCCACAAACAGCTGAATGTCTAGTCCCTGTCAGGATGTAGCAATGTAGATCTGGCAATCAGGATAGCAACATACAAACACATGAAGCCAAAACTGCAGACTGAAAGGTTTATTTCCTCACAAATATTAGAGGGATCTTCTATCAGCCGACACCTTCTAAAAACTTTTTAAATCTGCCTCCATCCCATCAGGGTGCTCTGTTAGAATTCTGATGAAATCTGCCTACCTTGGATTTTGAGGTTCCACTATAGCAGACATGTTTACCAAAGTAGAACTCAAAACATTGGAACTTACAACGTCCCAGAAATACATCCTAGATTTCCCCCCAAGCTCTTTCATCACAAAGTTTGGCAAAAGGATCTGTATGGATGTGGCAAAATAATTCGACTGTAGGGGAGGCACGGGAAGGTGCTCAGAAGGCTGAGGTGGGAGACAACACACAGGGAAGGTGCAAGGTAGGGTTGGGAGAATTGTTCTCCATCCAAGGTCCATATTCTCTTGTGGGGATCCTTCCTAGGAGGAAAGGCGGGTGGAACAATGGTTGTGACTCTCACCTTGGCATGGTTGGCTAGATTCCACCCAGTGACCGAAGCAAGAATAAGTCTACTCAGGGAAGAGGGGCCCAGTGAGTGTGTCTTGCTAAAGATCTGCCAAAACCCAGAGAGCCTCCTACCTACCTCTCATCACAAGAACGATGAGTAATATGTCCAGGTTCAGATCCTAGGTAAGCCGAGCTGTGCATCTCAGCTGCCTATTGATGCCAACCTCCCTTGGGCAGCATAGCTGAAAGAGTAATAATATAACCTCCTCCTCCATCCCATTCTTAATAGTTTGCTGCTTATGCTATGTTGCTGTATTAAACTTGAGGCCTTTTTCATCTCAGCTGTTGGTCTCTGCCTCTTTATTGCCTCCCCCTTACAATTCTTCCTTTCTTTTTTTTGCAATATCTCCCCTAAGAGATTTTAATGATCAAACACATTAGAAGATGCGTCATAATTGCTAACATCCTGCCTCCTCTCAACTTCTTAGTATCACAAACGTGTTTTAAACACGAGCAATTATAAAGTGGAAATGTTTGAAACACTAGTTTGATTGGTTTTTTGGGGGTTTTTTGGAGAGGCATTGGAAAACATCTTCTCAACTGAAAATGAGAGAAATTGATTTTTTTTTTAAAAAATGCAAAATAATCCCTAAAAATAAAATAGAATACTGTGACACTAATAGGCTGGCTGCCACTTGTTTACAGCCAAGTTGCAAAGCAGTGCTTACTTTAGACATGCATGCTTCCTTTGTCAAACTTTGGGTTCTCCTTTTTAAGGGCTTGTTGAACAGCCTACAGCACTCAAGAGACGGGTTTGATTTTGCACTTGTCAGGTTAGAAAATGGCAACCAGAGTAATTAGTAGTGACTGGATTTCGACATGCTAAAAACAGAGTGTGCTCTTTCAATAGCTCCAAATAAGCAAAGTCTAAATGAAGAGGGAGAGGCACAAAAACACTAGCAAAAGAAAACACCTGCTGAATCTGGCCATTACACACACACACACACACACAGACACATTGTGGCAAAGATTCCCATCATTTTGTTGGCTGTGTTGGGAGTCCTTCTGAATCCGGAACTGTATCTGTACACAAATTGTGCATAACAAAATCGGCTCTTGCCTGCAAAACCTGCTGCAACAAACCAGCATTTCACACATTTAGCACACAGATGATCTTGTATATGCAGCAGAGGTTTGGATGCCATCCCTAACATGCTACCTACTTTGCAGTCCTTGTCAGATCCTGCCTGATTTGCCCACGCTGCTGTCTGATTCAATTGGTTGAACTGATTTAGTAACCCGTGACAGCATCACACCAGATGGAGCAATGTGGGACCATGGAATACATTGTGAATGTATACATAATTACATACACACATTATTTTGAAGATCTTTTATGCATCTCGACATTTCAATTTTTGAATGTCCCCCCCCCTTTATTTTCTATTGCGCTAGCCAAAGGCCATGGCTACATCCAAAGAAGGAAGGGAGGGAAACAGCACTTGCTACATATGCAGTCAAACCATGGTCAAATCCACCAGAATTTCTTATTACACAGAATAAAAAGTAATTCTCAAATAAAATGTGCAAATTAGATCTCAGAGTCTCCTTTGCAACTTGGAAATTGCCCATCCAGTTCTTTCTTCCTAATCTTCCTAGCTGCCAGGGCATAAAGAGCCACCTTATAAGTCACAGAGTCATCAGTATCACTCAGCAGCCATTTCGAATGTATTTTCTTTAAATGTGTCCAAATCTTTTGCATTTTTTTTGAGGCAAGAACTGCACTGCAAAATTTGGAGAACTGTGATTTTTGCCTGTTATACTTCTTGTGACACTGGCCACTAAAGGCAAATGCCAGAGATTTTATTAGGAAAACATTTTTGTAATGGCCACAGCATCTTACAGACCTCCGTACCAAGCTTTTACATACTTAACCAGTCTGGTTTTGGACTACAACTCCCATAAGCTTCATCCAGTACACCGTACCAAGTTTGTTCTCCCTGTGTTGATTCTGCCTAAAATCCTTACTTGCTGTTGTCGGTTGGTTGGTTGGTTGGTTGGTTGGCTGGTTGGTTGACATTCATCCATCTCAGACAATGGAGGAGCACACTTTTGGGGGTGAAGTCAAACTGTTGCCAGCACACCACACATCAAAGCTGAGCCAGACAAGTGTATTGGCAAGCCAACAACGGCAATAGCCCACCTCTCCAAAAGACTGTGGGAGAATGGGATGCCTTGGTCCAAGACCAAGACCAAGATGAAGGTCTACTGGGCTTGCATGTTGACTATGCTACTTAATGGAAGTAAGTCATGGGCAACTTACAACTGCCAGGAGCGACCCCTCAATGCCTTCCACATGCGCTGTGTCAGGAAGATTTTGGGCATTACATGGAAGGACAGAGTCTCAAACAAAGATGTGCTCTCCCAAGCTCACATTTCCAGCATGTCTGCACTCCTGTCTTAGTAATGTCTACATCAGCGAGTTTCCCCTCTAAATCTAGCACTAGTTCTTATAGTGATAGCCTCATATTTCTTACACCCAGCAAACATACACCATCCAGGAAAGTCTTGAAGAGAGCAAACTAGGAGTGTGTCTATATACACTGTCTTGAACATATTAATGGGATCCAATCTGAAGTGCTTAAATTGAGCACACCCCTTCCCCCGCCACAAAATACCATGCAGCACTTAAAACTTTTGAAATTTGGATGCACCAATCATCTGTGTAAAATGTCAAATTAAGCCCACTGTAGCATTTTAAGAATCAATTCAGCTAAAAATTAATCTGGCCTCTGCATGGAGCAAGCTCTGAAAAATTGATTTCCATGGTCTTGCACAGAGTGGATGTCAGACACAATTTTTGCTAACTGGGCTCCTGAGACAGTGAAGCCTGTAGAAGAATCAAGGACCAGATTTTCCCCCATCTTTCAGCCACCCCACCCATGCAATGAACTGCATTAGCAGTTTCTATTTTAATTAATATTTACTCTGAAGAAATAGAAAACACACTACAGGAAGACGTAGGGTTAAAGCCAGGCTGACTACAACATGGAATGGCTTGCTTTACACGCCCAGCATGGCCTGTGGGAAAATTCAGTAAGCATGTGGTGGTGACTCTGCTAGAATCATAAAACTGTAGAATTGAAAGGGACCCTCAGGCTCATCTAGTCCAACCTTCTGCAATGTGGGAATCTCAACTAAAGCATCCATGACAGTTGGCCATCTCACCTCTCCGTGGAAAATTCTACAGTCATGTATGGGCAATCTACCCAGAAGATATTTGTATTTCAAGGAGATAGTGAACTGACACAGTTACCCTTCCTCCCTCTGTTTGTTTCCCCTTCTCTATCTGTTATTCAGCTCTTTGATGGCTGAGAACAGCCTTTAATACCCTAATCTGTGGAAGGAAGTGATAGTGCTGGGGGCCTTTACCTTCTTTGATGTTAGACATTGTTTGGAGAACATGAGGCACTGAGAGAGGTGGCTAATGAATAATATGCTCATAGCCAGTCGAGCAAGTCAAACAGGCTAACAGGCTAGCTATCTATAAATCAGATGGTGTTGGGCATCGTCTATTGGCAAGACAAGTCATCACAAGCAGAGCCCAGCCAGAAACATCAAGAAAAAGGACAAATACATTTTTAAACCATAAACTGATGGTATATACCAGCATCAGAGAACTCTTTTCAGCCTGCAGTGGCACACTCTGGGCATGCCAGTGGTGGGTGGGGCCAGGGGAAAGTGGGCGGAGCAACAAATGTAAGCTTGATACAGTAAGCTAGTTCACACACAAGCATGTGCCCCTCTCTATCCTCCAACCAAGGAAACCAATGACAGAGTTCAAGGATACATTCCAGCCTGGTCAAAATGGTCAAGGATTGTGTTCTACGGTCTGAGGATACAGTGTGTGGCTAGGAAAGGGGTGTGCTGTGAAGAGATACACGAAGAGATACCCAGTTCAAATACTCAAGGCCTCCCTAGCACAGAGACTCATGGTTCCAAGCCATTTGAGGAAGTACTTCCTAACATTATTCCATAAGGGGAAATGAATTGCCATGGGGAGGCTGCTTTCAGCGGCATTTTATTTTATTTTTTTGTGGGGAGAGGAGACAGGTTTCTATTTCAATGCTGATTTCTCTCAGTTTCTCAGTTTTCCAATTCAGTTCATTTCTCTACATTTCCTAACCAGTTAGTGTGTGCGTGTCTGGGTGGAAATCTTCATGAAAACCAGCACTTTAATGCAAATTTAATGCATATTCCTTTTCCGTATGCAATTTTGCCTAATACATTTATGCAAATCAGTTCCCCTTAATATAATACATGCTGTGTGCTATTTTCATTTGTACATTTACATTAGTATATGCAATTTCAGAAATTTTTCTGGCCGGGAGGCCTGCATTGCAAAATTCAGAGGAATGCGAATTTTGAAGGCGGGCTGTGTTTCAGTTCTTGTCTTGTTTCAAAAAGCGTGAATCGGGTAGGTTTGCATTTAAACGTGAACCAAATCAAAATCACCCCCCATCCCTACTATGGTAGCCAAATGGAACCTCCAAGACCAGGGGCAGTGTATCAGTGAACACCATCTGCTAAAGCAAAACAATCAGGGAAGGAAGGCCGCCAGCTTCATGGTTACCTCATGAGCATACTGGATTAAATGCTTCCTTGGCACGATCAAGAAAGGCAATTATTGTATTCGTGCCGCTGACACGGTTTGTATCACGGCACAGTTTGGAGAAACAACTAAGAAAGACAAAAAAAAAAAAACAGTACAGCTAAAGACTATTAGGGGAAAACACAAGTTTATGTTTGGCAAACTGTAGCTTGACCCTTGCTAACTGGAGCCACAGAACCAGCCACTCCTGTTAAATTGCACATACCCAGCAGTGCTCGTTATTAAAAAAGTACAGTACCAAGGAACTCATTAAAGTGTGAAATTACAGCAGCAGTTGCAGCTAAAAATTTAATATAAAGATAGTCACAAAGGTGAGATCAGCATCAGCAGGTAACCTGCTCTAAGAAGCTCTTCCTCTCCTTCTTCTTTTTTCCCCAAGAGGGGCAAGTGGTGGGGGGGGGGGAGAAATAGGAACAGCATGTATTTCTGCAGTAAAGAGAATTCTCCTAGTTCATCATTTTAAATAACCTGTCAGAGTTGCCATTAAGAAGTTGAGTGGCTTTGATTGCTTTCTGTTATATCTCCAATTAGGAGCACAGGAAAACCCGGCATTTTTTCCGTCCCTCTACAACAAACTCTGGGTTTGAGTTGGCCGCTACCTCTTAGGACCTGCAAACAAGGCTTCTGGCCAAAGTGGCAGCCCAGTGTCAATTCCCACCCCCCACTCCATACTGTAAGGTTTAATTTGGTGTAGTTCGTGTCCTCTGAACATCACTGCAATATGCACCAAGCCTCATGGAAACAAGGCAGAAAACTCACATTGTACTGATGTCTGGACATGAGAAAAGGCGCTCAGAGGTAGAACTCATGCTTTGGTCCTCATGCAGAACAGGGAGCTGGAAAAGACCTCTCTCTGAAACCATGGAGAACTGCTGATATTCCATGGTCTCAGTGAATATACTGGACTGCTGTCTTGCCTTGGTAATGGACTGGATGAGAGCCAACATACTTAAGCTCAATCTAAAAAAGACCAAGGCACTGTTGGTGGGTGGTTCCCTAGACCGGACCGATAGGAGGTTGCCTGCTCTTGATGGGGTTACACACCCTCTGAAGGAGCAGATAAATTGCTTGGGGGTACTTCTCTGTTGCTTGAGGCCCAGATGGCTAACTGTGCTCCCGGAACTTCTAGGTTAAATTACTGCAGTGTGTTATATGTGGGTTTGCCTCTGAAGACGATTCAGAAACTTCAGCTGCTGCAGATTTTGGCACCCAGGTTGCTCACTGGGGCAAGACGGTTTGAGCATATAATGTCAATTCTGGCCTGATTGCACTGGCTGCAAAATAGTTTCCGGGCCCAATTCAAAGTGCTGGTTTCGACCTATAAAGCCTTAAACAGCTCAGGACTGCAATAGTAGCTGGGGCAACCCAGCCAGATGGGTGGGGTATAAATAATAAAATTAGTGTTATTTTTATCACCTGAAGGACTGCTTCCCTCCATATGGACTTATCCAGACCCTGAAATCATCATCTCTTTGTCATGTGCCTCTTCCACGAGAGGTCGGGAGGTTTCGAATATGAGAACAGGCCTTTTCTGCAGTGGCTCCCCCATTTGTGGAATGTTCTCCCCAGGGTGGCATATGGCAGCGCACGTTAGAGGTGTTGATTTGCCAAATTTCCTTTAAAAAAGAGCTCAAAAGCTTCATGTCTATTGGAGATTCACTTTCTGAAATATGGCAACCCTACTTTAGGCACTAAGGCAAAAACATTCTGCTTCAACCAGGCCTTTGGCTGATTAACATCCTATACCCTTTTAAATGTATTTGTGGTTTGTTGGTTTGCATTTATTGTGTTCTTATTTATATTCTGTATTTTTATCTTGCTGTGAATAGCGTCCTGAGATCTACAGATGAAGGGCGGTAAACAAATTTTAAAAACAACAATAACAAAAACAGATATAGTCAGGCAATGCTAAGCTAGATTAATCCATGTTCTGATTTGGTATAAGGCATCTTGATGATCATAAACAAGGAAGGGAAGGATGTGAGATGTGAGCCAGAGCTGTCATATTTGGCAGAAGCACCATGTTCTTTGTAGCGTTGCATTTAATGCTGCAACCACAATGAGCACAGTTAGTTTTTAAGTGGTTTCCAATTGCACCCAATTTCTTTGTTGATGAATGTTAGCTATGACTTGATCCTGGAGCAAAGAAATACACAATCTTCCAGGATGAGGTAGAGTTCAGAACAGGGGAAGTCTAAGAAAGGCACAGGATCTGTGGGTGTCAGAATCTTCTGAGCTGTCATCATTGAAACTCGTTGCTCTAAAGTAGCAGTTCCATCTATTTCAATGGAAATAATCAATGTACAGATTGACCCGCTGAAGCAGGTGATGAAAGAACTACTGCCTGCAACAAAAGCCCACGCTTGTGCCATCTTCTCTAATTAGCTGTTCCAGGAAGAGACAGCTTTGAAAGTACATTAAATCCCCAAGAGGCTATTCAGCTTTGGAGCCAACCATGGAGAGATGGCAATGCAGGTGACAGAGAAATTTTGCTCAATTTTCTGTGCATCTGTTTGAGCCTCCCACAGTTTTGCGCCATACTGGAGTAAACATCATCCCAATAATTCCTTTGCAGGAGAGCTGGCTTGTGTAATTCAAATGATAACATTCCACTTTTTCTGCAAAGTTAGACATTCTGATCTGCATAACCTTAATTTAGAGACTTTATATATATATTTTTGTGTGTGTGTGTGTGTGTGTGTGTGTGTGTGTGTACGTCCATGCACACACACACCCGCGCAAACACACATTAACTAGAACTTGTTTGCTACCTGGTGATGTTTCTCCTGCCTTTGCCACTCCATTTGTATTAAATATTTAAGCTCCTACTTCCAGAGTTCCACATTTTAATGAGCGCCTTGCTATTTTTCACCTACGCCCACTGCTCTGTACTGCATGGAGTTTGAAAGGAAGTGTTTGGGGTTAGTGTTTCATTTACTACATGTCAAAATAGTACTGGGGTCAGACACCAGTGCATATATTTGGGGAGGCTGACTTAAAATAATCGTGCTTAAGTGTAATTATATATCAAGTTAGTATCTCTCTCACACAGGCACATGAACATGCATGGATACAGAAAACAGAAGCCCAGAAAAGAAAATGTTGTTAACATTCCATTCAGCTACATTTCAAAGCCATTTCTAGCATAATTACCTTTAGCTAAAGTCGTTTCCATGCGCTGCTCTGGTTCACCACATGACCCAGAAGCTGTACGCCGGCTCCCTCGGCCAATAAAGCGAGATGAGCGCCGCAACCCCAGAGTCGTCCATAACTGGACCTAATGGTCAGGGGTCCCTTTACCTTTTTTAAGTCATGGGCATCCAAGAATGTAGATCCACCAGGAAGGGTTTCATATAACTAGCCAATGTTGGGCGTTCAAAATAATGTGTCAGAGCTCAAACTGAGTAGGGGGCATAGGGTACCCCCAACATCCCTGTGTGTGCCAGCTCCACTTTATGACATTCCAGCTTTCTAAAGGTAGATTTTACATATATTCAGTTGCATGGTGTTAGAACCCTCCCCACAGTCAGGTATCTTACTGATCCTTCTGATTATATGGAAATTATATTGTTGTGTGTTAGTAGGTGCTAGACATTTCTAAATTCCTGGAACCTGTAAGTGTTAGAATTTATTCAGGCCTTGGGGTGTTAAAACTCTGGGTACAAGATCTGTGTGTATTAAATTGTGTACAGTGGTACCTTGGGTTCTAGAGGTCCGTTCTTAACCCGAAACAGTTCTTAACCTGAGGCACGCTTTTGCTAACAGGGCCTCCCGCTGCTGCTGCGCCGCTGGTGTGCAATTTCCGTTCTCATCCTGGGGCAAAGTTTGTAACCTGAGGTACTACTTCCGGGTTAGCAGAGTTTGTAACCTGAAGCATTTGTAACCCGAGGTGTTTGTAACCCAAGGTACCACTGTACTAGACAAATCTGTACTAGACAAATCAACAAGTGTCAACAGTTAATTAATCCAGGCTGGATTTCTACAGGAGGTGTTTGCATGGGGGGGTGAACAATTAAGGAAGCAGATGATCAAAGGAGCTTTCTGTGAGATGGCAAATGAGTTGGGCCCCTCCTTCAACATATAAAGTAAGATTTTGGAGTAGAGCGTGAGAAGTAATGTGAGTTAGAAACTTAGGTTAGGAAGTGGTGATGTGATGGAGAGGGGGGGAAGAGGAAGCAGAAGAGGCAGAGCAACATTTGAGAGCAATGGCTGAGGTCTGTTTGAATCCAAGACTGCAGCTTGGGAGAAGGAAGCACCTCTTGGGGTGCTGATTATGTGGACCCCTTCATCATAGACTCAGGTTGTATATATGTGTAAATAAACCGTATATGATAAAGACACCATAGTCTCTGCTGTGCCTCATTTCCAAAAGGAAGCATAAACCCTGGGTAAGAGCCTGAAACCCCTGGAATCCCACACCACTCGGAGAGTCCATCTGAGTGGGATGGAATCTACAAAAATTATGGAGGAGACCCTATAGCATATCCTTGAAAAGAAGGACAAGGACAACACACACACACAAATGTTGGTGACAGCACCAGCATGCACCCACACTCCCTAGCCAATTGAACCTTGTGCATTGTAGGTGGGGTAGACAGTGTAGCAAGCATGGGAAGGAATTTAACTCTCCCCTCTGCTTTAATATTCTCTACATCCGGTGGTATGATTTCAGTTTTGCCTAAAATAACAAGTGTTATACCAAAGAGGAGCTAAAGAAATTATCTTTTAAGTGTATCATTGTCCTGGGTTTTTGAAATGCCTCCTCTTGTAGTATCACTATTTTAATTGCACATTAATGTATACGAATAGGGCCATGTGCCTTGGATATTTAGTGCTGCACCAGTTGAAGAACAGAGGAATGGCTGATATATCAACTTCAGTTTGAAACTGTAAAAAACAAAGCAAAAAACAACACCAAAACCCCCCACATTTTAGAAATAAAAGGATACTGCTGTCTGTTGCATTTCTCCTTCCCTTTTTAGCATTTTAAATTAATGTTTGTTATTCCAGAGCATGATTAAGTCAATTGTGCATGAGATGTGCAGATCTGCACCACTGCCTATGCTTTTAAACAAGAAACATGATGCACAATTGTGGGCAATGCTGCCCCTAGTATTTGCATAAAAATATCATTTGGACCTATTTTTGAGAAAGTTGCATATCCCCATTTACACACGTCCCGGATATTTGCTCTGGCATTCAGAAGAAGAAGAAAAATGTCTATGGAAATACAGGGCCAGATGTCACACAGTCGGCTAAATAAAGTCTTATATTCATTGTTTGATCACAGTTATTTTGAATGTTATGTCATAATCATTGCAATTCTAGAATTTATTCTATTTGGAATGAAGAGAATAGATCCATATAGTATTTCAAAAAAGAAAGAAAGAGGGAAATTACACACACACACACACACACACACACACACACACACACACTCAAATATAGCAAGAAGATCCTTCTTTCTGGAAGGAAACAAACCCAGGAATCAAATATCTGAGATACAGATTTCAGGTGCCTTCCCTTATCCTATACAAACTTGTCCTTGAGGTTCATAAATTCACACTTTTCTCCGTGTCCCTTCTAAACAAAAACATTTATTAAGTAGGATACTGCATGGACAAATAATAGTACAAACACCATCTGCAGCAGCACAACTGGATGCCTTCATCTGCCCCAGCTGCAACAAAACTATTTCCTGTGTCTGTTTCTACGGCCACAGCAGGCGCTGTAACTCTACAACGATTTGACTTCACTCCCAAAGGTGCACTCTTCCATCGTCTCTAAAAAGAGACAATTCCTCCATCAATTCCTATTAGAAAATTGCCTTAGAAGGGAGGGCTGTGCCAAAGTAGCTTCAACATCAAGACAAGCCTCTTCACAGTGTGCGGATATTGAAGACAGAAGTTTCACATCTCCAATCTGATATTCAAGTTTCCCAGAATATTCAAGGACACCCAAATATATATAAAAGCTACTGTGCTAATGCAATTCTCCAGGCCGCATTAAGTAAGCCATGTTGACAATGATGTTTGTGCAAGAGCCACATCCGAGGAATCTGTAGTGCTGGCACAGTCACAAAACAGTGTAGCAAGAGCCATTCATTAACTCATTTATAAACAGGCAGCATACACACAGTCAACACACTGCCATCCTTTGCATATGCAGAGAACTAGTGGAGGGGGTGAGTGGCTGTGTTTTATTTTGGCCTTCTCTGCTGCATTCTTTCACCATTCATCATCTCCTGCTGGGTTCTGATACAGAGATGATCATTGGCTTTAGGCCACAAGGCAGCAGCTTTTGACAACCAAGGAACAATGAAAAATAGAAATCCCCAGCCAAAAGACAAATGCACCAGGATAATGGGGGGGGGGGGGGGATACACAAGAAAAACAAATACATGGTTTTGTTTTGTTATAGTACAAAGTTCACTCCCCTGCTCACAAGTAACTGACAGTTTTCTTTGTCCACTTATCAATACGCGGAGTTTGTTAATCCAGGGCAAAAGAGTCATGCTTACAGTACTGGGAAAATGCAAGAAGCTCACCTTCAGGAACTCAAAAGTGTTCCATAAGGCCATACAGTGGTACCTCGGGTTAAGAGCTTATTTCGTTTCAGAGGTCCATTCTTAACCTGAAACTGTTCTTAACCTGAGGTACCACTTTCGCTAATGGGGCCTCCTGCTGCCGCCTCCCCGCTGCTGCGCGATTTCTGTTCTCATCCTGAGGTAAAGTTCTCAACCCAAGGTACTACTTCCAGGTTAGTGGAGTTTGTAACCTGAAGCATCTGCAACCCGAGGTGTCTGTAACCCGAGGTACCACTGTATTTGGGCACAATGTGGCTTGCAGGTCTAAGGCAGAGGTGGACTTGGGTCTTTCAAATTTCAGCGGTTCTCTGTGTGAGGCAAACATTTGGTGCCTCCTCCACTCTTGCCTTCTGTTCTGCTCAATTCACTACATCATAGTTGTGGTGCCCTGTGGCGCCCCCTAGGCTCAGCACCCAGTGCTGACCTAGGTCCACCTCTGTCTGAGGTACTTCAGTTGAGGCCTGGGAGAAAAAGAATGCCATGCAAAAAGGCTTTCAAAAGGCAAACATTGTGGCACAATTTCTCTTATTTTGGTCCATATTAATAAGAACATGTTATTTGGGGGTGGGGAGCAACAGAAATCAGTAAATATTTAGTGAAGTCAGACACACCACAGTCAGAAGAGAGTTCCATAACTGAGGCCGTCACTGAAAAGGCACCGTCTATTGTGCCTGCTAGCCTCATTGATCTGCTTGGCGTACGCTGGTTGGCATACAAAAAAGGGCCTTCAGACATGGCAGATTTACCAGTTGTTCAGGTAACCATTTATGGCTTTATATGCCAGGGCATTAGAAGGAGTCCAGAAATAACCAGTGTCCAGAGCAACTCATACAGTATTGCTGGCAAAAGTTCCAACCACTTTCCCCTACCAAGGTTTCAGTAGCTATGCTCTGCACCAGTTGAAGCATCCCAGCTATTCTTAAGGGCAGTTCCAAACACTGCAATGAAATACTCTAATCTGGATCTCACATGGGTAATCCAAGCTAGATCTGACTTTTCTAGATTGGGCTGCAGCTGGCACATATACTTAAGGCCCGATTGGCAGCAGGGGTGGGGGTAGAGAGAGGTTCATATGGAAATGAGCTGTGTTGAGGGAGCTGTGTGTGGAAGGGGATCACAATTTGGGTGGAGGGAGAGAGAAAGGAGAAGGAAAAATGTGTGTACAAGGAAGACAAGAGAGTTTCCTGGAGAAAACCATAATGGGGTGGCCTATGATTGCCCCCAAAACCTAGAACTAGCCCTGGTCCTTCAATAGATTTTCTGTTACAACTCTCCTCACCCTCAGCTCACACCAATCTGCATACCTAAATTCAATTTAGTTCACATTTAAAAGCAAACCTACGTGATTTACACTTTCTGAACGCAGCCATCTTTCAAAATTCATGCTACTCCAAATTTTGTAGTGTGGTTCTGCCGCCAAGTAACGTTTACAAAAATGAATGTACTAGAATAAGGTATGCATAAAAATGCATATATTTCTGTACATAATAACGTACAGCAATGCTTTATAATTGGGGCAAATTGTATGCAAAAAATGATGCATATAAGCCAAATTTGCATTAATATGCTGATGAGTTTTCACAAACGCTTTAACAAAATAATGTGTAATTGAGGAAAACTCAATTAGGATCTGAAGTTGAAACCCAACATATGTCACATTAGATAAATATACAAATGCTGCCATGCAAATGAGGTCTGGAAAGATCAATAATAAATGAACTAAAGAAGACCTGAGCAACAACCTGCAGATACTCTGTATAAATCCCCCAAAATATAGCGGCATTTTACTAGTAAGAAATAATAACCTAGAATCAAAGACTTGTAAAGCTAGAAGGGACCAGGAGGATCATCTAGTCCAACCCCATTCAATGCAGGAATCTTTTGCCCAATGTGGGGCTTGAACTCACAATCCTGAGATGAAGAGTCCCATGCTCTGCCAACTGAGCTATCCCAGAATATTCTGAACCCTGTTGACAAAAACTTTCACAATCCTAGGTGCAGACTTTTGGATCAAATATTCTCCAAGCCAATTTTTGGATTAGCTGATAACTTGATAGAAAACAGGAAGTTTTCATTTTCAAAAGGCAAAATCCTTCATTGTGTAATCATTTTACACAAAGATGGTGTCAACATATATTATATAATATGGCCCCAGTTCTTTCTTAAGCGGATTAATCTGCAACAAATATGGAAAGTTGATGCCAACTTTTTCATATATGCAAAAATATCTGCTACATAGTCATGTATCTTTAAGGAAAGAGATTTATTGCCAAATCAGTTCCACTGTTAATATAGGAATAAAAAGAGCTCCTTGATATTTCTCGCCCACACGGAAAACGTTTTAAAGTTGACACCTATATTTGTTATGTTACATCATTGGTAATTATTGTCCCCAAATTGTCAGAAACATGCATGCATAAAACAATATGGAACTTGGAAGAGCAAAATGGTTATGCACAGAAGAAAAACCATGGAGGAATAGGTTTGTTTCATGTAACGAAAAGAGGGGAAATGGGCAAATCCCAGAAGGCCTTCAGTGTAAGACTTGTTACAGAATGCAGCGCATAACTAAAGTTGAATGACTAATCAGTATTGACTACAGAATATGAAATTACATGTGTACTGCTGCTGTTCAACATGATAATACTAGCACAGAATATTCATTTGCAGTTAATATTTGCATGGTATAAAAAAAATGTAACATTTACAATCTCTCTCTCAGCATTAGTCCTCTGGGATGCCTAATTATGAAAAAAGCTGCTTCACAGAGAGTTAATTAATATTTTGGATCTTTAATCAAAGAGGGGATATAGACATATAACAGCATTCTCATCAGTTGTGGCTCAGGATGATCCTGTAGTCCCATTTGATTCCTCGCCTGGTGACAAAGTCATTCCTACAGTGCCAACCTTTACAAATAGGTATGCAAAAACTTCTGGTTGTATCTAAAGTTTACTCCCACCACCATGAGGCTCCACCATGTATGTACCGATACCCCTGTTTGAAGGAGTCATCTATCTGAGGGACTATCTTGTCCAGGCAAGTCCAAGCCTTTTTGCCGCCTGAAGTCAAGGGCAACATAGCACTGCTTCCCCTTCCACCTACAGAAGCCAGTCTAGAAGCTGAATCTTAATTCAACCCTGGAGATAGGGTCGTTTCATCTACCACATCTGAGGCAAGAGGTTAGCTTGTGGGAGAGATGCAGGATATGTTATGTACAGCTTCTCCTCCATCAGAGCAGAAAGACCAACAGGCCTTAAGAGGAACAACAAGGGAGCTGCTGCCCCCAGTATCTTCCACCTGAGGCAGTTGCCTCATTTTGTCCAATGGAAGGCCAGCCAAGAATGGTTTAAATATAAAGACCCACAACAAGGGAAAGCAAAGTGAGCAGCCACACCACTCTAAGCAGGCTGCAGACTGTGGAGGCACACAAAGTCACCTGGTCACAGATTCGTCCACTACCCCCCTCCTTAACTGAAATACAAAATTCAGCACAAAAGAAAATCATCACAGAAAACAGGTGTGAATTACTGAAGCAGAAACCAGAAAAGGGACGAGAGACTTTAGTAATAGATTCCAGACTTTTGATATAATAGAAATTTTAACAGGTGTATAAAAAGCACCCACCAACAAGAGAAATCACCAGAAGGGAGGACACCCTCTCTCAGTAGGAGCTCACCAGTTGAACCAAGAATTCAGGAAGATAGCTACACATGTACAATCTGACTGATTCTTTTCACCTGTTCAAAATTCATCTTGGAGTTCTTCAAAATCCTTGTTTTATTTTTAAAACTTTAGAGGGAAAGCAAGGTTGAATGAATGTGCGCGCACACACCCACCCTTCCTATTTTAGGTGCAATGCTAGTGTCATTGGCAGAGCATCTTGGCTGTTACTTATAAGGCTTACACCAGGGATGTCTCTGACCTGTGACAACTGCCTTTGGCAATAATTCCCTTCGCAGTGAACAGAAATCAGGTCATTTCACATCTACCTGCAGTTTGTATCATAACTATCAAGAAAGCTGCTGCCTTGGGAGGCCTTAATCAGGTAACATATGGCACACATTACAAGCATACATAATGCCCTATACACTTCCATGCCTTGGAGTTATTTTTAGATAATTACTATTTATCTTGTTTCACTGAAACACATTCTCCATCGCCTACAAAATTCAGCAATCATCCCATGAAGCATTTTCAACCATTTATAAATGTGCTAAAATAAATTCACTACAGGATCAGGATATTGAGTGCGTGCTGAACTCGCACAGTGACTATGACAAGCAGGTATCAGATGCTTCATGCCTCTCTCGTTGCTTGTAGAAGTTGTTACTCTAATGGCAGAGTTGGGTGACCCAGCTAAACTTGAGTAGAGACATAATTCTATGAATTTCCACCTTCAATTGGGTTGGGCATATGGCCACCATAAGCATTACCTTTATGACAGCTTTTTTCACCTCCTGTTTCAGTTATTGCGATTGAACAAATTGTGGTAACCACTAGTGCTATTTTTTATTAGAAAAAGAGTTGCCAGAAGTCACCATGAAAGCCTCCCTTTCATAGCAATGGTGCCCACCTGGAAGGTGCCAGAACTGAGTTTTGGTGAGTTCCGGCTGAAAAAAAGCCCTGATAAATGTGTATAAATGAACCACATTTAAAAGCAGTGGTCCTTATTACAAAATAGTCACATCCTTGTGATCCCAGCCAGGTCAAAACCAAGTCCTTTAGAACACTGCACACTCCTGCACACAACTGTAAAGAGGATGCAAAGCTTTTTAACCATGTTACTTAAAGCAGGTAAAAAATAAAAATGAGGTCATGTAAATCTATCCTTTTGAATTAACGTTATATAAGCCAACGGAGCCACAACGTATTGGGAAGATATTGAAGTTGCAAAGTGTACACAAGGTGTGGTTTACCCATGCACTTATACCACTCGATTTCTTGTCACTTGGTTAATTGGCATTTGATGACTCTCACTGTTAATTATCCTCAATGAAAAGTATTGTGTGAGAGATGACATTGGGCGAAATAGAAGTTCACTTTGAGGATATTAATCTGTCACAGCTCATTCATACATAACCATAACATCAAGTGGTGACTTTCAATGAGTGATGAATAGACATGTTTAATCCATCTATTCAGGATCGCAAACAAATCACTCAAATGGGGAAATGTTTAAGTATCATTGTTTCAATAATTCCTATTTTCCAATTACTCTTTCCCAGCTGCCTATATTCCAAATTAGTGTCTGTTGAAAGATTTGAAGATTTAAGTCTATGCTTCCGTGATGGCCCTATGCACTATGCCATGAAGAGAACATATTAGGAGTGTGTCTGTTCCTGGGTACATCTTTGTCAGTGACCTCTTTGGCTGTCTTTCACCAGCTTCTTCTACTTTACCAGATACAGTTGTTCCTAGGCAGGGATAATCTGACCCCTGTAGTTCATCTGTTGGTAACATAGAGGCTGAATTGCCATAAAAATAAAAATGTGCTTATTACAAAACGCTCAACATGGCCACAGGGATTAAAATGGTTGTGTGGAGGGAGCCACCATAAGGATTTGGGGAAATAATGGCCGTGAGATTAATCCAAAGTGAGATTAATTCAAAGTAAGGGTGTACCAAGATATGTGTCCTGTCCTGCTTGTAACCTGTGCTATAGGCAATACTGAGTTAATAGACAATGGTCTGTCTCAGCAGCATAATGCAGTTCTCTGCGTTCCTAGCTATAGAGAAGGGGAATTATCTTACGGGTGTTGCATATATTTTTTTAAAAATAATGTTTTTATTTATTTTCATGGTACAGAAGATAAATGTTGAGAAAATAATTGTTTTGCATGTGGGACATTGTTGCTTCAATCGTGAGTCTTGACATTTCAAAATATAAGGTGGAAGAGCTGGGAAAGTTCTCTGCCTAGGTGACTCAGAATGAAGACAGCTATGTATGTTCACATAACTTTTTGTTTTTGAATGTTGCTTCAAGGAGCCGTTCTGTGTTATTGATCAAGTCATCTGCTGTACCTCAGGAACAACAGAAATGGCCGAGATACTAATGCTTTGGGATGCTTTCTGCTATACTGGCGAGACGGTGTTTTGTAATTCTTGTGAAATACATAAAAGAGAAGGATGATGTTGTGCAAGGGATGCTGCTGATTAGACCATTTTGAGGTCCTCTATCTCTCTCTTCTAAAGCAGAGCCTCGGAGCAGTCCGACTCTGGCATTGCACAAGCAGCTCTCGAGTTGCATCAAAACAACATCCTAGTGCCTCACAGCAGAGGAACGGAAATAGTGCTGACTGACTTATTCTCTCTCTTGGCAGAATCGTTTCAAAATGAAATCTGAACAGTAGCAGCCATTCTGACACTTTTGAGTTCCCCTTGAGTACAATTTGAGCAAGTAATTTCAAGTGGAGGGGGAATAGATACCCCGGAGCAAAGTAAAAAAACAATGCAGTAATCTCTCATGAATAAGGAAATCTTGCACATTGATTAGATTAATAAAAACAAAAAAGAAAGGGATATTTTATTACATTCTATATATAGTAAGGCTGATTCACCCAGCCATGAGACAACAAAAATGTGATGGTATTTCTGCACTGCCCACTGCAAAACTCAGTGATTATTTAAAAAGGATAAAAATGTGTGCTTTATCTAAACTGGGAACACAATTTCTATCCCACAATTCATTAAGGCTGTTTGGTGCCACCTCGATAGCTGAAATTTGGTACACATGTTGTCAGAGAAAGCACAATTGCTACATAAATCTGGGATCTAATTGTCAAGGCTTAGGAGCTATAGTGTTGTTGTTTTTTGATCATGAAATTGAAGCAGCAGCAAGCAATGCCACAAACAGGACTGAATGTTGGTTCTCAGTATTTTGAAAACAGCTTAGGCATTAAAATAGAATCCACTGTTACATAAAGCCAAACAAAGCAACTATCAACTGCTTCCTACATATGGATCCAGCATGATTTGCAATGCGCACCCCCCCCCCCTAATATAATGGCAATGATAAAGCTTCGGCTATATAGAAAGTACGCCAAATATTTACACTTTATTAAACTTGTGTGCTCAGTGATCTACATCTGTTAATCTGCTTTGTGGAGTATTTCTGCCTCAGCAGATTGCCAACTGGACAATGCCAGCTCTCGAGTAGAACTTGAGCAAAACAGAGCAGATACTGCCACAGAAGCACTGAAGCTTGGTCCTATCGATTTAGAAAGCCAAATCTATTGTTGCAATTGCCTTGTTGGTGACTTGAAATAAACTCTGGATGTTAACCAGGAAGTCGGATGGAAAGGCACTTCCCATTTGGTCATAACTTTAAATTGGAGATTGAGAATTTGCTGGGCATTCAGCTGCATGAGTGTATGGGTGATGACTACTAGTCCGTTTAAAGGACATTGTGGTTCCAGGACCCGATCCCCGCTTTGTGGAATGAAAACACACGGACACGGAATATAAGGTTAATGGGCAAGAAAAGGCCACAACTTTATTGATTACAGCAAGTGAGAAGGTATTGGCTTAGGCATTGGACCACGACAAATTGACTCCACCCACTCGGAGAGGGGTGAGCCTGAAGAGGGGTTAACCACCAGTAGGGGGAGCCTGTTGATGCTAATACAACTATAAGCTCTCCCCTGATGTCACCGAGGGTCGTGCCATGGCCTCCCGCCAAGCAGGCATCGGACAGAATACACGACCGCCGGATTCCTTTAATGGAATACCCAAACTTGAAGGCATAGGCGATGGCCACACCTACCCCTCCCACACACCACAAACACATTCCAATGCCTAACCGCCACCCGAGCCCAAGTGCGACGGGGAGGCGGAAAATGAGACTGCATGGCTGGAGCAGCACCAAGTTAAGCTGCAAACCACGCCCCCTCCAAGCCGCCCAGTTGGGCGCTTACCTGTGGGCGTGGTGCACCAGCCAGGTGAGTGGAGGCAGGGGGCATAACGCCCCCTGCATGAGGCAGACATCGCGTCCGGCCCACAACCTCTCCCCTCTTGCAAGAGGAGAGGCTTTACTGAGCAAGGGCTGGCGTGCAAACAACAATGGCTCCACCCACTACATCACTTCTGTAAAGTAGGTTTTGTTTTTCACCTGTACAGTCAGATGTTCTTTAATTCCAGTATCCCTGGCAGAGGCTTCCCCATCCACCTGTGCCCTTAAGTGGTTTATTCCCATTTACTCAGGCATTTTGCAGGAACACCAGAGCCAGATTCTTCAGTGGGATTCAATCACCAGCAAATTCGGTGTGCAGTTATAGTTGATTCGGAGGTCTTGCGCCACAAACCCACTTGCCCCCAAATATCAGACCTTTTCTGATATGGAAAGTGATAGGAAAATGGACTGTAAATTGTCCCTCGATGCAACATCATCTAACTCCCCAACAAGCAAAAGAGAATTGAGTGTACATTAAAGGGTCAAAAAATCATCTAATTAACCTGCAAACAAATAGGGAGGAAAACTCAATAAACAGGTGTTTTAGAAGTGCCTAGTAGCTGCAAGACATTTTTTTTTTTAATTAATTTTCAAGATAAGGATGCAAAATGGAAGTGAGAGAGAGAATATAATCAAACTTATCTCCTGCAACATTGGTGTAGGTGAGTACTTAATGCAATATTGTTATATATTTAGAAATGTCATTTCACCTTTTTTTAAGAGTGGCATGGTTGTGACTCAGCTTTGGAGATAACAAAGAAGAAGCAAGGCAATCACTCAAAGTCTGTGTGCTTGATCTGTGACGTATAGATCTGGCTATTTTTGGCAAAGAGATTTACATAGTTTGATCCAAGGTAAATTGAATAAACTCTCACCATACTGTACCGAAACCTTGCAGTTTTGCTTTACCCTGTAGTACACAATAGGAGAGCCCTGACAGAAGTTATTTTTTTGGCCATGCTGCGTAGGGAATGAAACCCGACCCAATAGTTCCATGGAGTTGCCTGCATTGCCGCCCCATGTTTTCATATATGGGAAGTCTGCATGCACAAGCATTGTGTCAAATAATTGTTTTAAAGACCTCTGTCTTTCCCCACACGGAACCCTTTCATTGCATGAGAGAAAGCAGATGAGCTACATAATAAGGTAAAAGTTTAATGGATCAGTTGGATTGTGCCCTGGGGCCAACAGATTTACAGTATCTATAGAGACTGGTCCATTAGGGTGATTGGGTCCCACCAACCTGAATCTGTCCTCAGAAAGTCACCACTTGCCTGCTATCCTACCTGTACTGCCTGTCAGCTTCCTCCTCAGTTTCATTGTTGCATTTGCAGAACTCAGCAGAGAGGAGTCTGAGGACAAAACTAGAATGAGATAGATCTGCCTGCCATTGGAGGCAATAGGTCCCATCTACTGTAAGCTTTCCTGCCTTCCAACCTGCCAACCCCAGTAGACACCAGCTGTCACTGCTAATGCCCAATCCAGTGCCAGATTTACATATAAGGTAAACAAGCTATAGCTTAGGGTCCAACTCTCTTGGGGGCCCCCAAAAAAATTTAAAGGGGAAAAAACTGGATGTACATTTCCAAAATTTTAAGTTAGAGCTTAATAATTATTTCGCTATTAATATACTTCTTAATTGTATTTCACTATTAATATACTTCTTCTTAATTGCATTTCAGTTCAACAATTACTTTGATAAAATATATATTTTGTTATGTGCAAATCGGGATGCGAGTGGCGCTGTGGGTTAAACCAAAGAGCCTAGGACTTGCCGATCAGAAGGGCGGCGGTTCGAATCCCTGCAACGGGGTGAGCTCCCGTTGCTCAGTCCCTGCTCCTGCCAACATAGCAGTTCGAAAGCACGTCAAAGTGCAAGTAGATAAATAGGTACCGCTCCAGCGGGAAGGTAAACGGCTTTTCCGTGCGCTGCTCTGGTTCGCCAGAAGCGGCTTAGTCATGCTGGCCACATGACCCGGAAGCTGTACGCCGGCTCCCTTGGCCAATAAAGTGAGATGAGCGCCGCAACCCCAGAGTTGGCCACAACTGGACCTAATGGTCAGGGGTCCTTTTATGTTCAAATGGCTTTAGATACCTATTAGGTCCGTAAATTGCCATATTGCATATATTCAACATAAAAAAACAGTGACAATTTGTTGTTGACAAAGGACAGCTGGACATATAAAGGACCCCATTACCTTCAGTAGTTTAGGGCCTCATCAAACCTAAATATGGCCCTGGTCCATCCCTAAATTTGCAGAATGTTCTCATTCAAAGACAGCAGTGAAAATAGATTACATGCTTTCCAGGGCTTCCATAATGTTCTGCCTGCACTCTGAGCTCAGCAACAAATGAGGATGAAATATTTTGCCTGAAACACTGCACTGCACTGCTATAGCTGTTTGGTCCTGCCTACTTTCAACAGTGTTCAGTTGCTTCAGGGAGGGTCAAAGATTCATGGAATCACATAGAGAATTGGCCGGCTAGAGAGAGAATAGCTGAGAATCCTCTTTAACCCTCATAAGTACACCAAGAAATACACTCAGAAAGACTATGCTCGGGGCCATGTATTACCTGGAATTATTCTGCTGCAGCACCAAAACACAAAGAATCATCCCTCGCTCCAGAATATTACAAACCCACTGTTTTGGTTGATGTTGTGTTTTAAATATTGTATTAGTTTATCTATTATTTGTTTTCTGTGTTTGATACGACCACGATGGTCAAAACAACAATATTTAAACAAACAATACAGACCCAATGGATTTCACAGAACTTTTAGAATGCATGAATTTAACTCTTGCATCTTTCACATGTGGCAATCCTCTCTGCACCACCCTGGGAGGAGGAAGACATTGCCTCCTACCTTCTTCAGAAATCCTAGTGGTCAGGCTTAATTTTTAGATGGCTATTGGGAACCTATATATTTGGACCTCTTTCTATGGCTGAGTAGAAATTTGAAGATAGGACTCTCTGGCCCGTATCAGATGCTCTGCCTACTCTACCACAATGAGTGGTATTCAACCCTTATCCTGCTCAGAGTACACCCACAGAAGTTAGTTGCAAACTGCCCTGTGATTCTCGAATGAAGGGCAGTAGAGAAATTTAATAATCACAAAAAATTGGATAAAACTAACTTAAGAGTGGGTTTACTCTGAGTAGAACCAAATTACTATAACCCATTGACTCCATTGCAAATATGTGGCCAAGGACTGGAGCAAATGGCTTTCCACTGATAATCATCCTGTCAATGAGGAGGATGAGATGGAAGAAGAAAACCAACAGCTCTGGAATTTTTTTAATTTTTATTTTCAGATTCTTGCAAAATTTTAAGATTCATGCAGATTCATGCATGTGGAGGGACACAAATTTAATGAAACATTTGAAGTTCACATATTGCAGTTGTTTAATTATGGTAGTCCTTGTTTGATATATGCAGAAACATGTACACACAAGAAACCCTACCCAGCAGCAGAGGCGGAAACATTTCCACCCTCCACATTTTCCAGATGCTATTCATAATGCCTGAGACTGATGCCCAGTGTGGGAACCCAATGGAGGAAGCTAAGTAATGATATAAATACATTTAATGGGCAGCAGAAAAACTCCTCCATATAGTCTGTCTATTAATAACTCCTAATGGCAGGAAGTACTTGTGCCAAATAAATACTCCAGCACAGGCCAATGAATTTAATGGTCAGAGTAGGAGGTTGTGGACTGCTGCCAGAAAAGCAAAACAACCCACTCTTACCCCACACAGAAGTATGCATCTTCCAAGCCAATGCATGAGACATCGGAATCAAAGCATGCACAGCTCATGAGTAAGTTAATGGAAGCTTCTTGATTTAATGATCTGGTAAACAATGACTTTTACTTAGGGATAAGGGGACACAGTGGAGAGGACTGAGCGTTGAAAGGCTGGACCCGACCTCTCCTCCCTTTGGGGACTGCGGGAGAGTTACGTAGCAATATGCAGTGCTCTTTAGTCTACTAGAGACAACTCCTTTCTGTGGGCTTGACCTCTCAGAAGGCAGATAATATCATTCAGGAGGCTGGATTTGGTCATCATAATTATAAATGACCTTTCTTCAAAGATACAGTGTGTTACAAAACCACTTACAAAAATACAGTATGTGGAGAGTGAAGCACTTTGTGAAAAATTATATTCTGTTGACTTTTCACAGCCCTTCCACAAATGTTAAAAGAACAAACCACTCCAAATAAAATGCCTTTAAACAGAGATCCACTCAGCCATCTCTTATAATTCCTTTCTGGTTTAATCATTAGCAGGCAACACAGGACTTTGTTTTGTATTTATTTGTTTGTTGCAACTGTTGTACATCTGTTCTAATCCTTGAGGCTTAATTCTAGAAATGTAAAATTTCTTTCCAGCTCTCAGGATACATATCCAACTATGTGCAATTGGCTGGATTATCCATTAGGCTAAGGAAGTTAAAGTATAGGGGGCAAAGTCCAGCTGGAACCCTCTACTGTAGCACAATAAACTCCAAGTGCCTCTGCACAAAAGGAAAAAGACAGCAGTCTCTTCTGGTCCAGACATAGCCCCAAACCATGGGTTGGCACTACATAAAGAAACAGTGAAGAAGCATCTGGCTCACACATCGCCTCCCTGCTTTCCTGACTTGAGGCAAACTAGAGTTTGTTATTTCATCCAAAGCAACAAACTATGGTTTGGATTTGCTCTCCAAACCAGGAACAAACCAAGTCTGGTGTGTAGGGTAAATGCTAAACCATAGTTTGTTTGTTCATGTGAAATGTCAAACTATGGTTTCCCCAAAATTATAAAATGAAGGAGGGGAATTGTCATGTGTGAAGGGTAGAAGTAGTTTTTAAGCCTCAGGCTCCTTAACAGCCTGATCTTATAGCATCACAGCTCTTCCTTTTCATGGTCTTTTGGACCCACTGTTTGCACCCTTTCCCCATCAGTCCCTATGTCAGAGGATAACACTTTATGCAAATGCACATATACATCCTTTGCCTTCAAGAGTCCACAAGAATGTTGGTTACTTTAGCTGCAGCATACTTAACATGGTTACCCTTCTGGAGTATATGTAGAAAGGACAACCGTTTTGCTCACTGTGCTGGTCACAGTTAAAATTCCATGTATTGTGATGAACCAACAGCTCTTATTTTCTGAACAGCAGGGGAGAGCTAGCCCTGTTCCCAGCTGCAAGGGATTTAAACTAACAGTAGCAGGTTCAGAATGATAATCAGAATGGCTACAATTGCTGCACAGAAGCTTGCCTTTGTACATGTTGACAGCTGTTCATGTGCATCTATGCATGAATGCAGTCGGATGATAGTATGTAGTTTGTCAGTCGTGCATGAGGTTTCTTAACAGGGGAAGTCCTCTCAGTGGTTCTGCATTTCAATGTGCCAGTTTCATGCATGGTTGCTTGCCAGCTAGTGTGTGATTGTACAGATCCAACCAGTAGTTTTCTATTTCATACCCTCCAACATTTCCCTGATGGCAATAGGCACATCCTAGTCCATGCTCAGCAACATTCTCTGACGAAAATAGGGAAGTCCTAAGGAAAAGCAGGATATTCTGGGATCAGATCAGAAACTGGGAAAGCTTCTGTAAATCTGGGACTGTCACTGGAAAATAGGGACACTTGAAGGGTCTGTCATTTTGTTAGATAACTAGTGACAAGGTATGAAAGGTCAATTACAAGTCACATTTGTCCAAGGTCTGCTGATGACGTCCTTGATTCTTTCCTGGATCCACTACCAGACCACCTAGGGATGGTCCCTCTAACATCAGACTTTCACAACAATGAAGGAATTTCAATTGCCATGCAATATACTGTATTCTTGCTTTAAGACAAAATGTGCTTCTGGTCTTATGGGTAAAAGTCTTGAACTGTACTGATTTAGTAAAGACTAGATGCAGCTTCAACCACATGAGATATAAATCTACTATAGGATAGACTATATACTTCTATATATTACTACACCAACTTTCCACTTCACACATGGGCACCCAAAGGCCAGTATTTCCTAACATTATGTATCAAGGCAGGACTCCCATATCCATGAGTCTAACCTAGTACGTCTTGATAATATTTATGTCTTACTGGTTAAAAAGGTAAAGGGACCCCTGACCATTAGGTCTAGTCGTGACCGACTCTGGGGTTGGGGCGCTCATCTCGCTTTATTGGCCAAGGGAGCCGGTGTACAGCTTCTGGGTCATGTGGCCAGCATGACTAAGCTGCTTCTGGCGAACCAGAGCAGCACACGAAAACGCTATTTACCTTCCCGCCAGAGTGGTGCCTATTTCTACTTGCACTTTGACATGCTTTCGAACTGCTAGGTGGGCAGGAGCAGGGACTGAGCAACGGGAGCTCACCCCATCGTGGGGATTCGAACCGCTGACCTTCTTACTGGTTACTTAAGTACTAAAAGTTAGAGCCCAATTCCAGAAGGTCACCCAGTGAGCTCTGCTTTCAAAGCCCCCCCCCCTTACATAAGGATGAGACATGCCTGCACGACGGTCCCAAACTGTAGAAAGTTCAGGAGCTGCCTCTGCTACATATATATATGCTGGGGGGCTGGGGTGGGCAGAGCTGCAGTGGCTTGAAATGGTCACTCTGACCCCCTATGCACAAGTAGAGGTCTCCCTGAATTGCACCTAATCCACAAATGCATTTTAAAAAATACATACTTGCAAAACAAGGATCTGTCTGTGCTAAGTATACCTGTAGGTTGTATACTTTTATAACTTTTAAGTGCATAAACAGCAGATATGAAATCACTGCTAGAACTGAATAATGCACAATTACTTCCAGGTCACTTTGACCAAAGTTATATAAACATGCCTATTTAGTGTGGATTCATTTTAAGACCAAATAAAATATAACTTGAAAGGAATGCTTTCTGGGAAGTATAAGTAAAATGTTAAAGCCGCAATTATTTTACTAAGTGGTCCCTGATGCATAATTGTAACCTTTTCATTAGTGACATTAAAGCTATTTAAACTGAGAATAAGAAACTTTGCAAATGCAAATTTTCTACCGCAGTTTTGTTCTCCTTAAGAAAAAAAATCCAAACAACACAAATACACCTAGCATAAAACCAAGAGTTCCAAGTGATTTTACTGCAGGATTCCCTGTATCATGGCATGCTATGTATCCTGTTCATTTGTTTCTCTCTGTAGGCTTGCTCACATGATACACTGGATACATCCACAAGCAGATCCTACACATGTACAAGTGTTTGCATGCAATAATGTACAGTTATTCAGTTGTACATCTCAGCTATTGTGTAAAGGTAAAGCCACTCCCGACCTAAAGAGGGGGGGTTGCGGGCTCACGCCCCCATCTACAATCTCGCGGGGCTGGCGTCAGCCCCGCGGGACTCAGGGATTCCCCTGTCTCATTAATATTCACCACCCTCAGCGCCAGCCAATCGGCTGGCGCTAGGGGCGGGCTTACCAGGTGCTCTTAAGGTCGGGGCAGCCCTGGCTCGCCCCTTTTCTTTCCTATAGCAGCTGCGGTTTCCCACCCACCCACCCTCTAGGTTTGCATTTGGACTTTGCTATGGGCTTTGGCTGGTCGCCGTAAGGGGCCTGGTAGGAGTTTTTCCATTTGGCTGTATTTTGAAGCCACTTGGTTTTTTCGCCTACCTCGTAGCAAAACGTCACAACTCCTTGGTTTTGGCGGTTAGGCATTGGCAGGGGTATTGTTATGCAAATGAAGTTGGGGGGAGGAACGCCATCACCTCCCCCAAATCTTGAAGGGTAGTTCGTTAAAGGACTCCGGGGGGCGTCACCTCGTCCGAAACCTACGGAGGCTAGGGCCTAAAGCGCGCTCCCGAGCGGTAACCCCTTGGGGAGCGCCTAGGGATGTGCATCTCGGGGGCTCCCCCTGATGGTGCTTAACCCTTCCCGGTTAGACCAGATAGTCTGTTAGGGCCAATGCCTAAAGCCAATACCGCTCTTACCTGTAATCAATAAAGTTGTGGCCATTTTCGCCCATTAACCTAAATTCTGGTGTCCGGTGTCTTTATTTACTCCATCTGTGGGAGGGGGTGGGAATCGCCACGCAAAGGTAAAGGTACCCCTGCCCGTACGGGCCAGTCGTGTCCGATTCTGGGGTTGCGTGCTCATCTCGCTCTAGAGGCCGTGAGCCGGCGCCGTCCGAAGACACTACCGGGTCACGTGGCCAGCGTGACGAAGCTGCAGCTGGCGAGCCAGCACCAGCGCAGCGCACGGAAATGCCGTTTACCTTCCCGCTATAAATCAGTCCCTATTTATCTACTTGCACTTAAGAGTGCTTTCAAACTGCTAGGTGGGCAGGAGCTGGGACCGAACGACAGGAGCTCACCCCGCCGTGGGGATTCGAACCGCCGACCATACGATCGGCAAGTCCTAGGCACTGAGGTTTTACCCACAGCGCCACCCGCATCCCTCAGCTATTGTGTACACAGGTACATATACTGAACACACTGAATGTTGCCCATGAACAATAGCACAAACGTACAGCGCAACTATCTGTGTATACAGATTATACAGATACACAGATTGTACACTTGTTGAACGTAACATGTGAATACCCCTTTATGTGGTCATTGAATGCACAGAGGGCAGAACAGTGCTACCATTACTGGTCACATCCCAACTTTGGTGTGTTCAGTTGAAGGTATAAAGTTGAGCGCTTCCCTGTGCATACAGTTTTACTCAAGTACAGTAGACCTCTTCAGACTGAACGCATGAGGGCATAAACCATCCAGAGACGGTGGAAATTCACACCTTGTCCACTCTACCTCCAACTTTCCCATATTAAGCAGAAAGGCCTGAAGCTTAACATCTAATGATGTTCAGCTGAACACATTTAGAAATCTCACAGTTAAGCAACCTGGGCAACACAGGGTTCCTCATCACTGGAAAGCTTCAAAATGCCCCCTTTCAACGTTCTCACTCAACTTAGAAGGTTGGGAGTGGAATGGTCAAGGACACAACATTAGACGTTGTAGTGGAAGAGAGCCAATGTTATCAACACCATGCTTTCCATGCATTATCCCAGATGACTTTTGAACTTCCAGTCAGATCCAGTACTTAAAGATCTTCTAACAGGGATAATTCCAGATAACCTGCCCTGAAAATCATCACCGTAGTTCTCTTTTTGCCATTGCCTAGTCAGTGTTCATACAGGAGTCTATCCAGCCATTTTTATGATCTCGGCATTTGCATTTACTACCCTTGTTACAATGAAACTAAAGATGGTATGGCTCCCTCTTACATGCCAACCTTGAGGGTGTCATCTAGGTGTAGAAAAATATAGTTGGTACATACAATAAGCAGCAGATCCTCATAAGATGCTGGGTTCTTAGTCCTTAATTCTGCTTGAAGTTGACTGGCACCTCCCTGAAGATAGAGTTTGTAGGGTCCTTGGGGTTATGACTGTGTTATATCACCATAAGACACCATATACCCTGATGAGGCGCTAATAAATAATAAAACTTTTAAAAAGATGCCAGTAAATAGTTGGATTATTGTTTGTGTTTGAAGCATGCCCTTTGATGATTTCCCCCCTCCTCAAAAGAACACAGAATTTCATTACATGCACCAGATGTTTGAATTCCATGTGTGTGAAACAACTTACATTTCTATAGTACAACTTAGGGAGCTATATAGAACAATGCTTTAACAAGGATAGTATGCCCATAAACAGCATATGCTAGAATTTGAGATAATATGAGCGAAACCTCTATCCCACTACCAAGGAATACAATACTCTCCCCTGCTCTTGGCTCACACTCTAAAATTCCACCAACGCCAAACACATGGTCCACATCTGCAGCTTATGCAAAGTGTATTTTCAAATGAGTATTTGTGAACACAAGATTTCCCAGAGCAGCAAAAGAGGGTTAGAAAACAAAAGAAAATGTGTTTGCACTCTGAAACCTCAAACGAGCTTTCACCAGTCCTGAGATTTGTTCACACTTAAAATCACAGAATCACAGAATTGTAGAGTTGGAAAAGACTCCAAGGGTTATCTAGTCCAACTCATTGCAGAGCAGGAATCTCAGCTAAAACATCCATGACACATGCCCATCATGTGTAGAAAAACTCTACTTTCCACTTGACAGGTGGAGATAGTTGTAGAATATCATCCTGTAATATTATGGTCCATGATATATATACATATACAGCAACATCCCCTAGAAAACATAACATTCAAGTTGGGTGGGTATCATATGGACTTGGATTTGACCCTGGATGTGTCAGTTGTGACTAGGAAACTAGTGTGCCAACTATACCCATTCCTAGAGAATACAGATCTGGCCAAGATGATACATACCTCAGTTTCATCATGTCTGGATTAGTAGAATGGATTCTACACAGGACTGCATTTGAAGAGTCCTCAGAAATCACAAAGGGCCCAGAATATGGCAGCCAGATTGTTAACAGGGGCCATACATAGGAAATATATATTAGGGGGAAAGCTACATTCTTTTCCAATTTGTTACTGGGCACAAGTCAAAGTGCTGGTGGTGACCTTTATAGCCCTTTAAGATCATGATACCTCCTGTATGTCACCCTCAGAGACACTCCTGTTTGTCCCAGTATCCCCAGCAGTACATTCAGGAGGGACCAGGTAGAAGGCTTTTCCCCCAAGATAGGGTGCTGAGCTGAGAGGGCACAAAATACTACTACTATTACTAAGAATAAGAATAAGAATACCTATACAGTTAAGTCCAGTCAAAGGTGACTATGGGGTTGTGGTGCTCATCTCGCTTTCAGGCCAAGGGAGCTGGCGTTTGTCCACAGACAGCTTTCCGGGTCATGTGGCCAGCATGACTAAACTGCTTCTAGCACAATAGAACACCGTGATGGAAACCAGAGCGCATGGAAACGCCGTTTACCTTCCCTCTGTAGTGGTACCTATTTATCTACTTGCACTGGCATGCTTTCAAACTGCTAGGCTGACAGGAGCTGGGACAGAGCAACTGGGATTCACCTCATCATGGGGATTATTTATATGGGTACCAATTGAGGAGCCATAAAAAACTGTCTCAAAAGGAATCATTGTGAAAATATGAGATATTTCGGGCAGAGGGTGCCAAATTTTGTGCTTACTCAGAGCGCCATATTACCAAAGTCTTCCCCTGCTCACTTCCTTTCTGGAGTGCTGGATTATTCAGGTACGTCTTGTCTGGCCTGACCAGTGCTTGACAGCTCCAGTCCCAGCCCCAAATCACAGTCCCAGGCAAGCTTTTACAACTAGGAGGTTTGTGGAGCCAAAGGCAGACTGCATTTAGTTTGGTGGATCAGAGTTATGTAGGCTTCTTGTCTATATGCAATTAGAGACTTCGCAGAGAAACCTGCCCCATAATGGTAGCGTCCACACATATACCAAGAACCACTGAATACCAACTTAGCCCTCAAATGTCATTTAGAAGTCGTCAGCATCAATACAGCATTGATCAGCAGCAGTTGGTACCATTAACATTTTTCTATCACCGTCTATTGACTGTGTGTGACCTCTTGAGAGGCAGCCAAAACAATTCGCTTTATTATATTTACCACAAAAAAGGTTGTGAAAACAGGGTAATTGATATTTGAATCGATGAGAGCAAAAAATAGTTATTTGATATGAAACTGGAAGGAACTTTCCAGGTCCCCAAACATTCAAAATGCATTAAGGCTCAAGTTTTATGCACTTGGTGCCCATCCAGGAAAATATATGTTTAGACTAAAAAAAACCACACACACAAAGGAAAACAAAGGGGGATTGAAAAATTAAATGGAATATTGTTTGCATCTCTTGGATTTGATGCTTTCCATGCTTTTCCACAAGTTTCCTTCCAGGTCATCTCAGCAAGCCTGACACTGACCAGTTCTGCGCTCACAAAGACCATCCGAGCTAAATGACAGAATTCATCATGGGATGTGTACGTACGTAGTTGTCCCGACAGAACAGTTCCCTGGCAGCAGTGTCCTTGGAATACACCCATTAGCCAAATCCTGCTTATGACCAGTGGACATTGTCAACTAGTTTTAACACAGGGCTAGCTGCAGGTTTGTGGGGACCATGGTCAAAGTGTCCCCTTCCTCTGCCAGTAAATCCTGGCAGGCTGATTAAATAATGATAATAAATGTTATTATTTGTACCCCATCCATCTGACTGGGTTGCCCCAGCCACTCTGAGTGGCTTCCAGCGTATATAAAAACATAATAAAACATTTAACACTTCCTTATACAGAGCTACCTTCAGATGTCTTCTATAGGTTGTATAGTTACTTATTTCCTTGACATCTGATGGGAGGGCATTCCACAGGGCGGGCACCACTACCAAGAAGGCCCTCTGCCTGGTTCCCTGCAACCTCACTTCTCTTAGTGAGGGAACTGCCAGAAGACCTCAGAGCTAGATCTCAGTGTTTGGGATGAATATAGGGGTGGACACGCTCCTTCAGGTATACAGGCCATGTCATGCACACAGGTCAGTTTATTGTACTCTCTATCCCTTTTGCTTTAATTCATACTGCAAGAGTTCAAAGGGGTACACATTAGGCCCACAGAGGGAGTAAAGGATTGAAAAGCAATTTTGTATTGGTTCAAAAAAGACTTGTTGAGAGCTGTACATGAGTGAAACACTGGCCAAATTTTGCTTGACAGGCTACAAGTTTTACAAGCCTACTTTCTGCATAACCTCCCCAATTCTCTCAAGAATGGAGACTGAAGACAACCTCCTTGAAGTCAGCAAAAATTCAGTGTCAAAGAAGAAGAAGAAGAGGAGGAGGAGGAGGAGGAAGAAGAAAATAACTATTCTTGTATAGCTGGCCCAGAATGAGCCAAGATAAGCCACATCTCTTAGAAACATGACTGAAGAAACACGCATGAAGATCTCTCTATAAACATTTTAATAATGTCCACCCTGTCAGGCTACAGAACTGTTGAGGTGGGAATGCATGAAAATACCCTGAGAGAACAATCAGGCTGTTCCATTCAGTTTTGTAGAAACGCTTCAGTCAGCAAAGCAACTCACACTAAGGAGCATAGCTGTGAGGGAATAGCATGTTCCTTTTTGTTTCCATAGCCTTGATCTAATTCTTGTGACTATTTCCAACTCTTTGGGGAAATTGAGTTGTGCAAGGTAGAAAGTTAATGGAAAACAGATTTCAGGAAACAACAGATTTCCGTTTGTTTTTTTTTGTTTGCTTCAGATTCTTGTTTTCAAACACCGGAACAATTTTTTTAGAGCTAATTTGATTTTGATATTTTTTTTTTTCCCAGATTGTTCCCTGCGAAAGACCAGATGATTCCTAGCCTGAGTCTTTCAAGATTTAGTCATTTCTCTGCAAGACATCCTACTGAATTGAAGTTGTTATAAATGATATATCACAGATATAGTCTTTCTAATTAGGAATGTATTCTCCACTGGAAGTAGAAGTCATAGCACAGGGAGTCTGGTTTCCAGAGGCTACATGGTGAATTGTGCAAAGTGCGGAAGCAGCGTTCAAATCCATGTTTAGCTATGAAACGGAGTTCATTATCTCCAAACCTAATCTCACAGGTCAGAATTGTAAAATGTCACCTCAGTCTCCACAAACAGTGTGAGATTCAAGAGGTTGCAGACGCTTTACTCAGAGTCTGCATTCACTTGTTAGACAATGAGGCAGAGCAGAGATGGGTGTCTTTTTGTGATATGGTTCATTTACACGTACAATGGCACCTCGGGTTAAGTACTTAATTTGTTCTTAACCTGAAACTGTTCTTAACCTGAAGCACCACTTTAGCTAATGGGGCCTCCCACTGCCGCCACACCACCGGAGCACGATTTCTGTTCTCATCCTGAAGCAAAGTTCTTAACCCGAGGTACTATTTCTGGGTTAGCGGAGTCTGTAACCGGAAGCGTCTGTAACCTGAAGCGTATGTAACCCGAGGTACCACTGTATATATACAACCTGAGCCTACAACAGAGGGTGTCACATATTGCTTTTCCCATAACTAGGGCCTTGGATATCAGCAGAAATACCTCTGTCTCTCAGCTGGTCAGCCTGCAGTCTGCTTTTAGCTTCTAGCTCTCACTGGCTTCTAGCCAGTGTGGTGTAGTGGTTAAGAGCGGTAGTCTCGTAATCTGGGGAACCGGGTTCGCGTCTCCGCTCCTCCACATGCAGCTGCTGGGTGACCTTGGGCCAGTCACACTTCTCTGAAGTCCCTCAGCCCCACTCACCTCACAGAGTGTTTGTTGTGGGGGAGGAAGGGAAAGGAGAATGTTAGCCGCTTTGAGACTCCTTAAAGGGAGTGAAAGGCGGGATATCAAATCCAAACTCTTCTTCTTCTTCTTCCACAACTCCTCTGGATGAAGGAGAATCCCAGCATTGCATCCCAAGAGCATGTCAATGGAGCAAGCTTGGGTCTCCAAATGGAGAAATCAGCCATGCTCTCTGTGCTTGTTACAGCTTGCCCCAGCCAGCCCTCACACTGCTCAGACCCCCTTTCCTCTCACTTGCAAAACTGTTTGCAGAAATGATACAGTGGTACCTCGGGTTACAAACGCTTCAGGTTACAAACACTTCGGGTTAGGAACTCCGCTAACCTGGAAGTAGTACCTCAGGCACAGCGGCAGCAGGAGGCCCCATTAGCAAAAGCGCACCTCAGGTTAAGAATGGTTTTGGGTTAATAACGGACCTCGGGAACGAGTTAAGTTCGTAACCTGAGGTACCACTGTACTTGTTTCCTGTTCTCTTACAGCATCATCCCTGAAATCCTAACCCACCCACCCTTTGTCTTTGACCTCTTGATGGCTTCCTTGATGGCTTAATGACTGGTCTCTTTTGCTCTTCCAATTAACTCTACCCAGGTAGCTCTGCTGAGCTGGCCTGGCTCGTGAGCATAGATGAAATTCAGGTCTTTTCGTGTTTGGTGCAGTTTAATCAAACCTTGATTCATTCTAAGTTTTACTAATTCAAGGACTTATGGGTGACTTGTACCCACAGACTCTGGCCCCTAAAACATAAAACTTTCTTATAGTTTAAAGATAAAAATAGGACAACCTTCACATATACCCTATGAGCTGTTCAAAGGAAGGATGATAAACAGGGGAAAAATATTGTTATTTATTGTTGTTTTATGAATAAAGCATACTTCATCTAATCTGCACTCCATCATCACTATCAAAGGCTTAGCATTTCCTATATGTGAATTTAGGCTTATGTATACATTTGTGTGTGTCTACAGGACATATAGCTACATTTGTATTTGTTCAGTTCCTGTTACTCTGCTATCTCCTTTTCTCATCTCCCTCCACTGCCAAAAATTAAATCGCAAACTCCTTGCGGAATGAACTATTTGCTGCTGCTGCTGTTGTCCCATTGCTGTATACAGCACTATGGTATTGCTATATATAGCCTATATAACAATACTGTATTGCTTTATAGAGCAATGCAATCAAAAAAGTTAGGCCCAGTCCCATGGAGCTTATAACTTAATCTTTGACAGTAGAGGAGACAATGCCATAACCATGCACACATATTTGCACTGACTCGAATCTTTCTAAAGTCAAGACATCAACTTAAAGTAATGTTCTGTTCCACACTTACGTTTTGTAGCTGAATAAATGATTTTATGCTGGCATCTGCGGAATGTTTCTTTATAGATATTAATCCCCCCCCTTTCATTTTCCCTCCCTCTTTCCTGCAAAGCCTTGAAGGATATTAGAGAATCTTTCCAAGGTGACCTGCATTTTTTTTTTTTTTTTTAAGTTGTGACTGCGTCTTTTTTATGATGCCTGGAAATGCCGGAGGTTTTGTTCTAAGCTGCTGAAATGTGAAGAATGTAATCTGCTCTCCCTCTTTGGATGTGCCAGGACACCTCTCTGAGAGACCCCAGGCTGTGCATTATGAATGCAGAGAGCTATAAACCCCTCAGTCAGAGTACTTGGAGACATATTTGAAACAGTCAACTCCATTCCTGTTAGCTACATTGCAGTAACATGTGCTCTTCCCAACAAATTCTAACCTGTGCAGTCTTGTGCTTTTGCAAATCCATTTACATTACTAATGTCAAAAAAGAAGAATTTAAATACCCCCCACTCCTGCCAACACATTTGTAATATACTGGTAAGGGTGTGGCTGTTCACAATATGAGGACTGATGGGTGCATTCAAATACTGATATTTTTATTAATAGGTTTGGAGCTCCCAAACTGGTATTAATTAATTTTATAATGAATGATTTTAGAGTGTTGTTTATGCTGTACTTTTGTACTGTTTTATTGTTGTTAGCCGCCCTGAGCCCGGCTTCGGCTGGGGAGGGCGGGATATAAATAAAATTTATTATTATTATTATTATTATTATTATTATTATTATTATTATTAAATATATAAATCCAGCCACCTACCCTTTGAAGGCAGCTCACACACCCATTAAAACGCAAACACAAAATAATTCTAAAAGTTAAAAAAAAAGCACAGCATGCAGATTAGGCAGCAGCTACAGACACAACTGTGGTGTCTATTCCCCAATCCAGAATCACAGAACACAGTTCAAAGTGTTGGTGCTGACCTTTATTTTATTTTATTTATTTTAATTTTTTATTAATTTTCTTTTCTCTCATTACAAATATAACATACAGCTTACATAAAACATCTCTCCCTCCACCCTTTTGGACTTCCCTCAACTTCCATTTCTGATTTATTAACCTCATTAATATATTCTGCTATTTTCTACAAATATCATATTTCCCCTTTCATTACATTATCTATTCCCTATCCGTAAAGTTGTGGATGTTTATTTAAATCCTACCATCAGGTCAATATTCTTTCTTTGTTTCGGCAAATATAATATAAAAGGTTCCCACACTTTTTCAAAATGGTGGTGACTATTAAAGCTCTAAGTGGCTTTGGTCCTGCATACCTGAAGGAACGTCTCAACCCCCATTGTTCAGCCCAGACACCGAGGTCTGGCTCTGAGGGCCTTCTGGTGGTTCCCTCAATATAAGAGGTGAGGTTACAAGGAACCAGGCAGAGGGCCTTCTCATGAGTTGTGCCCATCCTGTGGAACACCCTTCCATCAGATTTCAAGGAAATAAACAACTATCTGGCAGTCCTGTATTGGGAAGTTTTAAATGTTTGAGGTTTTAATGTGTTGGGAAGCCTCCCAGAGTGGCTGAGGCAACCAGATGGGCAGCATAGTATTATGGGTTGCCATATTTCAAAAAGTGAAAATCCAGACACAAAAGTTTTTTGGGCAAAGCTGTCTACACTTCTCGACATGGGTCCAGATTTTTCAGCAATTTCTGCCCATACACTGTTTCCGACTGCCGAATCCCACCTATGTGTGAGAAATTCTGGACGTATGACAACCATTATCATCATCATCATCATCATCATCATCATCATCATCTCCCTCCCCATTCAGTATGACATATCCCTAGATAAGTGTCCATAGTGTTGCAGCCTTCAAAATTTAGCCAGTATAAGTCCTGTGGCTGGGATTTTACTCTACACTTTTTGTGTGTATGATCTGCCAGAACAACAAATGCTTCATTCCATTGCAAAGTGGGATTCCCATCCCTCTGCTGGGAAACAAACAGGAATACATTTCTGCCTAGCTCTCACTGTTCAATGACATATGGGATTTTAAACCTGTCAATGGTAGCTGATGGTGGTAGCTGATGGAATATCGCCTGCACAGATCCCCCAAGCAGCCAGACCTATGAGAGAGATTGATGTATTAAGCCAGACTCAGAAAGGACAAAAAGTTACTGAGGCCATGTTCTCGTAAACCGTTATTTCAGTTTTAACGACCTTGTAGAACACTTACATTGCTCTCATTTTATAACCGAAAAAAAAGGAACTGAAGAGAGACAACAGAATTTAGCAGTAGTGAATTTCAAAATTAGTGCTTTGGAAACCGGACAGGAGATAACATTAACATGTGTGATAAGAAAATATCAGGCTTATACATCTCACTCCTTTGAAACTGACTGACTCACTTACTCAGGTATGAAAATTGTTTTGAGACTTCCATGTGACCCAGAGGCCTAAAATTTGGTAAACACATACTCAAAGACAGTTTGATTGCTAGAAAAATGTGAAAATATTTGTAATCTTCTTCCTTAGAACTGGAAAGTCACAAACAGTATCATACCACCCACAAAGCTGAAACTTGGCACACATAATTGAAGACATTGTGAGTTAATAAACACAGAGTATGGAAATGGGAAACTTTGCGCAGCTCTCCATCTAAATGGGAGCAAGACATTAAAAAAAACAACCCGAAATCTGCAACCAGTGTAGTCAAAGGACCAAACTAGACAGAATGCTAAGGATTCCCATAATTAGAAAGGACATCAGGAGTTTTAAAACCTACCTGCAGGGTGAAAACAGGGGGAGATTTTCATTAGGATGGTGATGCAGAAAGAAAAAAAAAGTGCATTCCTTTCTTTCCCCTAGCTGTGATCATAATGAAACTCCCCCTCCACATTGTTCCTTCCAGAAAAGAAGCCTAAAAGCAGCGTAGGCGCACAATTCTCATTGGAAATGTGGTGGGGAAGTGTTTCCAATGAAAATTGCCCTCCCCTGTGCCTCATATTAGTTTTCTTTTTAAACCACCCAGTGTATCTGAACAGTGTGAAGGGGTGTGCCTCTGTGTTACATTTTTCTCCCCCAAAATTGTATTCTTCAAATAAGTAACTTTCACATCACCTACAAAGTCAAAATTTGCTACACACCCAAGATACCCTGAGTATAAGAAATGTTCTTGAAATGGAGCATTTCTACATCCAACCATCGGAACCTAGAGTATTCCATTTACCTAATAATGAATGCCAGCAGTAGCACTGCAGTACTCCAAGTGGAAGATAAGCAGAGCATGTACCACTGTGGCAAGACACTCTGGTAGGGTCTCAGCTGGTGTGCAAGAAGGAGCTGGTAGACAACCACCCTGGACACAGTATTACCCTGAACCTCCATGGACAGCTGTGAATCCAAAATGACTCCCAGGCTGTGCACCTGGTCCTTCAGGGGCATAGTTACCCCATTCAGGACTAGGGATTCCTCCACACCTGCCCACTCCCTATCCCCCGAAACAGTTCTTCTGTCTTGACAGGATTCAACCACAATCTACTGACCACCATCCATCCTCCAACCACCTCCAGACACCCACACAGGGTGTTAATTGCCCTCATTGGTTCTGATTTAAATGAGAGGTAGAGCTGGGTATCATCCACATATTGGTGAACACTCAGCACAAACCCCTGATGATCTATACCAGCAGATTAATAAAGATGTTAAAAAACATGGAAGAGAGGACGGAGCTCTGAAGCACCCCACAAGTGAGCGACCAGGAGTCTGAACACTATCTCCCAACACCACTTCCTCGGCCCTGCCTAGGACGAAGAAAAGGAACCACTGCATAACAGCTACCCAGCTACCAATTCCCCTAGATGGTCCAGAAGAATACCATGGCTGATGGTATCAAAAGCAGCTGAGACATCCAGCAGAACCAGGAACCAGCTTTCACCCCTGTCTCTAGCCCACCAGAGATCATCAACCAGTGCAACCAAGGCAGTTTCAGTCCCATGGTGCTGCCTGAAACCTGATTGGAAGGCATTGAAATGGACATGGTGAGGAATGATGGGAGCTGGCGTAACACCTGGAAGGGACTAGATTAAGGGAGGCTGGCTTAGAGGGATTTCTGATAGTAGCAAAGGAGCATGTACGAAAAGGTTTTAAAGGGATTTATTTTTCCTACATGGCAATCAAAACTGGAAACTCTACAATTAAATGCACACACAGCACTTCTTTTCTTTCTCAAGAAAGCAGCAAAAGGCAAGGCCTATATTCTTTTATAAATTGCCACAGAGTCATCAGAGGACTGGAGCTATGTTCGAACAGACAGTATGTCAGTTAGATTACATACTTCCCCCGTTGTTCTCACAAATTAGTTATTTTGGGTCTCATTTTAATAATGTTGAAGCCCAAGGTCTGCATACATTTGCACAAGCAATTAACCACAGTGGCACATGATCACCAGGCAGTTATTAACACAACCAATGACAAACTAGCATAACCTTACTAAAAAAATGTTTCCTGAGTTAACATTTGCATTATGCAGGCAACATCTATATGGAAACTCAGTAACTCAGCCTGAACAGGCACATACCTTTGACATGCTAGGAATCTCTCTAGTTCACAATTATAATTGCAACTTGATATTGTAAATTGTGCTAATTCTTATTGGGGAATGCTGTGGAGGCAGGAATCGCCTAAACACAACCACTGTTCAAAAGACAGGATCATCTCCCTATTACCTCCACCGCAGAGCATCCGGTATATTTGCCCCAGACCACAGTGTACCGAAAGCATTACAAAAGGTGCCTGCCGAACAAACAGCTTGTTAACAACTGTTAGATTTTCTACTGAGTTAGACTTATTGCTTGCATAAGCCACAGGCCGTCAACATAAAAGCAACAGCATAAAACAGTAATGGACAATGCAAACTGCAAACCAAGCATCACTACAATGTTGCAAAATATCAACTATAAGTACACAAATCAGAATAAAATGCTTTAAAATGCAACTCAAGATGTTCACTAGTAGGATTTGAAAATAACAAATGAATAGTTTGTGCATATTTTGTTCAGAATGGCGCAAACAAGATGTTTGATTGGTTATAGCAGCAGAACCAGGATCGGCGAGTGTGTGGTGGCTATCCCACGCCTGGGAGGGCACCCTCCGCGCCCCTCAGGAATGCACTTGCCCTGGCCAGCACGGGCATATGCTCCGCCACTGGATGTGCTACAGACACATGCTATGGGGCTAGGCCAACAATGGCGAGAAGCTGGATCTAGGTAGCTATTTAAGTCAATGGTTGGTCTCTTTCCCATTTGTGACACCCACCTACCCTCTGTTTAAGCCACAGTGTAAGATTAATTTGTCACATCTGGGCTGAAAAGCAGTTTGTCTGGCAAACACATTGCATCATGTTTTCACCTAACCCACACTGACCTTGGCTTGATTTTTTTTATTAGTAATTAGTGCTGGGGGACACATGTTAAATAGGCATTCAATTTGTCATAATTGATAGGGCTGTGTGGAGAAAGACAAGGGATTGACAGATCAATCTGTTTCCAATTCTATCTGTTTCATATGCGTTCATAAGTCTGTTCCATCATGTTTCAACACCAGTGTGAATTTGTTAAAACAATTAAAATATGAATCACCCCTGTATGCATTTTATTTTAAACTATACATGCTTACCCTTAAAATATGCATTTTTGTACACACTTTAACCTAGAGTATTTTTATATACATTTTTACTTTTTTGTGAGCTGAGAGCTATATTGCAAAATTTGGAGAAATGTTAAAAACAAAGTATAATTGCTTCCTGACCCATGTTTTAGTGTGGGAAGTTTGAATCACGTCGAGTGACTTAAAAATGAAGACCAACCAAAACCCCAAGCATTCCAGAGAAATGCAGTATAGTGGTACCTCGGGTTAAGAACCTAATTCGTTCTGGCGGTCCGTTCTTAACCTGAAACTGTTCTTAACCTGAGGAGCCACTTTAGCTAATGGGGCCTCCCACTGCCGCTGTGCCTCCTCTGCACGATTTCTGTTCTCATCCTGAAGGAAAGTTCTTAACCCGAGGTACTATTTCTGGGTTAGTGGAGTCTGTAACCTGAAGCGTCTGTAACCTGAGGTACCACTGTATTAGGCAGGAATTTGATGAACACTTGGCGACACCTTTCATGGTAATGGGAACCCCCACTTCTACCCCCAACAAAGGGGGCATATTAGATCAAATATCTACATTTGACCCTGCAGGAGCCAGAGTCTAGTACGAAAAGAGTATTACAACTGATTAATGATTTTGGTCGGGTGGCTGGATTTAAATTAAATAAACAGAAAACTAAGGTTTTGGGGGAAAATTTGACAGATACAGAGTCAGAACGGTTTCAGAAAGAGACAGAACTCAATGTGGTTAAAAAAGTAAAATACCTAGGGGTAAACATAACAGCAAAAAATCTAAGTCTATTTAAGGATAATTATGAAAAATGCTGGGCAGAAATTAAGAGAGACTTAGATAGTTGGTCAAAATTGAAACTTTCCTTGTTAGGCCGAATTGCTGCTATCAAGATGAATGTATTGCCAAAGATGTTGTTTTTGTTTCAAACACTTCAGGTTTTGGATAAGACGGAGTGCTTTCAGAAGTGGCAGAGAGATATTTCTAAGTTTGTCTGGCAGGGCAAAAAGCCCAGAATTAAGTTTAAGATATTAACTGATGCGAAAGAAAGAGGGGGCTTTGCCCTGCCAGATCTAAAGTTGTATTATGAGGCCGCAGCGTTCTGCTGGCTAAAAGACTGGCTACTTCTTGAAGACACTGACGTGTTGGATTTGGAAGGGTTTAACAATGCTTTTGGATGGCATGCATATTTATGGTATGACAAGGTTAAAGCAAATAAGGCCTTTAAGAACCATATTGTCAGAAAATCACTGTTTAATGTCTGGACAAAATATAAAGACTTGCTGGAAAATAAAATTCCAAGGTGGCTTTCACCTTTGGAAGCTAAGGCCCGAAAAAGACCCAATATGGAGGCTAAATGGCCTAAACATTGGGAAATACTAGAAAAAGATGGAGACAATTGGAAATTGCAGAGTTTGGAGAAAATGAAGGATAAAGTGCGAGACTGGTTACATTACGCTCAGATTAAAGAAGTTTTTAAAAATGACAAGAAATTAGGGTTCCAGGTGGAGAAATCGAAACTAGAAACAGAACTGTTAGAACCAAAGACTAAGGTACTTTCAAGGATGTATAACTTGCTGTTAAAATGGAATACACAAGATGAAATGGTCAAATCGGTTATGATAAGGTGGGCACAGGACATTGGGTATAATATTATGTTTGAGGACTGGGAAAGGTTGTGGAGTACTGGATTGAAATTTACTGCATGCAATGCTTTGAAAGAAAATGTAATGAAAATGATATATAGATGGTATATGACCCCAGTCAAACTTGCAAAAATTTACCACCTGTCTGATAATAAGTGTTGGAAATGTAAAGAGTGTGAAGGAACATTTTTCCACCTCTGGTGGACTTGCCCTAAAGTGAAGGCGTTCTGGGAAATGATTTATAATGAACTGAAAAAGGTATTTAAATATACCTTCACTAAGAAACCAGAGGCCTTTCTTTTGGGTATTGTCGGCCAAGGGGTGGTAAAGAAGGACCGGACATTTTTTATGTATGCAACAACAGCACCAAGGATACTTCTTGCAAAACACTGGAAAACTCAAGATCTACCCACACTGGAAGAATGGCAGATGCAACTGATAGACTATATGGAACTAGCTGAGATGACTGGCAGAATTCGCGACCTGGGAGAAGAGAGGATGGAGGAGGATTGGAAGAAATTTAAGAACTATTTACAAAAACATTGCAACTTGAGTGAATGCTAAGCAGGATGCTAGATCATAAATAATTGAGCACCACTAACTTTGATAATTTAAGAAAATAAGTGAGATTGAGAAAATATAACTCTTGTTGAGAACTAGAAGACTATGAAATATAGAAGGGATATAAGAATGTAAATAAGATAACAAATTGCTGGTAAAAAGTTATAACGATGAAAGTGGGAGCGGGAGATGTGAGGAAGTCCAAAAAAAAAAGTGAAACTATGTCAAGATATTTGTTATATTGTCTGCTACATTTATTCTTATTGTAAACTCCAATAAATATTATATTAAAAAAAAAAAAATCTACAAACAATGTTGGGTTTCTAGGTGGCTCCAGAGTTAAAAGCAAAAGCTCTGCATATAGTAGCCTCATTTGCATGTCACACTAAGCCACAGTTAATGTGAACCATAGTTAAAATTAGTTTATAAGCCTTGGTTAAACTATAGCATCTCAGATTATCACAATCACTTTAACCATAGTTTGTTACATCACACCTGAGTTTATCTCAGTGTTGCATTCTCTGTGGCCTTCTATCCCGAAAGTCTCAGCAATATTAGTTATAGTTTATAAACAAACCACAAACTGTGGTTAGAGCATGCCCATTAACTACCGTTAATGAAGTATCGTTAAGCAATAGGACTGGGTATGGGCGAGCAACTTTTACTATGGTTAACTAAACCATGGTTTAGTGTTATGGGTGAACCAGGCCAGAGTTGCAGATCTTGTCATAATAAAATTGTAGCCCTTGAACATCCAATTCTCTTGCGGCTCATGCCATCATTTTGTCGTACGAATGCAAATATGTAGAACTGCAATACCATCCAAGGGGTTTTTTTTTTGGGGGGGGGAATTGATTTGTCAACAAAAGTATAGGAGATAAATTAAACTTAATATCAACCAATCAAGCGTTAGGCAACCAAATACAGGTTATAGCAATAAATAAGTTTAATATCAAAAGTTATTTCAAAAAAATGATATGTGAGCTTGTGTAAAAAGAAACAGAGAGAGACAGAATTAGTTTGCAAAAATGAGTTTAGTTAAGAATGGCAAAAAATGAATGGAGCATCTAAAATACTGTATGCAGAAAGTATGATATGCTAATATACATTGATGTGTTAGATTATGGTTCTTGTACATGTATGTTCAGGTTAAAAAGATTATGGGGAAATTTCATTATTTATTGACTTCAGGAACCAGAAGTATAGAAGTGTTCACATTCATTGCCAAACTTTTCCCATGCTATGGTTGTGGTGCTTTTCTTATTGTTATGTATATGTAATTCTAGGTGGGAATGATATGGTATGATTTCATATTACGTAATAAAATATTTAAAGAGAAAGAGAGAGGGAATAGAAATAAAATGAATTTAAGGAGAGTGTTGAGAGAAAAAAACATCATGCAAAATTCACACACTTTATAGCTTGTGAATTTGACTACAGGCAAGTGTATGAAAGAGCTCCGATCGGGGTTTTCCTCTGCAGATATATATTTATCAGTTTGTTTATGGAAAATTACTGCGGGGAGCAATATATGATCTGTTAATAAGGTCAGAGATGGTAGAACAGTGCTGCTGCCTGAGAGGAGAAGCAACTCTTATGTGAGAAGGAAGTGAAGAAAGGGAAACAGAATTCCAATAAAAAGCCCCAAGTAACGATAGAGATGTTTAAAACCGCAACAACATTTTTTTTTAAAAAACACACAAGCAAAACTCATATCTTAAGGAAATGCACACAGCTCCAAAATGGATCTAAATAGTATAGAATTGGTTAAGAGGCACATAGATTTCTAAAGATGTTTTCAGATGGCCAGGGGAGGTTTTAAGCACAAGATGTGGGCTGATTCAGCTATGCACATTTATCAGTTGAGGACCACAACATCAAGTGATGATTAGTATGTGCTAGCCGTTAATTATATACCGTGCTTTTTTCGGGGGGGGGGGGGATGCAGGGGTATGCATACTCCTAAACATTTTGTGAATCTAAGTTTGACCTCATTGAAGGGCAGTATTTCAATATGAGTAGGAAAATGAGAGTACTTTTAAGGAAAAAAGCACTGATTATATATCTTTTCATATCCTCCTATATTGTGAATCACCTTGAATCCCGTGGCAGATGGGGAAAAGGAATGTCAATTTAATAGATTCCCTTCCACAAGCCGTATATTTTTCAGTGGAGTCAGTTCACTCGCCAGTCATTCATGCTTGATTCACACATGCATGTTGTTGATAACATGATTACTTTACCCAATATTATTTAGTTATCCCTGGCATGTTCTATGCTAGGGATTATTAGGAGAGGGCTTCAAAATAAGTGTGACGGGGGTGGACAAATTCATAGATTTACATCCAATGCCTTTTTTCTTAAAAAGGGTACTCTCATTTTGACTCAAGAAAATCACCATTTTGTCATTCAAATCGGGGGAAATACAGTAAATGGACAAAAGTACAAAGATTCACAAAATGTTTAGGGGTATGCAGACCCCTGCGTACCCCCAGCATCGATATGCTGCTTTTCCACACAATGGTAGCCAAGTCAGCTAACAACTAAGTAAGGGAAATACGATATAGAACAACCCTTCAAAATACAAAACAGTATATAAAAGAAACAGGTAGAAAACAGATCAATAAAACAACTAATGTGAGTCAGCTCTAGTCCAGGGGAAGAATATATATTCCAGTTGAGGAATATCAATTAGGAGAATAGTTAGGAGGCAAGCAACAGCAGCATCAGGTAAAACAGTTCAGCTAAACAGTCCTTTCTAAATAAGAAATTGCCTTTATTTGTCTCAGATGACCACCAGAGAAGGGCCTCCCCACTCCCAGGAATGGAATGCCAGAACCCAGTTGCAGCCACAGAAAAGGCCCTCTCTCAGGTTCCCACCAGACACATTAGTGGGATAGAGGGAAAACTATATTAATATTAAGGTATTAAAGATATTAAAACCCATGCAGTTTCATAAGAGAGATGGTGGTCCTTCTGAGAAGCTGTTTTATGGGTCATGACCAGCTCTGTGAATTGTGCCTGGAAGCTTACAGCTAGACAATGAAGCTGTTGTAACCAAGGCATCCCACACTCCTTATAAGCTGCCCCAATCAACAATCTGAAGTTCCCAAGGACTCTTCAGAGGTATCTATATGCAGAGCATGTTATAGTAGTCCAATGGAAGCTACAACATGCCATTTGCATTGGAAAATATTTTGCCCACCTGGCCTGTTTGTTTACTTCCTGGAAGCCAATGGCTGACTATTGTTGGAAACATAACTAGAATGCCTTATGCAGATAGGCTGTTCTTATGACATGGATATGTTGACTGGGTCGCACACACATGCACACATACTTAATTATACATAGAGAGATCATTCATAGCTGACAATCAAGCACTGATACGTATCCAGGGATAGTGATGCTCATATGAACTAGGCTTACTAGTGTTTCTGACCAGCACCCAGAAGCAATGCAAAGTGTGTTCCATTCTCCAAGTTGCTTGCTGCTAGTACATAGGACAGCAGAATCGGCGTAGACAGCCATGTTCAAAGCAGAAATGGTTGAGGAGATTTCACCCCTCCCATATCCAAGAATCTTCTGGTGTTGTCTGCTGATTCTCCAGAGAGGAGGGGCGGTTTCTGCTCTCTACTTATTCCGCTCCAGCCTCACATCAAAGTGTCGGAGAGAGGGAGACTGAGTGTTAGAGAGAGATCATGTGTATAGATAAGGTTGCTGCTAAGAGCAGCTGCAGACACTCAGTGCAGTTCAGCATTTTTCGTTTAGACCTCATTTAGCTCTGTATATAGTTGTGTATTATAGTTGTAGATAGAATAAAGAAGATATTCTACAGAGCTGCTCTCCGAGTCGTTTATGCTCTGCTGTACTCTGCTATACTCTGCTGTGCGACGACTGTCTTCTTGTGGAAGTGAATCCGGTGATCACAACTCTAAGCTGTGAGTCCACAACACTTTGACCTGTTCCTGTGCAGAAGGTGGTCTCTGGAAGTGCGTCCCAGCTCACCTAACCCAGTCGGGGCTGAAGTGGATGAGTCCAGTTGGTGGCACTGGCTCAAGGGTGATGCTGACAATGGTAGGCAGAAGCAGCTGGAATTCAGATATCTCTTCTGTGAGTCACCTTCTCTCCTAAATTTGGTCTAGAGGTAAAACGACCAAAAAGGAAGTTGCTTTCTGGATGCAACATCAGCATCTTCACAAACCTAACACGATCGCCAGTCTGAAGGCACACTTGGAAATGATGGCTCAAATTGCACATTCTTCCCACCCCAGCAAAGAAAAGCTGACAGCAATGTGTTGTGTTTGAGAAATACAGTTAGAGTTATATGAAGTAGCTCTAAAAATACACACTTTGGAAAACGGTTAAATATCAAGAGGAAGAAAAACTGTCGAAAGCCTTCAAAATCATACATGAAATTTTAATGAAAGCCTGGACCTGCACCTGAGGTTCAGTCTCAAATGGACTCCCACTCCCCTCCCCAAATGAATCCAAGAGCTATCTTAATGATTACTTCTTTGGCGGCCTCCCTATAGTCCCTTTGTCGGCTACTTTGTCTTGCATCCAGCCCCTCCCTCCTTCCCTCGTGAATTCCGTAGTTGTAGCTGGACCGCTCTTTCTAAGAGACGATTTCATTACTCTCTCCGCTAGAAGATTTCCTGCCAACCCTCTAACCAGATTTATAAGGTTTAGCAGATTCTGTTCAATCCAAATCAGGTTTGGAAGGAGCAATGAATTTACCTGTGCTGCACATAATTAACATACCAGGACAATAGTTCCTGCAGAAGAAATAAATAAAGAAAAAAAAACCCTGTTCAGGCATTATTCCCAATGGAGGGATGGAGAGATGACGAAAGCCATTCCTGCTGCCTCCACATCCACACATGGGGTGAAAACACTGTTTGGAGGGATTTGTTCTGTGAATTTAAGCTTCCCCCTACAATTTAACACACAAAAACATTACTGAAGATGGCCAATGTATGTTCTTTATTATTTCACACAAACTCTGGTACTGAAATGAGGTAGAGCTACCACCCAATATTACCTCCAAAGAAAATTCTGAATAAATTTGGAGTTTCTTTCTTGGGTAAAATGTTGGAGGAATTTTGAGAATATGTAACCAGACCAGCATAATTTATTGGGGGGGGGGGATAGTCTGCTCATCCACCGATTGCTACCATGTTGCTAAAGTGAAATGTTGAGACAGATTTGGAGATCCCTACACAGGCAAACAGTCTGAGGAATTTCAAAGGCAACTAAGAGAGTCTTGTTGAGACTAGCAGAATTAGGGCAATCTGAGGCCCAAAACTTCCCTAAACCCTGAGTTTTGAGATGAGCTTTGGCCTATATGAATAACTGGATGGTTGAAAAGGGTGGTCATGACAGAATATGCTGTTTAGTAACCCTGAGAAACCTTTAATGTCTGCCAGACACAAAAGTCCTCAGGTCTCCTTACCACAGTGGGAGCTGACACAACTTCCATCCTGCAACAGCTTTTTGCCTGTAAGTCACAAACTGAGATTTGCAGCACCTGCAACATTCCACCCAAGGCAACGAAAAGCACTCTCTACCAGCAGCTAAATTCTAACATGCTGATGAACATTAGATGCATTTAGGCTTTTGATAGAAAACAGAGAGTGAGCAAGATACCTTAGTGCAATTGTTAATATTGTTGTTCGATATGCTTTGGACACACAGCTTCAGTGCTCTAGATAGCAAGATTGACTGCTACCACAGCACAAGATGAATTCTTGCCTATGAAAGAAACCTAGGAATGGGAATAGTCTTTTTGGTGTGAGATGCAAGTCAAGCTCATTCCCCAGGGAAAGGAAATAACCTAAAGGGATATTCTAGTGCTCTCACATTGCCGGCACAGGTGTTCAGATTGTTGCCTCCACAGGGCAAACCCCACCAGTTGCTAAGTCTGCCAAAGACTTAGACTCTATCTATAATGTATCAAAAGAAGCAGCAGAAGCTAAGATCTGTGGAAAAGAGAAAGGAAAGGGAGGGGAGAATCGAAGCTAATATATATCCACCCTAGTTCTGTATTGCAGAGCATAACTTTATTTCACGCCAGCTAGAAATGCTGCTTCTGTTCTGTGCAGTTTCTTCAGAGCTTATTGTCATCCCCCATGCAAACAAAAGTGCTGTATTGTAATACTAACACATTCAAGCATTTATCCCCTCCGCAGAGGATAAATACAAAAGCCTCTGTGCCTGGGTGAGACTTTAAAATTACTGTTTCAATATACGCAAATCCACTTTGGATCTCTGAGACAGAGCATCGGAACAAGCAGGAATACAGTACAGATCCAGCTAGAGCTCCAGGGGGCAACTGCTGAAATTGATGCATTTGGGGTTTTTTGCTTACACATTGAGGGAATACTGAATTTACAGGCTGGAAGGCATTTGGTGATAATTACAAATATTGCTAGACCCAATATAGGGCATTGAACATTATGGAATTACAACTACAGGCATTGCTCCACTTACACACGATCGACTTGCGCACGACCGTGTACACGAGCAGCGCTGGGAAATAAATAATTCAATTCAAAACTGAAAATGGTATAAGAGAGCTGGAGAGTCCTTGTGGTTTGCAAGGAGACCTTCCCTGGGGCCTATAAAGAACATCAGTGAGGGCAAAGGAAGCGCCCAAAAGACCAAAGGCACAGCAGGGATTTCCTTAGGCTGCTCAGCCTCCCCGCCTAACAGCTGATGTCTGGGGCAGTGCAGCAGCCACTTTCCCACATATCCTCCTGCCTCCTGCCAGTCCCAGAACTTGAATTATATTGTGCATACTTTTTGATGCAACATTTTTTGTACAGATAGAAGAGAGAGTGTCAGAGAGGGAATTTAAAGAGTGTTCAGAGAGTGCTCTCCACTTTACACAATTTCACTTATGTGACCAGGGCCTGGAATATAACCCCCTCATAAGTGGAGGTGACTTATATATGAGAAATTATCTGGGATTCTAGAGATATAGGGTGCTTCCAGGTAGGTTCTTATTGTTGGGTCGGTATTCCTGCAAGATTGTTGTTGTCGGCAATGTTCACATGCTGCCACTGCTATCAAAATGCCAATCTGTTTTCCTATCCAACCATTTAATCTGGATTTACCTGTATGCATAAGGGAAGACCTGCAGGATCAGGCCAAAGGACCATCTATTTCAGCTTTCTGTTCTCAGACTGGCCTACCAGATGCCCGATGGAAGCCCACAAGAAGGATCTAAGTGTGAAGACATCATCCCTCATTTATGATATCCAGAAACTGGTAGTAAGAAGCATATTGCTTCTGACAGTGAAGCCATCATGTTCTCCCAAAGTGGGAAATGTTTTCCCCCTCCTCCTTGCCACCAAGCTAGAAAAACTCAAACTTCCTGTCTATGTCACTGGCTATATCCAAATGTCTTCTATGTTACTGTTAAGGCCCCTCATTACAGCCCATTAACTAGTTGCCACTGAGCAACAACCAGCACCAGTGCTTATTTAAAGGAACATCTGACAAAGAGCTTGACAAGATAGCTAGGCACTGTGTGGTCTGTTTCACATTCTAGATCAACTGCTTGTGGACATTTTTCTGAGATCCCACATAGGTGGCGATTAACAGTTGCTGGTGGGCAGATGGTCCTTTGTCTCCTCTCAATATTTCACTGCTATGATGCATCTGAATGGTTCTCACCTAATTCTGTACTATCAGAAGTCAATGGGATGAAAAAGGTGTTGGCTTCCAACTTGTCTCTAGGCCTCCTCATATGTGTTCCTAGTTTCAGCTATTACTTTCACGAGGCTGGCTCCAGCTGTCACTTTCATTTCCATAGACCTCCATTTCCTTCCTCATTAGTTCCTGCCTGGCTGAAACCCCAAACTGTGACAGCACATTTTGAGACAGGATCAGTCTGTGCACATGGAAGACTGGCCCAAAGGCCAATATTAGCCGCATTTTCTTCCCAAAGCCCTTGCAACAATTTGCATCTTTAGACACCAAACAAGATGCATCCGAAAAAGGGGTCTGAAGCGAAAACTAATTCAAAGCCATTTTGCAACCCATTGATATTAAAATAAATCCCCAAGATATGTCTTAAACTGCTGCATACGTTTCACAACATGGGCAGCGTGAATTCAGCTTCTCCAGGCAAGTTTGAGTCAAAAGAATTAATCATAAAATATTCAGTTGAGTCAGGGACCTGCTTTATTCTCTTCTCTAAACTGTCTGGTCTCACTGCCTCCAGACCATGAGTTTCTTCCCCCAGGTGCGTCTGAGAGTTTTATTGCCTTGCAATCCAGGCACGTAGCCGCCATCTCTCCCTTAAGGCAACATAATGGCCTGTATTGGTGAGAGATTGAATATTTCTCCTGCTTCACCCTTGCCTTCCTTCTGTGCTAGCTCTTAATCTAGCAATTTTCACTGCAGTGTAATGATTCTAATAGCAAATCTTAAAAAGTTAGACACTTACGGGAGAAACGTACCTTAATACATTTTTATTTTAGTTTATTATTTTATTTTATTTTATTTCTTTGATTTGCACTGGCAACTTTCTGTAATTAAACGTCGTTAGGTACCTGTCTGGTTTGAGCCAATATAGGCAAGCCTTTGAGGCAGCCAAGTGAACAGCTTATTACAAAAGAAATCTACAAAGTCTGCTGAATATCTCCCTCTTCCAGGAAGCTGCCGTATACTGAATCAGACCACCGGTCCATCTGGGTCAGTATTACCTGTACTGATTGGCAATAACTCCCCTGGATTTCAGACAGGGGGCTCTCCTAGTCCAACCTGGAGATGCCTTTCTGCACACAAACAGATGCTCTACCACTGAGCTACGGCCATCTCCTCTTTGGAATAAAGATAATGGGTGATTTCTAATAGCAATCTGTCACGTCTTCCAATAGAACAGGGCAGAACTTATCACGAGATTGCTCAAAAAGCGGAATCTGTTGCCTATCTGGTGATTTATTTAATTGGACTTATAACCTCAGAGCTTCATAACTATCCTCCCTTATTCTTCCAGGCCCCTCTCCACCAAAAGCCAGATGAATACTCATGTGCTCATTTCCTTCTGGAAGGCATGTGAGTTTGGCATCTAGAGAGCTCCCAGGGCAAGGGAATGGCAAAACTGAGAAGGTGCCATTGAGAGTACCTCTCTGCATAGCCTTGGGGACCGGCTTTGACGTATACATAGATGATGGACTTTGAGAAAATTCCCTGTCTCTGTAAAGGTTATGGTGGAATATGCACATAGCTCCTAAATATTATCTGTTACTTAGAATCACTACTCGTGTGTTTTGTCACAGCTATCAAAAATGTATTGGGACATCCCTGCAAGTGTATGAAATTATTCCCAAGTTCTCCCTTATATATCTCCCTTCGCCAATAAGACCCTAGGGAAGTTGACATCAATAAAGGTCTTAAACAATACTATAAAACACATGCCAGATATAATAAAAGCAATTATATAAATCTAAAGGTAGCATTGGATGCGGGTGGCGCTGTGGGTAAAACCTCAGCGCCTAGGGCTTGCCGATCGCATGGTCGGCAGTTTGAATCCCCGCAGCGGGGTGAGCTCCCATCTTTCGGTCCCTGCTCCTGCCCACCTAGCAGTTCGAAAGCACTCTTAAGTGCAAGTAGATAAATAGGTACCACTTTATAGCAGGAAGGTAAATGGCGTTTCCGTGTGCTGCGCTGGTGCCAGCTCGCCAGAGCAGCTTTGTCACGCCGGCCACGTGACCTGGAAGTGTCTCCGGACAGTGCTGGCCCCCGGCCTCTTAAGTGAGATGGGCGCACAACCCTAGAGTCGGACACGACTGGCCCGTACGGGCAGGGGTACCTTTACCTTTAAAGGTAGCATTAATTTTTCCCTTCCTTCCATACCAATCCAGCTCTAGATAATCAATTCTAACAATTGTTCCCCCACCCCTCTTCCAAAACCCTGCCAAAAGAGATGCATTTCCCAAATGAATATAAAGACTGTATACACATTACTGGCTTAAAATCCAGCTAGGCGGTTCTCTTTCTAAATTCATATATTGGCTGGGGAAAATACAACAAAACACAGTATTTCATAAGAAATGGCAGGGTAATTACAGGATAGCTATGGCATGTGGCTAACGTTGAGTGTACAAAACTTCACAAAGCACACTGGATACAGAGTAAATGGGGAGTGTATACACCATCAAAGCCATTCTGTGCAGTGTATATCCAGAATGTCAATTATTTACCGGTATTCTACTCTTTCCCTATTCCTCCAATCATAAATGTATTTTTCTTTCTTTCTTTCCTCTGTTTATGGAATACTTAAAGTTTGGACTTTCCTTCCTTCCTTCCAGGTTCCACCTTCTCTATGAAATAACAATTAGTGATTATCTCCTAGAGTACCAAAAGAGCCATTGCTCTGAATAATGAAAAGAAGATGGAAAGTGAATAAACAGAACACAGTATCCTCTTCCCTTATGCTTTATAGTCAGGGACAAAAAATATACTGCTTAAAACAGCATAAAGCAGAAAGAAAGAAAATTGCCTCTAGTCTTGGAACAACTGACAAGCATTGAAACTACCACATTATCTGTCTTTGCTCACTTTCTAAATAATGCTAGAGTTGAGGTGGAAATGCCTGACAGATATCACTTGGAATTGATATTGGTCTAATTTAAGAACATATGCTCGCAAGGATCTTGCAGTGATGAAAAGTCTTCCATGCATCAAATCTAGCAAACCCACACACCTAACAGATACATCTCCTACCATATTCTGCTTAACATTAATCTTCATGGCAGGACTACTTAAATTGTGACCCATTGATTTGCAGCTTGCTTGCTTGCTTTCTTGCTTGCTTGCTTTATTTATTTGTTTGTTTGTTTGTTTGTTTATTTATTTATATTCACTCCACACTGGCTCTCTTTCTTTGATTATTGTTTTATTTTTAAGATAAACAACAACAACAACAGTGTGCATTACGTCAGCATGGCTCTCTCCTTCATTTGAATCTATCTGATGTGGCTGCTAACACACTTCATTTGTGTAAGCCGAAGAATGTGAAAGGCTGTGAATGGGTTTCATATTCAAGCTAGAAAGCTAAACTCCCTGCAGCCGTCTCACTTACCTAATTTAATCTAAAGCAGACCACAAAACTGCCGCTGCTAATGTTGGCGTTCTTAAGTGATTGCATCACAAAGGGACCCGTGCTACTGCATAAAGCATTGGCATCTGTGATGCAGAATATATCTCAGACATCTTATCAGGTGAACGAAGGACAAATGGTTAGCCTTTAAACAATCTAAAATGGGCAATGTGACTTTTTATTGCATTTCTGGACCAAGCCTGGTGGAACGCTTTGCCACAAGAGATCAGGGCCCTGCGGGATTTGACATGTTTCCTCTGCCAGGCCTCTGGTCAGGGCTCAGCCTGACTCCCCTTCTCTTTTTGTATAAGAACTAGTATGAAAGAGGCCTCCCAGCATTCCCACAGGCCCATATAAGATCATTGTACACAGTTGGGCCTGATGAGCATTTACTGTTCCCAACCCACATCCTGCGGAAAGCCATTTAATTCAGATTTTAATTTTATCCTGACTTGTTTTTAAGAGGTCATTTAATTATTGTTTGATTTTGTATCAGTGTTTATATTTGATGTTAGCCGTCCTGAGTCCGGTCTCAGCCAGGGACGGCAGGATACAAATAAAAGTTGTCTATTATTATTATTATTATTATTATTATTATTATTATTAAGCTTCAGCAACAACTTCTAATCATCAGGGGGCAGTACATATAGAGTCAAAAAAATCCATGCTGCTATTGTGATGATGCTCAGGACAATTACTGGCTGCAGCTAAAACATGAATGCCTTGAAAAAACTAATAAAGAAAAACAATAGCCAAACAATAGCCAAGGAGTCTAATCTAGTTCCCAAGGTTTCTTATATCCCCTGATTCCATATGCAAGTTCTTCCAGTATGAGTGGGCTCTTCCTTTTGCTCTTGGGTATAGACTCAGGTGAAGGTGCCTTTGACCTTCATTGATTCAGTGTCAATACAAAAGCAGAAAGGCTGAAAGAAAAGAAAGGGGCGAGCATGGGCTGCCCCGACCTTAAATGAACTCACCTAAGCCCGCCCCCGTCGCCAGCCGATTGGCTGGTGTGTTGAATTGGATTCCCAAGTCCTGCGGGGCTGCAGCTAGCCCCGCGAGGATGTAGGTGGGGCGTGAGCCCGCAACCCCCCCTCCTTATGTCGGGAGTGGCTTTCTGCCCAACTGCATTATGAATCAATTTACTTTCAAATGTGTTCACCCATAAATTGGTTTTGTCCTTTTGGAGCATTAATCTGTTTCAAAAAAATTCAGCACAGAAATTTGCATTCCTATATGTATTTTGATGGGCCTGTTTTCAGGAGAGAACTTCATCAGATCATTTGAGAAATGTGAAAGGCGTTTGACAAGTACGCTCCAACCCACACTTTAGTCTACAAGATATTGCTCAGCTCCAACCATACTGGAATTCACAAAGATAATCTCTGGACTTTTGCAGAAAGCAAAGAGTGTTTCCAATAAGACAGTGACATGTTATGTAAGGGGTGTTCTGTATATCACTTTGTCAGCATTTGTGTACACAGATTAATGACTGTGTAAGGTCTTCGGGATTCTGATACTGTCTTAATACCGCATTATCAGAAACACAGCCCCAGAATTAGAGTCTCAAATTAGATGTTTCAAGAGCACCAGTGTGTCATTAACTCTTTCCCCTTGCTACGTTACAACTCTGCAATAATGGTGTGAAAATAATTGCTATCTCAATGTGCTTTTAATTATCATTCCCTGCATTAATTGTTAGAGAAATATTCATTAAAATATTAATTTGATGTTTTGTCTTAAGAGGCAAATATTTGGGCTTCAATCTTCAAAGTGTTTTGCCAGCACTACATCCATTAGGAGAGCAGGAAGTTTAAAAATAAATGAAAATGAAATGAAATCAATGAAAACATTAAAATTAATCCAACACTATATTTTATATAATCCACCATATTTAATTTCCTGCAAATAGAAGAACATATATTTATTTAATTGGGTTTAAGGACAAAGGTGCATACCCAATTTTGCATCCAAAAGCTCTCAAATTTGTTTTAGGTATTTCTCTATGTCCGACCACGTTATATGTAAATGATGTGTTTACACCATGTGTATTTGCATGAAAACATGCACGCCTAATATTCTGAACCACATTAACAAGCTAGTGGGGAGAACTCAATTTCCCCATAAACTTATTGAAGTGGATTTGAGATTGAGAAAAATTTATATGCTAGTAATGGGAGCAATTACTCAGCAGAAAACAACTGATTTAAATGAGTAGCAACAATGCATTCCTTGCTCTTCAAAGCACTTGATTGGAAAGGTATTGGGGAATGGTTTCCCCAAAATAAATGGCCACATTGCACAGACTGGTGACGCTTACCATATCTGGCAACTTACTGGATAATGACTCCTTGCTGTTTACAATGCTGAGTTTGCAACACGGGTCAGTTCAGCTGCCATCACTAATTTTACTTTGTTTGAGGTCCCATGGAGATTAAAAGGCCAAAGAGCTGTAGCAAAAGCATATCAGTGACAATATTTCCCAACTCTCAGCAGGTAGAAGTGTGGGATTGAGACTTTAAATGCTAAAAAATCTTAAACTTTGAGGATCTTATAAGTATGTAAACCATGAGAGATCTCAGAAGGGAGAGGGATAACAATCTAATTATAACAATATTGAAGGTAACTATTACTATTACAAACAATCACTTGGGTCCAAAGGATAATGAAAAGAAGGAAAATAGTGGCTGGTACTCTTTTGTAAATGCTTGCACAGGGGCCAGTATGGTTTTCCAGTAGGTAAACTTTTGTGAGCTCCAGGACAAGTAAAAGAAATATTTGGATTTAGTTTTGTGTTCCTTGTGCAAATGTCTATCACAGGGATAGGCAACATGGTTCCCTCCAAATGTTACTGGACTACATAATCCCTGACCTTTGGCCATTCCAGAGGGTTGGTAGAAGTTGTGAATGAGGAGGGCATCACATTGTCTACTGTTTACGATACTGTTGAAAGCGATACAGTCAAACCTTGGTTGTTGAACATAATCCATTCCAGAAGTCCGTTTGGCTTCCAAAATGTTCCACAACTGAGTCGCAGCTTCTGATCGGTTGCAAGAGCTTCCTGCACTCAAGTGGAAGCTGCGTCAGATGTTCGGCTTCTGAAAAACGTTTGAAAACTGGAGTATTTACTTCTGGGTTTTCAGCATTTGGGAGCCAAAACATTCCCAAAGAGCTGTTCGGGAACCAAGGTTTGACTGTCCTAGTTTGTGGAAGGGTAACTATGGATTCAAAACTATGATACTGGATGAGTTTTATTAAATATACGTTCATTCTGCTTTTCACATTTACTTTAAATATGCTATTTCCAAAGATGTATGAAGCTTCTTGGGACAATTCTAAAAACCACTCATGGCTAGTTCACCAACGATTTTACCACACAAGTCCTGTGTGCTAGCATGTGCAAATTCTTTTGTATGTATAAAATGGTTTTGTGAATGCCCGGCTTGGTTTTTGGTATGGAGAAGGCTGACTGAATCATGATTATTCTAGGGATTTAGGAAATACTGTTGCAATGTGCCATTTATAATCTGCAATTTTTCAGGAGAGAGGAGGGGGAAATTACACGCCTTCATTTGCAAGAGTTTCACACTCCAGTGTTCAACTACTAGACACAACACTGCTATTTCTAGCCAAATTTAGCTGTGATTTCATTGTTTCCCCATCTGTTTTTATATTCCAATATAGGCCCATTCAGCATTTGAACAGGTGAAAAGATGTGCCAATAATAGTGTCTGCGACCTTTGAAATCTGATTAACCAAACAGCCAGTACCAATCAAACTATGAAATAATACCAGGATGTTGCTGCACCTGTCCAGGATCTGCTCTTTCCTGGCTGTTTTTATTGTCTGTAACTGTGCAAGGAAGTAACTTGCCTGTTAGCAACTACAGCACTTCTGAGATGGGCTGAAAGACTCCAGGAAAACACACAGAGATGGTGTTGGCCAACTCCTTGCCCTGCTGTTCTTTGAAGAAGCTGCTCTTGAAAGCTTTCTAGACTCCACCATAAACTGTAGGTCTCACAAGATTTTAAAATGAGGGTCATAGTTCAGCCTTACAGCATCTGCTTTCCACACAGGAAGTCCCAGGCTCAGACCTTGGTTTCTCCAGAGTGTGCTGTGTGGACAATGCTGAGCTAGAAGGCTCAGTGGTCTCACTCAGTGCAAGGCAGTTTTCTATGCTCCGAAAATGTTCTAAGATTCTGGACCACTTCCAGACACGCTTAACTTGCACATGGGTTCTACAAATTCTCCAGCAAGCTTGGCATTTTCTGTGGGTCACACCTTTGGCTCCCCACTTAAAGGTAAAGGGACCCCTGACCATTAGGTCCAGTCGTGACTGACTCTGGGGTTGCGGCGCTCATCTCGCTTTATTGGCCAAGGGAGCCGGCGTACAGCTTCTGGGTCATGTGGCCAGCATGACTAAGCCACTTCTGGTGAACCAGAGCAGCACATGGAAACGCCGTTTACCTTCCCGCCGGAGTGGTACCTATTTATCTACTTGCACTTTGACATGCTTTCGAACTGCTAGGTTGGCAGGAGCAGGGACCAAGCAATGGGAGCTCACCCCGTCACGGGGATTCGAACCGCCGACCTTCTGATCGGCAAGTCCTAGGCTCTGTGGTTTAACCCACAGTGCCACACTCATCCCTTAAGGCTCCCCACTTAATGCCCTCCAAACTCTGACCCTCCTAGTCACAAGCTTTCTAATTAAACACACACAAATTACTATTCAGAGGAAAATCAAGGCTGGGACAAATGCAGAGAATTACACTAGCTCAGATCCTTGTAATTAGTGAAGATTTAATCAGCTTCAAAAACTGGGGTGCCACCAGATTAACATTCTCTTCTCAAGCCCATCCCAAACATCTGTATTTCGAAAGACTCGTACTACTTCTTTCAGCCTTACAAGCTACAATGGCAGTAAAATACCAATTTCCATCTTTTATTACAAGAATAGTGCAACTGAGGTTTAAGTGAGTCTGATGGAATTGTGATTCCTGCAAGGGGGCGGGGGAATGACAAAAGAACTAAATATAACTAATCTACAGTATTTCTCACTGTTATGTTATTTTTTTTCTCTGCAGAGAATTTCTGTTGCGCTTCCATTGTACTTTAGAAATCTCAAATATTTGTCGAAAATATACTGAAGGGCAAAAGAAAAACATTTTTTGCCTCATGATGAGAAGCACAGGCTGTGCAGAATTTTCTCTAGAGTTTCCAACACTTGGCCCTGAAGGATGCTCCTAGGCCTTTAATAGCTATATGACAGAAAGGAGACAAGCCCGTCCAGCAGTACAGCCTTGTCATGGATTTAAGTACTTCTCTACTTGCTGAACTTCCCCATGTCACTCTACAGACAAAGGTCCAGGATCCCTCTTAAGACCATATATTGATTGGTGTCATGAGCACCAGCTATGAAGACCAAGCATGTGGTAAACTAACCATAACCAATCATCCCACACTTATAGATATCACAAGGATTATATGTCAACAATACTACGATGGGCAGAGAGTGTGAGAGACATAATGATATCTCTGTTCGGTAGATCAGGCAACCCATCAATAAAATTTATCTCTATTGGATTTATCTGCTTTACAGGAAAGCTGCAGGGGTCTCAACCATGGACCTTCTCAGATCACCAGGCTCTCAGCTAACTCACTATTTCTCCCTTGAAAAGCACATACAGCTTCATCAGTGTTATTGCTTGTTCCAAACCCCTAGCGTACAGAGACCTGATTCGTTTGCAGCGATATCTGACAAGGTTGGCTATCTAATGAGCATTCATTCTGATTTGTTGTAAGGGGATATGTGATCAAGCATCAAGCAAGTGTTATCCCATACTTTCCAGGGTGTTTCTCTGTCGTTCCCCTATTGCAAAAAGTCTGATGCAATCAGCTATAATTTCACAACCTGAGATTGCTGGTATGTGGTTGAATTCCACCTGAAAAGAGGGGTACCTTTAAGCAAATTTAGTTGCATGTGATTTGGAAATGGTGGTGTGTGTTGTTGTTTTTCTGGTAGCAAATAACATGGTACTGATAACACCAAGGTTGCAGGTTCGATCCCTGTATGGGACAGCTGCATTTCCCTGCATTGCAGGGTCCCTTCCAATTCTACAATTCAATGAATTCATAGAATTAAAGGGAAAATGGGCAGGTGAAAAACAGCCACATTAAGTTTAAGCTTAATGCAGACCACCAATATTGTCATTCGCCCAGTTCCAACATAATTCTAAGCCATGGGTACCCATAGCTGTCAACGTTTCCCTTTTTTAAAGGGAAATCCCCTTATTCCGAATAGGATTCCTCGCAAGAAAATGGAAAAGTTGACAGCTATGTGGGTACCTTTGGGATGACATTGGAACTCCAACTCCCTTCATCCCTATATAGCATTATCTTATTGTCAGGAATGCTGGCTACCATTTTGTCTACCCCTGTTCTAAATCATACTATAATGTTATGACAAAAAGTTTCATGGAGCCTTGGGTTTGCACACTCCTCTTGTCACTGTGAGAAGATTGGACGCTTCCACTTCCATTTTAGATGAACCACAATTTAGCGCTCTGTCCAAACCTTAAAATGAGGTTAAACTTACCCATGGTTTCTTGAAACAAGCCAGCTTCTTTCAAACAATAGCTTGAAGCTGGCTTGTTTCAACAAACCATAATTCAGATTAACTACCGTTTTTCTTGGTTCAGATGGCATGGCAAGCAGCAGTTAATCTAAAATGAAAGCGAAAGCTGTCCCCCACCCAAACCTGTTCACAACTGCACCAAAAGAGGGGGAGGAGGGGGTCTGTAACCCCCTCCCCCATTCTTGTCTAGGCTCATTCTTTTAATGTCAAACCATGGCTTACATGTATAGGGAATCTCACGCTTCAGGTGTTGCTGAACCACAATTCCAATCATCCATCTTCATTAGTCATGTTTACTGCAGCTGATGGGAGTTGTAGTAAAATCTGAAGGGCCAACGGCTTCCCATGCCTGGTTTAGCATTACATCTGAAACAGCCCAATACAGGCAAACATATACTTACTGAGATTTAAGAGTTGGCAATAAGTTGAGACAATAAGTTACTTGCCTCTGCAAATAAATCTAGATAATAACACTTTGCTGTTTCTCTTAATCTTAAATAGCATCTGTTGGGAATACTGTTAGATGCTTGTATTGTGGATGAGGTCTGAAAATATATCCTTCTACTTCTTTCCAGACAGCAAATTTGGCTATTATTTGTCTGCATTGCTGCATTTTGAATTTAAAAAATTAAAAAGTTGAGGGAAGGGGAGTCAATGACAATTGTATATTTCTTTTATTTGAAATGTTATTGTTTCAAGTGTAAAATGCAAATGAAAATAAAAAGAGAAAAAAATCAAAAAATTGAAGAAAAACTTATGGAGGGGCAATTTGTGAAATGAGAGAGAGACTGTTGTAATCATGCAGTCCAATCGTATGCATATTTATTTGGAAATGAGCCCCAGTTTGTTGATCGTGGTTTGTTCCTAATTAAGTGTGCACAGGACTTAGCCTTGATTCGACAATTTCCCTAGCTGACCAACAAGGATCCACATGATGAAGACAGCACTGGACTAAGAGTCTGATGCCTACGATGGACAGAGATGGACATTCAGATGTGCAGATAATTATAGTTGTGTTGTATTGGATCTCATAGGCTAGATTTTAGTATTTATTGGATTGAGCCTTATAATTTTGTTTTCCATTGTCTATTTTTTTAAAAAAAACTGCCTGCTTTAGGGAATGAGTTACGTATTCATTCATTTATTTGTAGGTTTCTATACCCCTTAATGTCTGGACTGGCTTCTCAGCAGCAAAATATAAAAAAAACAAATAAATAGTATATCCAATCCGAGACCCATCTTTTGAATTTAAATCAGGATGTACATTTTCACCAGTCTGGCAATATAGTACTGTCATACCTTGGATTTTGAACAGCTTAGTTCCCGAACATTTTGGCACCCGAACAGTGCAAACCCAGAAGTGACTGTTCCGGTTTGCGAACTATTTTTGGAAGTCAAACGTCCGACGTGGCTTCCGCGGCTTCCGATTGGCTGCAGGAGCTTTCTGCAGCCAATCAGAAGCCGTTCTTTGGTTTCCAAACATTTTGGAAGTCAAATGGACTTCCGGAACAGATTCTGTTTGACTTCCAAGTTACGACTGTACCTATGAATATGAATGCCCAATTCCTGTGGAATTGGATTGTTACGTACTGTGCAAATAGTAGTGCATGTCTTTATCTGGATAGGTGCCATTTTTCTATCATTAAATAGGATGCAAAACGGCTTCAAGGCTTAACACGCCCAATTACTTCTCCAGTTTGTGTGAACTGTACAGCTAACATACAAACATTAATTTTTGCTAGCAATCATACACACACATTAAGAGACTATGAAGACACTCCAGGTGAAACTGCGAAATGAATTATGCAAGTGCTAGAGATCTATACTATTGTGTATATAAAACAGAACAGTCATGCAATGTATAATTAAGACACTGAAATTGTGCCTGTGGTGGGTCTGGAGGTTGGAAACTATGATTAAATTAAACCAACAACCAAGATTAAAGTTGTTTTAGTGAGAAATAGACTAGAATCATCTAGAAAGGTGGGGATGTCTGGGTGGGTTTGGGACAATCTAGAAAATGCTACTTTTGCACATACACACAAGTTCTCCTTTACAGAAACAGAAATTTCTCCGCAGAAATTCACTTATCTGAACATGAGGAATTAGTACCCAGATCACAGATTCAGATATCCAAACAGAGAACTTTTTTTTTTAACTTCTTTGTTTGTCTTTTCCTGATTGGCTGAGAAACAGAGGGAGGGAGGGAGAGTGATTAGATAAACCATATAACTTTTTTCTAATGGGTTTTCCAGTAGGGTTAGCCTTTCGTAGTGAAAATTCTGGGGTCAGGGGTGCATTAGAAATCTCCCCATTGGAATCAATGGAAATCATCAACTCAGTATGTGAACAGACAGTTTCCAGGGAACACACTGTGTTCGGTAAGCAGGACCTGCATTTAAGCTTATGTGGGTGTCTGGAAAGAATGATGATAGGCTTGCCCACAACAAAAGTTTCCTACTCTGCTTAGCAATTCTAGAAGGCTGCTGCCACAAAGGACACAATCCATCATGCAAGATCCACTGAAATGAATAGGAATAGTGCAGTTTGTCATGAGAACAGACTGATGGATTTTCAACCATTTCATTGGCTGCATTTGTCTTGGTGGCTACTTCCATATTATATGGAGCTTATATATCAAAGATGTTGGAACCGGCTTATAATATAATTTATTTTAGGCAGATGCCTAAATGTTTCATTCAATATATATATTTCTGAAAGAGAGATTTAATTCTAATTTATTTTTAGTGGGACCTAGATGTCTAATTACTTAGTATATTAGGACTGATTGATTGACAGGTGAGATTAATTACAAATTAAATTTAACCACTGGCCGTTGCCTTGAATGTATGCATACATAGGGTAAAACAAGCAAATAAAATGGATAGTATTAATCACCAACCTCATATCCTATGAAAAGTTATTCAATAATAGTGGTATTGTTCATAGCAAAGCATTTATATTTCTTGGCTGAGGAAGCCTGTTTTAGATTGTTTCCCCAACCGATAAATAATCTGCCTGTGTTATACAGTCAAGAAAATCTGTCTAAACAACCTCCAATTTTCACTAGTATTGAGATGCCATATTTATTTTAATTGGTCTAATAATCAGCCAACACCAGCTACGATAATCAAAGTGTCAGCTTATTAGGTCCCATCCAGCTATGACCAAGCATAAGATGATAAACAACCTTCACTATCATTTTATGATTCAGCAACCGTGAAAAAAATAAATCAGATTAAGTAACAAAAGCCATATCATATAGAGAAAATAGCAAGCTCCAGTAAAGAAAGTAAAAACTGAGAACACAACAAAGGCACATTAAGTGTGCCCATCAGGTTTGCTGTGCAGAAATAGGACTTTACACCCATTCGCACGCTGGTAACACTGCTTGCCAAGTCATATCTAAACTGGCATATGAGCATACTTTCATATGTACATTCCCTTATGTCCATTGGAAACATGCAATCTTTACCCTTGGGAACCGGATGATTCTGGCTACTGCACGTATCTTGAATTTGGAAGACACATTTGGTATGTAGGGCAAAAGTGCATGCAAAATTCCACCGGCCCATTGCTCACTCAGTAATAGACACTTGCAAACATGGGCACAAATTTCTCCTCTTTGATGAGACTGTAGTGTCAGCAGATTTTTGGCTGCCAACAAAGATTATTATTAAAAAATATATATAGTAGGGAGGAGAAAGAAATTCCAAAACAGTTCAGGAAATCATTGCTTTGTAAACATTACTTTACAGGGTCAGCCCACCCATCAGGCAAGGTGAGGCGACCACCTCAGGTGGCAGGATACAAAGGGGCAGCAGATCCAGCCTCCAATGAATGCATTACAATGACTGCTCCCCACATAAAACGGGGGGTGCCCTTTGCGTGGACGCGCGCAGCCCCTGGATCTGGAGTGGCTCCATCAACACAGGCTTGGCTTCGCTTTCCCTCAGGTGGGAGACCTGGAGGTCTCCGCCTACCTCAGTCAGTTGTCCAATCCCGCCTGGGGGAAGCGTTGCCAAGGAAACCAGGCCAGGTAGGGGAGGGACTACCTGCCCACAAAATAGAGGGAGGATCTTACCTGGGAATCCTCACTTGGCTCCAGAGCTTCTCCCACCCTACCCACCCTTAGTTAAGTCTTATTTTGCAGGTTAACTTTTCTTCACAGGTACACGGGCGCTGCTACGTCAAGGTCGCTGTTAAAGGGCCGGAAAGGAATTCCCCTGCATTGGCAGGTTTTGCCTTTCCCATAGCAAAACGTCACAACTTTGGCAGTATCAGGCCTTGGGCGGAATCCTTTAGTCTATCTTCCTCTTTGCAGCGGCGATACCAGGGTTCCCCGTTAAAGGGGTTTCTAAAGGGAGGCTTTGACCGTACGCCGAGAGGTCGTCATTGCTCTCCCCTGCGGTGGCGGCGTAACGCGGGCGGCTATCTCTGCTTGAACATATGTTCTCCAGAGCCAGCCCATCCCCCCCCACACTTGGATAACCCTGATGTTCCCTAGGTCCCCAGCTGGGGACTGGGGAGGGATAACGCCCAATGCCTGAGCCAAGGTCTACCCACACCTGAAATATAATAAAGTTGTGGCCAATTTAATCCCATAGCATGTTGTCTTCAGTCGTTATTCCACATGACGGGGGGGCGGGGCGCCCGGGATCTGGGGGACTCCGCCTGTCCACGCAATCACTACCCCAGTAGCAGCGATAACTACAGCATGATTCTTGGAAGCTGGATCTGCTGTCACATTTGTGCCTCCATGCTGCCTCTGCAGCAGCCTCTTGGCCAATAGGAGGCACTGCCAGTCTCCTCCCACCCTTGTTCCCTTGTTTTATTTCCTCCTTGTTCCTGATGTAGCTCTTCACTCACCCCTTTTCCCCTGGCATTATTTTTTTTTTTTTTGTGATTTGCCTCAGGTGCCAAAATGTCTTGGGCCGGCCCTGTTATTTTACAAACACCCAGTTTCACTCTCTCCACAAGGCAAGGCATTGTAGCAGTGTAAAGTTGCATGCATTATAATCACCATTGCATTAGACAAGCTGTGTGTATGGTGGGTGTAAACTGAGGTCTTCCATTCCCAGTCTTTTAATCATTTGACAAAAGGATAGCATTTCCAAAGACTACAAGCTGGTTCACACACTCATCTGGGTCAATACACGATATGTGTGCTGGGCTGGGCCACACCACACATAAATAATAACATGATACATTTGAACAGAGGCCTAGTTTTTGTGATTACTGCATTTCTCTTTTTCTTCTTTTTGAAAGAAGCAGGCATGGATTTTTGGGCATAATATCTCTTATCACAATTTCCCTAGGGCATGGGTACCTACCCAGGTGAATGCATGAACCAACCTGATATTTTAGAACAATTGACTCCAAATTTACACTTGTAGCTGAAGATGGAAATTTCCATGTCAGAAATGATATTAATGCAAAAAGCAATATATAGGATATTAGCTTTGCGAATTAGATAGAATTTTCAAAGAGAGATGGCCTAGGTTCATTAAGCACCAGATATGATAAATATATTCAAGTAATTGGTAGGTTTTCCATCATACTTTTTCTCAGACCAGGCCTAGATTCATTCAACATTGAATGTTAATGACACATGAATATTAGAAGAGGGATGGAACATGACAGTGCATATGGAAAATGTTAGGTCTCCCTTTCCCTAAGAGAACTGCTTCAGCTCTAGCTCACAGCTGAGTGTTTAAATTTATACTTGCGTTAAGCATCACAGAAAATAAACATGGATATCTCCACTAATGTCATATATTTATATAAATATACACACAGTGTCACTTTGCGTACTGAGAATGCTGTATGCTTACATGCTACGAATGCTATGTGAGTTTGAACAAAACACAGTCACTAAGATGACTTTAGGTCACAATCCTTTGCAATGTTCACCTGTGTAACGCCCATCGAAAAGACGGACAATAATACTGCTGTCCTACAAGAGAATTAAAGTTCTTTCATGAAGCCCTCCTTTAATTCAATATGGCTTACACAGGGGAACTTCCCAGTGGATTTTGCTCTTACTGGTTTGTGTTTAATTGTCTGAGGGGAGAAGTCTGGAATAAAAATAAAATAAAACTTTACAATGATTTCTGGTCTTCCCCTTCTATGCATACCCAGAATATATTCCTTTATGCAGGAGGTACTTATTTGTGTTAGGGAACTTGATCTTCTACAAGTAAATAGTGGTGCTTACATATATTTTTTTTGGCATAACCTGTAAAACAAAGCGCTTTCTAAAAAGATTACTCCATGAAAACTATACCAGAAGGATACATATAGTGTATCACACAAACACACACACACGCACACAATGCACACAAACATTTGCTTGTTCAGACAGCACAATTCTAGGGATAGATGCATCTGTCTGTTTCCAGCTCATAACACCTGCATGTCTGTCCTGCTTTTATATTAACAACCCATGAACACTGGCATTTAAATACATATATAAATATGTATTTTTGCATGTGTTGTCTCTAAAAAAATACACCCAATTTAAAACACATTTGGATACGTCTTTGAGCTGAGCAGCGCATCACCACATTCAGATGCAATAGATAGCTACATTCCATTCTGCGCATTACTCCAAGAAGATGTGGTTCAGGTCAGGTCATATCAGAATTCACGAAAACTGAATTCCTCAAGCACCCTGAGTCAACTCTATCAAATCTCCAATTATGTCAGCGTGACCAGAAAAGGAAAATATTTTGCTTCAAAAGTACTCTAAGAGAATTAATGTTGTGTGGGGGAAAAAAAACTTTTGCATTTTTTCACTATTCTCTATAAATTAATGAGAAAATAAATTGCATTCAAAAATTATCAAAGGGCAGAGAAAATGTTGAGGAAATCCTCATGTGTGGGTGCAGGGTTTTTATTGTGCCTTACTTATTTCTGAGGTGGCCAAGGGATATGTGTGTGTGTGTGTGTGTGTGTGTGTGTGTGTGTGTCCCTGCTTTAATTCTGCAATGACCGCTCCCCGCATAAAACGGGGGGTGACCTTTGCGTGGACACGCGCAGCCCCTGGATCTGGAGCGGCTCCATCAGCATAGGCTTGGCTTTGCCTTCCCTCAGGTGGGATACCTGGAGGTCTCCGCCTACCCCAGTCAGTTGTCCAGTCCCACCTGGGGGAAGCGTTGCCAAAGAGATCAGGCCAGGTAGGGGAGGGATTACCTGCCCACACAATTGAGGGAGGATCTTACCTGGGAATCCTCACTTGGCTCCAGAGCTTCTCCCACCCTACCCACCCTCAGTTAATGCCTTATTTTGCAGGTTAACTTTTCTTCACAGGTATGCAGGTGCTGCTACGTTAAGGTCGCTGTCAAAGGGCCGGAAAGGAATTTCCCTGCATTGGCAGGTTTCGCATTTCCCGTAGTAAAACGTCACAACTTTGGCGGTATCACGCCTTGGGCGGAATCCTTTGTCCATCTTCCTCTGTGCAGCGGCGATAACAGGGTTCCCTGTTAAAGGGGTTTCTGAAGGGAGGCTTTGACCATACGCTGAAAGGTCGTCATTGCTCTCCCCTGTGGCGGCGGCGTAACTGGGGCGGCTATCTCTGCTTGAACATATGTTCTCCAGAGCCGGCCCATCCCCCACACAAACACTGGATAACCCTGATGCTCCCTAGGTCCCCGGCTGGGGACTGGGGAGGGAGAACGCCCAATGCCTGAGCCAAGGTCTACCCACATTTGAAATTTAATAAAGTTGTGGCCAATTTAATCCTATAGCATGTTGTCTTGAGTCATTATTCCACATGACATGGGGGACCGCTCGGGATCTGGGGACTCCGCCTGTCCACGCAAATCATATGTGCAGTGGGTTGTACTTTACAGCTTTTCTGCATGCTCATGCTTCCTGAGAACCCCATGACATAGCACCTAGCAGTTTCCTTGTCAGTGCAGAAAAAACAACCAAGGAAAATGGAAGAACTTCCTTAAAAACAAAATCAGAAAGTGCAGCAATCTCTTAGCCATGTCACACAGACACAGTTTTACACGCTTCAGTTAAATCCAAGAGGAAGGCATTAATTCCTCTCTCAAGAACTCCTCCTTGAGATTAGGAAGAGAGTTTTGTTTCTAGCCATTAAACATTTTTCCAGGACTGCAGCTGGGAAGCTGCAGTGCTGGGAGAATGTTTAACGGGAAGAAAAACACTCACAGGCCCCGTGACCTCCTTGCCATGGTAAACGTAAGTTCAATCCAACACCCACCAACATCCAATCCAACAACCCACCAACAAATTCTAAAGGTATCTGAAAGCACCCTGAGGAAGATGCAAATGTCAGAAGAAAATGGAGGGTAGATTTAAGCACAGTACTGCAGAAAATGTCTGTCTGAGACAATTGACGTCACACATTTTTACAAGAGCATTGAGATCAGTACCGAGTGTGAGGTGGCAATGGAATTCCTACTCTGAATGGCCACCAGTCAAACAAACCACTGAAGATCAGCACATGAGTTGCAGAGACAGTGTCAACTACATGAGCACATAGAGGCGCCCACAAAATGGCTGACATGGATTTACTCAATAGCCAGTAAATGCCAGTGTGGTAGCCTGGATGTGGCACCATTGTTCTCCTGGCATGCACAGAGAAGGAGAGGGAAGGGTAGAATTGCAAGGAGCTTGGGGCAGTGCAACATAATGCGTACTCTCCAAGATTCCTCAGATGAAAATAGGGGCATTTCTCACTCTTTCCAACTGACCCTTCTTGACTACCTGTTTGTTTCCCCTATCACCACCACCGCAGAGCATTTCCACTATCACTATACCACGGCACATGCACACCCTCCACCGTCCTGAGAAAACCCCTTCATCCAGTATTTATTTTATTTTATTCTTCCGTAGATTTACAAAAAGAAAAGCACACACCAATAAAGAAATTTTAGAAAGAGGCAAGATTGGATGAGGATGCACCACACACACACACACACACACACACACACACACACACACTTAATCAATACAAATACTTGCAAATACTCTTTGCGCACTACTTTCCTGCCCCTTTCTTCACACTCGGGATGGCCCTGCCCTCTGCTTGTACCTCAGGGCCGGTATATCATGCAAGGCAGCCTCTCCTGCTCTCCAGCAGCCGCTATGAGCTGCCCAAAGGAGGAAGCCGATAACAACAGCCATAAACAGGCCATGGGATGCTTCCTCACAGCCACCACTGCTGCCACTGCAGTCACTCAGCACTGGCTCATCCTCCCCACCAAGTTCAGTGGCACTGGTTGTGGCAGTGGCACTGGAAGGGGAAAGAGGGACATCTGAGGATCAAATCAGAAGCCGGCATGGCTTTTGCAATTCCAGGACTGTCCCTGGAAAATAGGGACACCTGGAGGGTATGATAGTGAATTGTGTCAGAAGCGTCAGATTGGCTCTGCCAGGCTCCTTCCCCTTCCCCTCCCCTCTCCTCTCAATAAACACCAGTGGACCTCTATGTTGGGAAGCTGGGAATGCCATGGTGCTCCACCTTCATCCCCTCACTAGCAGGCCCAGATGTTTTCATCTAACCACCCAGAAGTTTATAAAACAAAACCCAGGGCACTTTTAGTTTCCCCTGGGCATCAAATATCTTTCTTTAAACTTCAAAACAAACCAACAAAGGAAAACCTTTCATACTTTTTATCAAGCACGAAAGGGAATGCAATATATTATTGGACCAACATGTGTAAGCATGCAAACTTTCCAACAAACTTTCCAGCTCCTCCTGACAGACTGATCTCCATAGCAAAGCAAGGGCATGTGGTGCTACATCAGGCTATTATGAGAGCAATTCAATGTTGCTGGTAAATTGTGTTGTTCCTTGTTAATTGTTTGAAGAAGCAGAGTTTATAAGGCAAGCAAGCTGGCACAAACCATGAAAAAGGGCCATCCATTTGGGCACAAATCTGGATGAGCAGTTGGCATTTTGCCTGTAATACATAAGTCTATTCACACAGCCTTGCAAATATGTTAGCAGATTGTCACATGGCCTGCATCCCCAACTGATGTATGCTATCAGCCTCTTTACCCTTACCTACATGATATTTATTCTCCATAAAATGTGCACCGCCACTAAAGACTAACTACACAATAGTATACTAGAAGAGTTTGAAGTAGAGTTTGGATTTGATATCCCGCTTTATCACTACCCTAAGGAGTCTCAAAGTGGCTAACAATTTCCTTTCCCTTCCTCCCTCACAACAAACACTCTGTGATGTGAGTGAGGCTGAAAGTCTTCAGAGAAGTGTGACTAGCCCAAGGTCACCCAACAGCTGTATGTGGAGGAGTGGGGACACGAACCCGGTTCACCAGATTACGAGTCCACCGCTCTTAACTACTACACCACACTAGTATACTATGATTGTGTAGGATGCCACATGGGGCTGAAAAGAACCAAATGCAGCATTGAGTAGGATTCAGATGAAGGCGGCACTCATATCCACAAGCCTTTGATTGATCAAAAGGAATAGGAGGAGCCTTTCAATTTGTGAAGGAAATTCTAGATCTAAGGAGGTATATTTATTGTAAATTTAGATTTGTATGCATATCTTTCAAAGATAATTGACCTTGTTCACACTACCTGTCTTCTGGGGAGGGGAAAGTTTGGAGTCAACTTGTGTGGAAAGGCTCAAGAAGAATATTACACATTTGAGAAAAGAGTAGACCCAAATCTCTGGTCATTCATGTGCCCAACATCCTGTCTGAACGAACGTGCCAAACTGTGCCTTCAGATAACAGCCCAACGTGTAAGATCTAATTCAGCATCCCTAATCTATGTGGTTTATTGTTTTAAGGCATCCTCCAAATCCAGAGAGCAATAAATCTACCACAGACACAGATGTGATTAAGAGCATAATGTTAGGGCTGCCATAGTTCAAAAAGTAAAAATCAGGACACCATGAAAATTGCCCCAAAACACACAAAAAATAAATAAATGTGCCTTTCGTAAATCCCCCCCGGACGCCAATTCCGCCTTTGAAATCCCAGTACATATGTACCAAGTGTTTGAGGACCAGGACATTTGCAGGGAAACCAAAATGTATAAACAACCTTACTGTATGCTTGTGAAACATGGACCACTTATAAACACCATATTCAACTCCTTGAAAGATTCCATCAACGGTGTCTCCAAAAAATTTTACATATCACTTCGAAAGACAGGCAAACTAATGCCAGTGTACTAGAAGAAGCAAAGATCAGCAGTGTCAAAGCAATGATTCTTCAACATCAAGGTCATTGGACTGGTCATGTTGTTTGGATGCCTGATGATCGTCTTCCAAAGCAACTACTCTATTCCGAACTTAAAAATGGAAAGCACAATGCTGGTGGTCAACAAAAGAGGTTTAAAGACTCTCTCAAGGCAAGTGCAGGATAAACACCAACAACTGGGAAACACTGGTAAAGGAGAACAACCTTTACCCAAGGTGTCATGGGCTTTGAAGACGTTTGAACTCAGGATGTAAGGGAGAAACGCACTAAGGCATGTTTGGGAAACCCTCACCATGATCAACACCTGTCTGGAAACCTATGTCCCCACTGTGGAAGGATGTGTGGATCCAGAATTGGCCTCCACAATCACACAGTTAAGACCCTGTTCATGGAAGACAATCTTACTCAGCTACAAGTGATCGCCAAAGAAGACGATGACGTATGGCAGCCCTTTTAATAAAGTACTCCACCATCACTATATGTCTCCACATATCATGTAGCAATCTTTCCTAAGGATTTTGCATTTCCTTAAAGATGAGACTCCTAAAGGAAACAGGAGTAGATATGCAAAACACTCACCCTTATTTTATCTTTTAATCAATTTCAGAATCATTAGAGGAAAATCATTTTTCTAAAGTGGGTTTTTTTCCACATTCTTGTCTACCTATATATAGTTCGGGTGGCAAAGAAAGCAGTGCAAAATAGCTCCTATTTTTGTAATGTGTGGGGAGGGAGGGGGCCCCAGTTAATGCTGCCAATTTCATTGACACAGGAGCTCACTTATAAGAGAGAAAAGCTACAGGTTATAGACTGTATTTATTTTCACAAGCATGTGGAAGAATAAATTAGACTAAAGAAATTTTAAGCTTGGATTTTTTTCATTAAAAAAAAACACACGTTTTAGCAGCTTCGACAGTGCTGAAAATAGAGGGTGGGTGGGTGCTTCCTCCTCCCCACATAGCATTCTTCATATTCCAATGATATGGTGTAGTTCTGCAGCATTTTGTATTATGGTGTGGACAAATTAAAATACAATGCTATTAGAGGTATTTATAACAGACCTATCCGGCTTGATAAATGAAGCCGCATGAAGAAGATCCTAAAACCAATTAAAGCTCTGGCATATCCACCAGCACTTTTGAATATGCAATTAAAATATTTCAAAATGTCATTTTTGGTACAGTTCTGCATGGAAGGAAGGCAGATTATGAATACTCTATTTTATTAAATCATTTCTGTATTTAAAATGAAATGTCTTCCATTGCTATAGATGATCAACAGTTTGAAATACCTGTTTGTGTGTCATCGCCATATGAAGAATAGTTATAGTTGTGCTATCTGTGTGTGTGCATGTACACTCACATGTGTAAACACACACACACACACACACACACAGAGGGGAGAGAGAGAGAGAGAGAGAGAGAGAGAGAGAGAGAGAGAGAGAGAGAACACAATATTTATAAATATTGTTCTTTGTATGTAGACCCACTGCATATATTTTCAAGAGCTCTGTCCATATTGTGGATAAGATTTCTTTATATTGAGTGCAGCCTACACTGCACTGAACTCAAATCCATTCAATATAGTGCAGCTAATACATTGTGAAACTTTTCATAGTTCACAGAAATTTGGGCCCAGTTTGGCGGGAAAGGAGGGGAATGAGAACCTTTCAAGAGGAGGACAGCAGGCCGAAAGCAGAAAGAGTTTTTCTCCTGGGTCCTTCTGCCATTCACTACCTTAAAAAACAACAACAAGCAAACAAGTGCTTTTATATCTTCAAAATAATTAGACTAGAAAATCAGCACTACATATCCTCTTTTGATAGTCATTTAATTTTGCCACACTGACCTGATAAAAAATAATAATATATGGACTGCAATCTGCAAGGTTAAGAGATTAATAATAATACATTAGTTAGTTAGTTAGTTAGTTAGTTAGTTAGTTAGTTAGTTAATTAAATTGTGGTGTAGTGATTACAATGTTGGATTATGGCCAGAGTGACCCTAATAGTAAATAGTAAATAGCACTCAGTTAGTGCTTGACTCAATTGTGTTACATTTTGTTTCTGAACGCAAAGAATGAGCAGGCAATAGGAGCGCAAATCATAAATGAATGTTAAAAGTTAGAGAATGCAATTTGTGCTTATGAAAACCCACATAGTTTTGAGGCTAGTTCTTTCAATGTAGTGAGCATGGTGGTGGCGGCGGCGGGAGGGGGGGCGAATGTAGGTTTGGAATTGCTTTTGTTATTTCGTTTCTTTTTTCTTTTTTTTAGCAGTGCTTAATGGAGACTGCTTTTTTTGCCCTGAGGAAGATCAATGGTGCAAGTCTACCTGGATTCCTTCCATTTGATGTTCCACCCACACACAGAAAGAATTTCTCTAGGAAACCCCATTTCTGAGCAATTGTAGAGAGCACAAAAGCTATTGATATTCCAGCACAGAACCAAGAATCAAATGCTAGTCTCCAGGGTGCAACCAAAAGGTCTATTAATGGTATGTTGTGAATTCAGTGAAGGTAGTCAACTAGCACAACAACTGAGCCCACTGCTTATAAACACAACTGATTTTCTTTCACTATAACATTGTAAGTGGTGTGGCTATTCATGTTGCAGAGATTCTTGGCTGCAACACACACACAGGCCTCATTCACACATCGCTTTAACTATAGGTAAGCTAAACTATGGTTTATTGGTCAACATGCAGCATGCTGAAATAGCAGTCCCTCACGTAAGTAAGCCACTTTACCTCTGATCTGAAACTCCCCAAACTATCGAGCAAGCACACTTCTTTGCCAATCCACATTCTTGGCAACATCGCTTTTAACCCAGACAGTTGCCACAACCTGCAGAATGCCAACACAACCTTGGCCTTGCCGCCATCTTGCCCTGCACCATCCAGTGGAAAGGTGCCACTGCTACTTCCCATTGACCACTCCCTTACTGCTGCTGATCCATTCAACAAGTATTTGTTCTTCAGCGTTCCCACTTGGGAACCAAGTAACACCAAACTGAAGGGGCCCCAATTCAACTTTTCATTTGTTCCAAACAAATACACCCACACCGAGAAAATGCATCTGAAAGGTATGCAGTTGATATACAAAGCTGGTCCCATCCGACTTCGTTATTTTTCATAAGCAAATTTTAAAAGGACGCAGAGCTGAACCGCAGATTATCAAAATGAGGTGGCTTGATTATAAACCGTACAACTTCAGGCTGCAGGAATGGGATGGAGAATATACTCTTGAATGGTTTCTCAGTTTAAACTGCATACAAGTAGTAAAGTAGCATATCGGAGGAAAGCGTTTAGCATATCCCTCTGCCATATATTTCCTACAAGACAGGGAACTTTATACATGAAGAAGCATTAAAGATAACACCCATATATACATGTAAATCCCAGTATGTAGTGGTAAAGAAGGAAAAGGTAAAGAGACCCCTGGACGGTTAAGTCCAGTCCAAGGCGACTATGGGTTTGCAGCACTCATCTCGCTTTTAGGCTGAGGGAGTTGGTGTTTGTCCACAGATAGCTTTCCAGGTCATGTGGCCAGCATGACTAAACCACTTCTGGCACAATGGAACACCATGATTGAAGCCAGAGCACACAGAAATGCCACTTACCTTCCCACCACAGCAGTACCTATTTATCAATTTGTACTGGTGTGCTTTCAAACTGCTAGGTTGGCAGGAGCTAGGACAGAGAAATAGGAGCTCATCCGGTCACAGGGATTCGAACCACCGACCTTCCGATCGGCAAGTCCAAGAATCCTCACCTCTTTCAAATTAATATGTGCAATAGTTGTCATGAGAATGACAAAATCACAGCATGATTTATGAAGGCTTCCTTTTGATACTAGCAGATATTCAGACTGATATCACACCAGCAAGAGAATATGCCTTTTGACCTCATTGGCATTTTCTGTTATTGAAATTTTAACCAATAAATATCCTCTTATCATGATTTTGGAGATAAAATGTCCACTCCTCTATTTTTACTTCCAAAAAGCTGGATGTGACCAAATACTTTAAAAGATCTGTAATATCTCTAGCCCAGAAGCTAACAATAACTCAGCAAGCCATTGATTGCTAACTTTCTTAATTATATAGGTGTGAGGGCACTTGCATAGTTAAGGCATCACACAGTGTTATACTATTATAAAGTGTGAACATTCTAATAAAAGAAAATCAAGGTAATTTGTCCCAACCACCTGAAATTTGGCACTTGAGAATCTACATGGTAAGTACTGTTATCTAGCTGAATTAGGAAATAATCATCATCAGATAATAAATGGTCACAATTCAGCAGCTAAAATATGTCTCCTTGCAAGTCAATTCTCAACTGTTTGGGGTCAAAATATGCTATCAGTTATGTTTGTTTTCCATTTAGTTAGCAGTGATCCTCTCCAAAGTTCAGCGGAATTGCACAAGTCTTGTCCTTCCTGGTTTGGTGAAAATCATTTGTGTATGCTAAAGTCAATGCATCAGAGAAGGGGTTCAATATCCTCATGTGGGAATTTGGATTTTTCTGTTGCGGAGGAGGTTGTTTGTGCTGCTCAAGTCCCTGAACAAGATAAGACCCAGATTAACTGACCTAAACTACTGAGAAGAGAAGACTCCCTGGAAAAGACCCTGATGTTGGGAAAGATGGAGTGCACAAGGAGAAGGGGACGGCAGAGGACGAGATGGTTGGATAGTGTTCTCGAAGCTACCAGCATGAGTTTGACCAAACTGCGGGAGGCAGTGGAAGACAGAAGTGCCTGGCGTGCTCTGGTCCATGGGGTCACGAAGAGTCGGACATGACTAAACGACTAAACAACAACAACAACAAACTACTGAAGGAGATATTGATAACTATGTAAAGTTATAACCTGACCCACACCCAATACTTCAAATATTGAAGATTTATTCAAAGAAAGTTGTCATATAAGAAAATTACCAATATAGGTGTCATGAGCATTTAAGCAGGGGTGCTTGCAAAACATTAACCCTTGCTCAACTGCATGTGAATCAAATTGAGGGCAGCACAACCCTAGTCAGAGAAGCAAGTTCATGTTGATCCTGTGAGATGCTCTACTGCCTCCTTCCTTCTCTACCCAGAAATTTGCTGTGGGGTCACAAGGGGAAAAAGACAAAGCATAGTTCCCTACTGGAGACTGGGATTGCTAGGCCCAGAATCTCCAGTAGGAAACTGATGTTCTACTCCATAACAAAGATGGAACACAGTGTCAGAAAGGCAAATTTGATCCATTTGAGCTTCATTATAATATTAAGCAGTTTGGTGCTGTGGTTACATATCTGCTGTACTCCTCCATGTAAAATCATGTTGTAATTTTTAAAACTATTTATCAGAACATTTTGTGATTTATTTATTTTCTTATTAATAAAATTTATTTGCTGCCTTTTTCACAGGTTAAAAAAAAAGCTCGTGGTTTATTTTATTTAAATTTTATTTTATTCATTTTTTTAAAAAAAGCATATTAAAAGTACAAAAACTTTACAATGGGTTAGTCTGTTCCAAGGGTTGCCAGCCTCTCTAGGTCCATAGGCACACCCAGATTTTTGAGTGAGTTTTGTGCAAACCACACACCTCTGGTCACCTTTCTCCGCTCTCATCCCAGATCAGCACACACACGAAACAAAAAGAGAAAAAGTACACACATGCACACACTTCTCTTTTCAAATGGAACTTGGTAAAGGTCAGATCAAACAGAATTAATCTGAGCCTTGAAAAGCAAATATAACATAAGCTTCATGGGTACCAAGAGAAGACCTCAAGGATGTGATTGTACCTAGGTGCATGCAGGGCCAGATTTAAGTTTGATGAGGCCCTAAGCTACTGAAGGTAAAGGGGCCCTTTATAGGTCCAGCTGTCCTTTGTCAACCACAAACTGTCACTGTTTTTTGTGTTGAATGTACGCTATATGGCAATTTATGGACCTAATAGGTATCTAAAGCCATTTGGATATGCTGTCATGCAACCAGTTCATGCAGAATGTAGGTGCCCTATATATAGAAATGAGCAAACCAGTGATATTTTAGGGAGCAGGCTAGCAGGTGGGGCCCATTACTTACATCATAGGAGCCTACACAACACAAAACACTGTTGCTGCATGTAGATTTTATTTTATTTGTTTTCTATCTTTCATTTTGGAAATGTACATCCAGTTTTCCCCCTTTAATTTTGTTGGGGGCCCCCAAGAGAGTGGGGCCCTAAGCTATAGCTTGTTTAGCTTAGACGTAAATCCGGCACTGGGTGTATGATGCTGGTAACCCATGACCCATTCTCTGCATTAAACCAAGTGGCTCAGTGTATCAAAGCCCACTAATTTCTGAAAGGAAGACACGAACCTTTAGCTGGTGCCAGAAGCCAGAAACAATGTCAGTGTCATCCTTACCTCAAGGAGAAGAGAATGCCACAGTATCAAGAAGGCCCCGTCCCAATTCAAAGCACCTTGGACTTTGTTCAAAGATGGAACAGACCCTAAAGCCCAGGCAGCATAATGTCAGCAGAGACTTTCCATCATAAGTTCTTCAGAGGTTTATACATAAGCACTAAAACATTGGTCTTACTGTAGTAGCAGTGCAAGTTCTCTAGGACCAGTGTTATGTGTTCCCTAGCAGCTGAAATGATTAACACTCTGACACAATATAATCATATGTACAATATTAAAACATGTATTTTACAAAATGACACACAAACAAGTGACACAATGGGTCAGTGCATCTGGCTGTTAACCAAAATGTTGGTGGTTTGAGGCCACCTGGGGACAGCTGTGGGTAAGATTCCTGCATTGCAGCAGATAGGACTCAATGCCCTTCCAACTCGACAATTCTATGCTAAATAAGAAACATAAAGTACTAAAATCGCAAAGCAAGAAAACGATTCATTAAAAGCCTCCTGGAAAACCATGTTTGGGCCAGATGCTCCACAGAACAAAGTGTTGGGGCCAGACAAGCCACCCTCAAGAGGAGTTTTTACACTGTCGAATAAGTTAGACTTGGAGAGGGATTTTTTATCCAAAGCCAGCTGGGGGCTTCACGGTTGACAATAGAGCTGAACTTGTGTCTGCCATGTCTGCTTTTGCTCTCCTTTCAGCCCGACAGACCTACCTATTAAATAATAGAACACTGTAAATCTGACATTTCTATCCACTCTCTTGCTCAAGAGGGGTCATGAATTCAGTCAGTTTCCAGGACATTGATCCCAGGAGATGATAGATAGATAGATAGATAGATAGATAGATAGATAGATAGATGATAGACAGATATTAAAAAACCACATTATTTGAAATAAGACTGCTTCAATATAAGGCTGTGTTTAAGCGGAATGCAGTTCTCTATGGGCTGTCCTTATTCTTTTGATTTTATGCTGGGACGTGTATTGTGGGGAGGGACGCGGGTGGTGCTGTGGGTTAAACCACAGAGCCTAGGACTTGCCGATCGGAAGGTTAGTGGTTCGAATGCCCGCAATGGGGTGAGCTCCCGTTGCTCGGTCCCTGCTCCTGCCAACCTAGCAGTTCGAAAGCACGTCAAAGTAGATAAATAGGTACCGCTCCGGCGGGAAGGTAAACGGCATCTACCTGCGCTGCTCTGGTCCGCCAGAAGCGGCTTACTCATGCTGGCCACATGACCCGGAAGCTGTACGCCAGCTCCCTCAGCCAATAAAGCGAGATGACCGCCGCAACCCCAGAGTTGGTCATGACTGGACCTAATGGTCAGGGGTCCCTGTATTGTGGGTTTTTTCCCTTTTCTTTCTTTCCTTTTTTGATAAGCTGCTTTGAAAGCTCTGGAGACTACTAACGTACAGGACAAATTTTAGTAATAAAAACAAACAAACAAGCCTAGGTTTGCTGCTGTGCAAAGTATGAAATGGCCTTTTTCAGATGTCAAGGGGAATAAAAAGGGGAATAAAATTTGTCTAGTATAGAACTCTGGACCACATCCACAGGATATACATGGATTTTTTTGCAGGCTTAGGAAGGTAGGAAAGTGCCTTATATCAAGTCTGACCATTAGTTTATTCTCCAAGCTCAATATGGCCTACCATATTGACTGGCAGTGGCTCTCCAATATTTCAGAGATGAGACTTTCACTGAGATATGGCCCTTTCCCTTCAGCAGCTGTCCTCCAGTTAGGGATGCTGGGGAAATTAGTTCAGGTTGTATTTAAAAGGGATCCCCCCCCCCCAATTCATACTTGCTGAAATAATCTGTGAAGTGAAACACAGCCATCACTCAAAATTAACACTTCTCTGAATTTTGCAATGCAGTTCTCAAGCCAGGTAACGTGTACAAAAATACACAAGCTAGGGTAAAGTATGAATAAAAATGCATCCCTTATTGAAATTCTTGAGGGAAATGGCTTTGCAAAAATGTGCGCATTAGGAAAAGTTGGATACAAAATGTGTGTGTCCATAGAATGTCACACTAAAGTGTTGAATGTTCACAAACTGATGTAGCGAATGGAATTTAAGATTTGAAAAATGAGAGCCTGAGAGAACATGAAATGTGTGATGGCCTGGGATTCAGACTCAGAGGCTGAACCTGAGGAATCCCAGCCTGCACAGGAGTCCCCCCCTCCAGAACCAGCTGAGCCGTGGCTGGGGCTTGAGCCTGAAGGGTCCTCACCTGTGCTGGATCCTCAGGTGCAGGCACCAGCTGAGTCTGCTCTGGCTCCTGAGGTGATGGAGGACCCATTGCCTGCAGGTGCTCCACTCTCAGCCCTGTCAGAGGAAGCTGAGGTTGTCTCTGGGTCCAGTAACCCTCCAGCCTCTCCTGAGCTGCAGAGGCTCAGGGCAGAGAGGTGGAGGGAACTAAGTTCCCGCAGGAGTAGTGCTCGCCTCCAGGCCAGGAGAGGCGAGTCACCTGTGGACTGGCACTGCCCTATGCCTCGGGGCAGATAAAAGCCAGCCAGCCCCAGTCCCAGGTTGCGGGCGCAACATTGTTGGTAGCCTGTTCCTGCCTGCACCCTGTCCTGCTCTTCTGCCAGAGGTCCTGACCTCACCCGACGCCCTGCCTTGGACCCCGCTTCAGCTTTGACGGACAGCCTCCATACCGCACCCTCGACCTCGGACTGGACTCGGACCTCGCCGCACGGTTAACCCTCGGGACCAGCACAAAATGGACAGATTCACACACCCCTGCCTCTTGGAACCACCAAACTCCTTGATCAGCTGGTTCATACATGCACATACAGCACGAATCGTAGCCTAGCAGGTGAATTGAGTCTTGTTTAAAAGCACTGCACCTGTGGAGACATGAAAGTATATGGAGCTGCAACCATTAGATTCATACATTCCCACTGTACTTCAATAACCCCTTTAGATAATTGTGTGGTTTTGCTGTCTCCGTTCTGTTACTTTTGCACTGCTGGTATAAATTAAACTGGTTGAATATTATTATTCATAATGTGTTGCCTTGGGGTAGGGGTTGTATTTGCTTTATCCTGCTTTTATTTCTGCTCATCAACCACCTGGAGTCTCCCTGGAGAAACAGGTGGGATGAAACTTTTATATAAGCAAATAAATAAAACAATTCTGAGCCATCATGAGTACCATAGTACTGTACATTGTAAATATTTTAGACTTCATAGGTGGTCGAAATCAAGAATGCAGTTCTCCTTAGAAGACTTGCAGATGTTCTAATCCCTAATAGGATATCCCTAATAGAACGCTGACATAAAATATCATTATACGCAGCATTCCGTTAAGATCCAAGAGGAGCCTATATAATTCAGAACACCCAGTTCTTGTTTTCCTTGAACTTTATCACAAAGGTCATCTCATTATTAGCTCAGTTCCATAGCCGGAGTTCAGCTGACTTTTGCACAACTCCAAAGATGAACATGATGATCTTGTTCTAGAGAACCGGCAGGCAAGTTCAAGTGAGTCACAAGTTCGGGTACAGTGGTACCTCAGGTTACATAAGCTTCAGGTTACATACACTTCAGGTTACAGACTCCGCTAACCCAGAAATAGTGCTTCAGGTTAAGAACTTTGCTTCAGGATGAGAACAGAAATTGTGCTCCAGCGGCGCGGCGGCAACAGGAGGCCCCATTAGCTAAAGTGGTGCTTCAGGTTAAGAACAGTTTCAGGTTAAGTACGGACCTCCGGAACGAATCAAGTACTTAACCTGAGGTACCACTGTATATGCTTTGATAATGCTGCTCTAATGTACATTACCATCCATATATGACCATGTCATTGCCTTGTGGGTGGGTGCCCATTAGTCTATGAACTGGTAGTAGTACAATGTGGGAGATGGGTTTGGTTTAAAAATAAATAAAATTCTATTGTAATCATCTGCAACCCATCATAACTGCACAAAACTGCTAGCAACATATACAGACATTGGAAGAAGCCTACACATTAATTGGGAATCTGAAGAATGGCAAGGCCCCAGGAAATGACTTCATCCCAGCTGAGTTGATTACATCAAACCAGCATTGGTGGGCTCCTCTATTAGAGGCACTTTTTACAGTAGTTAACAACTCGGGCAAAGTACCAACTAGCTGGAAACATGCAATAGTTGTCCCAATTTTCAAGAAAGGTCAGCCAAACGTGCCTTCTAATTATAGGCCAATCAGTTTGCTTTCTGTGATAGGAAAGCTGTATGCCCGTTTTCTCTGTATCAAACTGACAACTTTTCTAAATGGCAATAATATAATATCTGAAGCTCAGGCCGCTTTTCGTGAGAATCACTCAACATCAGATCACTGCCTAATGCTGTCTCTCCTAGCTGAGAAGTACAGCAGGCCTCTAAAGGGAAAACTATTTGTGGCCTTTATGGATCTGAAATCTGCTTTTGACTCTATCCCCAAATCCCGTTTATGGACCAAATTACATCTGGTATTGCAGGATATATTTGACTGCATTGTGGGCAGTACGAGCAAGCAAGGGACCAACTGATCAAACCCCTACTGGCAAATTTGCCGGGAAAATATGAAGCCTACCATATTAAATATCTTTTGGATGACAGGTCTAATGATATTAAACTGGCCGTGGCAAAGTTTCTTTCAGAAGTCAAAAGAAACAAAAATCATCAAGCTCAAGACAAAACAAAACGACGGTCTTGGTTTCTCTCTCTCTTTTGTGGTTGCCGATCTTAACTGTATTTTGTTCTGAAATTGTTCTTTAGGTCTTTGGACCGCAATAAAGCTTTTTTATATATACAGCACTCAGAAAAGTTGTATAAATTGGCCCTATGCCATAACCGCATTCATAGACTTCTCAACAAGCATGCCTCAACCCATTGCTGCCTTCCACAAGCTTAAAATCCAAGGGTAACCTTGTAAGAAAATCTGAAGCAGAAAATCTAAGTGACAACCCTGTAAGATGATATTGATAAACTGTTCAAATTGTGGGAAGGCAAAAGAGATTAGCTGGCGGAATTAAAGAACAAAGAAGAAATAACCATTTCACCTCTTTGAGGATATTATTATGATTTATTTAATCGAATTTATATACCACCCTATACTCGGAGGTCTCAGGGCGGTTCACTGAACAAAATCAAAATATAAAACCACAAAATATGTAATCAAAATAACAACAGCAACCCAATAACCCCCCTTCCCCCCCAAAAAATCATATGTTAAGAATCAATGGATTAGAACTATGCAAAAGCAGATTTGACAATAAAAAAGGGAGCTGGTGGAACTTTTTTCTGTAGTGACTTTCCAGAAATAGTTGGCAAGGCATTTGCAGCGGAAGTTTTATACATGTGTTTTTATAATCTAGGATATACTTTCAGTGGAATAACGGCGAAGGTAGGAGAGCTTCAACCACTATAATTTTAATATACAAAAATAAAATAAAATCAAAGTTTAATTATATGAAACAAGCTCACTTGATATCAGAACAAGGGACATTTTAGGAAAATCCACAAATGCAAGCAAACAGAACAAACACCATGCTCCAGACAGCTGAAATTGTGCCACTTCAGAGGTCAGGTGGCAGGTTGTGAAACTGATGCTTCCATCATGTTAAAAACTTCCAACACATACAAAGTTAGTATGAAAGAAAGCATGTGTCCTGTTTAATCTTTTCCCCTGAGTTTCCTATGTACATATGTGTGAGAAAGAACGATGCAGCTACCTGTATTCATACAAGTGATCTTCTACCTATAATCTGAGGTAAAACGGTATGAGATAGAACATGTGTGGTTTCTCTGAATGCTTAGGTTGGCTTTTAAACACTACCTTTAATCCAGATATATACAGACAATTTCTGAAAAAAACTTTTTTTAAAACAGTAATAATAAATAAAGACCAGGGGACTGATGTTCGTTTGCTTCCCCCTAACTAAATATTTTGTTTCTTTCTGAGCATTGCCAAGTATTTCATAACTAGTCTATCCTTCTTATTAGTGGGATGTCTAAACACTCGTTATATTGTACACCATAATGCTGAAGTGAAAAGGGCTACTCAGTCATAAATAGGAGGGACTACGGGAGTACCATTAATTTCAGATTTGAAATATACAAGGTTCCTGTACTGCTGGCATGATAGCTGAGCATTATTTAGAACAGCTCCATAATAATGATTTGTAACTAAGGTTGCAGTGCTATGCATACTTTACCTGGGGCTGAGCTCCCATCGCCTTCATTGAGAGAACAGCATGATTCAATACATGTTTATTCAGATCTGAGTCCAACCAAATTAAATGGATCTTTCCCCCAGGTAAGCATGCATAGGTTTGCAATTTCATTCTTATTCCATATTATACAAGGTGTAAACAAATTAGATAGATGCCATAATTTGTTTATGTTATATATATAGGATGGATCCTTATACGGTATTTATTTCTATATCATTCATTACTAGCTAAGGCAAAACTATCTGCATTTTCTACATAGACACAAGTAGATTCACACACACACACACACACACACACACACACACACACTTAATGAGATTTTCCTTTAATCACCAGGAAAGAAATTCATTAATGTGAACCAAGAATCTGTATTTGTGTATTTGAAACGAAACACAGTGAAGTGCTATACAATGTGCCTGTTTCTTCATCTTACACCTCAATGGTAGAATAAACAGGGGGAAAGGAAAAGGCAAGGGACTTCCCATAAGTCTTGTTGTTTGTACAGTGGCAATGGGTGGTCTGCACTACAAATCTGCCTGTGTTTTCCTGTCCATCTGGCAAGCACAGACCTTGGTGCATCAAAGGACTCCCCCCCACAGCCATAGACATGCCACTGATAATTCATTTCTACACACGCCCCATTCCTATTGTTTCATGTAGGTGGGTTAAAAAGACTAAACGCCTTTAGACCTGTAAAATATGTTTCACAGTGAATCAACAGCATGTGTTCCCCCTGCTCTCCCCACACAGAACGGTTTAATATATTTCTGTTCCATTGTAAAGTCAGCACAAGCCCTTTTTTTTTTTTTTAGCAGAAGCTGATATGCCTGTGTGGTTTTGTTTTCCTCTTTCACATGCATCGACATTTATTTAGGGCTGTCAACCAGTTCAAGACCTTACAGTTGATAGGCATCTGCCTTGAACTGATTATTCAATTAACTAATTGAATACATTTAAATACATTTGCATACTCTCAGAGCTTGGTATAGATCCGAGCAATCCAAGGCTTGCCCCTGACATGCTAGCTTTTGCTTTGTTTTTGCTTTTTATGGGCATGAACAATTTTATTCATGTATTTACTTGTTGTATGGGGAGCGTTGAGTCACACTGGTCCTGGCACAGAGCGGACAAATGTTTCAACCAAGGGTAGAAAACCTGTGGCTTCGGAATGTTATTGGACTATAATACCCATCTTCCCTGTCCATTGGCTATACCAGCTGATGGGAGTTGAAAGTCCAGCTACATCTGAAGGGCACTATCCCTGGTTTAAATGAAACTTGGGCTGAATATCTCCCTCCACTTGTACCCTGTGAAAACTTAGGCAGGATATACAGTAAGGGCAAATTCTACTGTTTGTGGTGGTTGGTGGTCTTGGTGGTCTTACAACTGCAAGGTGGCCAAGGGTTTGCTTTTCTTTCACTTCATCAAAATAGCAACAACAACAGCTCAAACATTGACACTGCTTCAATAAGTGGACTGGCTGTTCACAATAGCCAAGCCACCTTTCTGGCTCAAAAATGACCCTAAGAATTATGCAATGTAATAATACAGCATCATTATTGGAATGAAAAAGATAGCTGCCCTCTTCACCAAAGAAGGAAAGAAGACTCTACCACTTTGTAAAGGTGTAGGATTTGCTTGGTTCCCAAACACAAAACTCATTTTTGTGAGGTTTTGTTTTGTTTTTCTTTTGGTTTTGGTTTTGCCCCTCTGCAACCCACTCTTCAACTCACAAAACTCACCAGCGGTGCTTCTTATTAGTGGGATGTCTAAACACTCATTATATTGTCAATGTCTTGGGCTGGGATTCAATCACATGGTGGCAAATTCAGGTTGCTCATTTATTGTCTTGTGCAACAAACTCATCTCCCCCTTTAAGGGGAGCAATGAGAAAATGCACTTAAAAGCATGGACTTTGACACAATGTCATCCAATTTCCCCTGAAACAAAACAGACTGAATGTTTTATAAACAAATTGTCTAGAAGTACCCTAGACTGGTTTCCTCAGCCCAGCACCAGTCTAAACACCTCAGTGAAGACTAGGGAGGGATTCATCTGCCAATCTGAGTTCCCTCCATTTCTTATTATTCCAGTCTTAAATTCATTCATCCACATTTCCTCAGCAATTAATCCTCCTGGAAAACGTTAGCATTTTAGTGCAAATTTATTTTAACATGCACAAATGGTTAAGCAGTTTTGACTAACACAGACCTTCTGTATTTTTGTCCCAACCCCTAAAATTTATGTTCTCACGAACATTTTCTTCAAATATACATTTCTGTACATATGGGGTGGAATTCAACTAACTTTTTACCCAGATCAGACCCACTGAAATTAATGGGTGTAACTTAGTCAAGATCATTATTTTGGATGACTCTCCTCTAAGCTGGTTGGCTGAACTGCATTGCAAAATCTGGAGAAGCACAAAGTCCAAAGGGCAGCTGTGTTATGATTGGTATATTGGTCCATGACAATGAGGTAAAAGTGATTTGACCAAGGATGCCTCCATGAAGTTTGTAATTTATTTTTCTGTTGAAATGCTTGTTTACAAAGCTATTGTACTACCAACCTTAATATATGCTTGTGGAACATGGACCACTTATAAACGCCATCTCCAACTCCTCTAAAGATTCCATAAACGGTGTCTCCAAAAAAATTTACACATCACTTGGGAAGACAGGCGAAGTAATATCAGTGTACTGGAAGAAGCAAAGATCACCAGTTTTGAAGCAATGATTCTTCAACGTCAACTTCGTTGGACAGGTCATGTTGTGTGGATGCCCGATTATTGTCTTCCAAAGCAACTACTCTATTCTGAACTTAAAAATGGGAAGTGTAATGCTGGTGGTCAGCGAAAGAGGTTTAAACACTGTCTCAAGGCAAATCTAAAAAAAAGTAGTATAAACACTGACAACTGGAAAACACTGGCCTGCAAGTGCTCCAGTTGGGGAACAGCCTTTACCAAAGGTGTCATGGGCTTTGAAGACACTCGAACTGAGGATGCAAGGGAGAAACTTGCTAGGAGGAAGGCACGTTTGGCAAAACCACACCGTGATCAACTCCTGCCCGGAAACCAATGTCCCCACTGTGGAAGGACGTGTGGATCCAGAATTGGCCTCCACAGTCACTTACGGACTCATTGTTAAAACCGTGTTTATGGAAGACAATCTTACTCAGCTACAAGTGATCTCCAAAGAAGAAGAAGATTGGTGTATGAAGTGTGAATTAGGTAGCTTCTCACTAAAATGCAAACAAAATTGAATTTCTCCTTCATCCCTAGCGAGGGCCGGGACACAATCTTGTTGTGCAAGCCAACAGGCTTTTTCTGAGTAGCTGCTGAGATAAAGGTTTGTTTTCTCTCGCTACCCTTTTGGCACTCAGGATTGGGTAGAGATTGTCAGCAAGCAAGTAAAAGACAGTGTGTGAAATCTGTTAATAATGGCTACCAATGGGATTGCTGCCTTTCTGGCAGCTATAACAGATGGCCAAATAATGCATTATGATTAATAGGGAAGAACTCTCATGGAGACCAAGCTTTTACTGACTGTTAAGAACAGGTGGCTGTGATTAGCAGGTGATGGCAGACACTCTCTGTCATCATCCAGGCAGGCTTATCAAGGCTGGCCTTTGAGAACCTAGGCTTGGAAGAGGACTCTGCACTTAAATACTTAGAAAGATAAATGTGAGCAGAGAATCTGAAGGCAAACAGATCTATCTGAAGTTTGTGGCTGCCATTCTGAGGCTATTGTTAGGTACATGCAACCTTTATTTTGGGGGCTACTGTTACCTTCCTACCTGTTTTGACGCCACATTCAGGACATTATCCACAAACGTGGATATACAATTTCCTTGAAGTGGCTCTGAGACCCTCCTATTTTCCAGGGACAGTCCCAGATTTGCAGAAGCCCACCCGGTTTCTGAATTAATCCTGGAATGTCCCGCTTTTCCTTAGGACATTCCTATTTTCATCAGAGAAATGTTGGAGGATATGGAGTTATGTGACCCCCCCAAACCAAGGAGATAAGTAAGTATGCAACCTTAAGAAGATAACTGAAGACATGCCCTGCATAGGGAAGTTTTTAAAGTTTAATGTTTTATTATGTTTTATATATGTTGGAAGCCACCCAGAGTGGCTGGGGCAACCCAGTCAGATGGGCAGGGTATAAATAACAAAATCATCATCATCATTATTATTATGAAATAGGATGTCTCTATTTTCATTGGAGAATTGTTGGACAGTATTGGCCCTGGATCATCATTCTGCATTGCATGGGCCTTGTTACCAGTGATTCTTCATCACGTTCCTCTTCAAAAGCATGGACAGCAGCATAAATGTTAAACATTATGGCATGGCTCATGCACAATTGATTGGCTTAACTATGGAACTTACTGCTCTGTATGCAACACTTATTTACAACCACATCAGTCGGTGGCAAGAAGAGAGGCCATCGGTCTTGCTATTCCTGGTATCCTTAGTTAAGATCAGAGAAGTAAAAGTGGAAGAACTGAGTAACAACAAAAGTATGGAATATGATTAAATTAATCAATTTAGTTGTTAGAGAGGGAGGTGAACCTTATAACAGCGTGCAAATGTATAAATAGCCAAAGGACGGAAATATTGCCTATACCCATGCTATTATGTATTCAGAAGCAGTATATCAGATTTTTATTATTTTTAAATTTCTTTTCTGTTTATCTTGTGTGGGGTTATTTTGGTAAAATGAAAAAAAGAAATGGAGGGAGGCTGGCTTGTTTTTCAGTTATCCATTTTTTACTTTCACACACACACACACATACACACACACAGATGCCTCCAAATGTTATTGGACAACAACTCCCATCAGGCCCAACCAGCATGGCCTATAGCCATGGATGATGGGAGTTGCAGTCCTACATATCTGGAAGGCTACATGTGCTCTACATATTGTCCTTCATGCTTGCACAGTTGACATTGTATTTTTTTCTTCCTTTGCTAGTTGGTTTTTGTCTTTTTTTGTGAAATAAAGCAGAACTCCATGTATTTCCCATATATAGTATTGTGAAGAATGAAATCCACTGATCAAAGCTGAAATTTAACTCGGTGTACAGTAGAATGAGGTGCCCTGCCATGCTCTGCAATGGGCACCAGATCCTAAGTTAGGTACTTGAAAAAGAAGAGCGTAAAATAAAACACACACACAAAAGAAAAGCTCTCATGCTGATCGTGATCTTGTAGTCCATCATTACCACAAGATAATATGGAGGCTGCTCAGAACATTAACGGAAAATGGAATGTTCTTTGCTGTAAGTCAAAATGAATGTTTAGCAAAGAAACAGAAGCAGGCACCAAAGACAAGACATGCATGTCTAATGTTGAAGGAAAGCATGTTTGTGCCTAATATGCTGGAGAAATTGCTCAAGAATAGTTCAAGCATTAAAAAAAAGTATGACCGCTGCAAGTCTCCCAAGGTCAGAGAGACCTAGGGTGAACTGCTGAGTAAGTGCAGGTTGTCTAAGTTAATGCTGCCTCAAAGCCGCTTTGGTTGACAGGTCCTATTTCCCTGCTCCCCCTACACCCATAGATTTCAGGGATGGGAAATAAATACAGAAGATAACAATGTAGTTAGAGCTCCTTAATTTTTACAGCCATTACCATGCAAGCTCATGAGAAAGCATTATAAATGGCAAATCCATTCCAATGGCAGAAAATCTCTCCGTCTGACCATTTTGTGTTTGCGTGATTTATTAAAGCAGTGCCAAATATCATTTATCAAGCAAATTGTGAAAAATCTGAAATGTAAAGAGGGAGGAATAAAAAGGAAACAATGTACCAGTATGAGGTTCTGGCAAGTAGCCCCAACACAAGCCGTACCGGCAGCGACTGGTGAACTGTGGTGCCGACATTGTGGGTGAAGCATCCCCTCTCATGGTCATTGAGCATAGGGCAGATCTGGAATAGAGGCAGTGCTAGAATTTGAGGGGCAGGGAGAGCCAGGTAGTCCATCCCTCAGCCACCATTATATATATATATATATGATTTGGCTAAAACCAGATGAAGTGAATTTTTGGAACTTGTAAATTTCATTGAGGGGTCCCCAAACCATCCCGGGCTAAAACTGGTCAATTCCCTGATTCCTTGTGCTGCTGTAGGGTTTTTGTTTTGGGAGAAAGAGAGAGGCAGAGACAGAGACAGAACCACAGGATAGGTTCTGTGCCACTGAATTTTGGTTGAGAACAGGGCAAATTCTTTCAACTTCATGGAAAAGCAAGAGAGGGATCTTAGAATGTCTTCCATCAGCCACTCCAAAACTCTGGCTGTTGGTCAGATGTTCAAGAGGTTCCAGCAAAGCCAGAATGGTGTTTGCAAAGTTGGCAGCAAGTGGAAATACAGCTGGGGCCATTTATTTATTTTATTTAAAGGGCATGTGTAAAGATCAAGCTGGAGAGCACAGTAATATTTTAAAAAGTATTGGCGAAACTGACAAACTTTGCCCCTCGCTGGCCAATTTGGAGGAAGTCGGTAACACTGACAATTGGTAAGACTCACCAGGCTTCCCTAGACTCATAGCAGAGAAGTGGGAAATCCTTGGCAATTTTGCCTTTCTATAATTATTACTGTGTGAGCTCTGCCCTGCATCTCACAGCCTAAAGATGCAGACAGGGCTCTATTTCGTTCTGATTTTCCCACATTGGAGAATAACAGTGGGGGTGCAGAGGGGAAAACAAAACAAGTACAGTACTGTATACATAAATCACCTGCCTCTCTGAATCTTGGGCTGTCAGATGTTAGGGATGGTCTAAATCAGCCCCCTAGCTATGCTAGCACACCCTACTCCCTCTCCCTCTCAAAAAAACAACAGCAGCTAAACCTACCTCAAGGCAGGGAAGAATAGGAAAAATACATTCTCTCCAGCTGTCCACATCCACCTTTGTAACACTAGTCTCCAGCTAGCCTTCAGGAAAATGACCTCAACTTGACTCTCTGACCAAAGATTCTACCATACCATTTGGTTTGATACATTATCTTATCCTTGCTGGAAGCTCACATCACCTGTTCAGTACATGAGAGCTCTCCTGCCATGCTAAGATTTGTGAATTGCATCTGGTGGGTCATAACTTGTGCACTGCATTGTGTGTGTGTGTGTTGTTGTTGTTGTTTTAAAAAACCTGTAAGAATGTAACATTCCCAGGAACAAAGACAGACACTATCTTCAAATCAGCACCTCAGCTTTGCCGTTTAAAAAGGTTTTCTTCAGAAGAAACCCAAGTCTTGGCCATTTTTCCATGAGCAAGGCTAAATCTCAGCCAGTTTCAAGCTACACACCTTAGTCAATATCTGGCTGTATATTCAAGCATCTTAGTCTGAACAGACTAGATTTAGGCACAACGCCAGAGGAAATGGTGAGTCATTTGGTGGCATATCAATCTGATTATTTTTGCATCAGCAGAAGTTTTGCTTTCTTATAATTCCTGACAGAGTTGAATTCTGAACTCCAACCAGGTTTATGTCTCTCTGGCAAGATAATCAGGTGTCATAGGGAGGAAGGAGAAGCCTTTAGTACCCATTTATTATAAGCAGGAGCATAAAGAAGTAAAAAGGTATTAAGGAGTCCCAACTGGAGTAATCACTGGGCAAAGAAAAAGCTTTGCAGACACATATTGTATTTTATCAGTGGAATTCCAGCACTCCCGCCCTCCCCGGCAAACGTACACTGTCTTGGTGGAAATGACTCAGCTAGCAAACATGAGTGCCTGCTCATGACAACAGACACATTCACAATGTGCAGACAACTGACTGATATCACCACATTGCAACACATTTGCTATGCTTCTGAACAATTTCGCAGGAACTAAAAAAGGTGTTGGTTCCCCCTTCCCCAGCTTTAAAACAAATATATGCTTGGCTCAGCCTTTGGATTTGTAGTTTCTTGAAAAGCCTGAAATCACTCAGAAACTTTGACGGCAGAGGAGAGATCCCCAAAAGTTATAAACCCCCTGAAAGCTTCTATGAAGTTAATATCCTATTGAATAGAGCCCTGCTTCTGAAGCACTAATACTATTTGCAAATCTCTAAGGCTCTCGGGCGTAGAATAATTCCCATCTATCGGTCCCTTTCAGGGTGTCCACTTAGGCAACATAAAAAATAAGGAAACCTGACTCCAAAATAATAGAAAATATTTCCTAAAATCCACATGTGCTAATTTCTGTGTTGAGATGCGAAATTGAATACAATTGCTATAAATTGCAGAGAAATACAATGCAACATGCCAAAGTACCATAGCTAGATGACCTGTGTTCTTGTTCATTCTGTTATCAATATGTTGCCCCAGTGTTGGTGGGCGATTTCAAAGCTGCCTAATTTCCCCTTCAAATAGAGGCCTCCTTCTAACAGACAACTGTACTCTAAACTAGGGGACACGGCCACTCAGATCCCTTTCCAGAGACTCCAGAGCATGTATTTAAGAGGTCTAGTAAAACAGCCCAATAAACTGAGAGACTGAATCCTGACAAGAAAGAGGCCCTTTCAGCAGCTGATTCTCAGATCTGGGAGTAGGCAATACTACCCGTTCTGGATGTGGTTGAATTCCCTCAGGAAGAACAGGTCTGCAGTTGTTGTTCCAGATTTGCCACTCAAGTCCCCGGTGGCTTTAGTAACATGAAATGTCTTCACACTGTATCAGCTGTCCCATGTTCTTAGATCTGGACAGGGAAAACTTTTCTCATTGTCCCATCACCAGGATAGACAAGCTGGGTGGTGACACAACATACAGCCTTCTGTATGACACCCAGACATTGGAACCCAGCTGCTCTCAGCTTCCCGCTGCAACTCACTCATAAGGAAGCTTACATAGTACTTGCAGTGCTGTTATATGTTGGGAGCCAAATGGCTGCTTAACTCCTAGCCCATTTCAGCATCACTTCTGTGTAAGCCCTTAATATGATTCCCCGTTTCCTGTTACTGCTGTAACAGAACAATCAAGAAAGCTTCAAAAAACAACAACTCTAAAACTGTGTGTCCTTAACTCTCAGCCCTATCAATTAAATTGTGTCCTTGCTCATAGAAATCAATCCAACTTAATCAACTTCAGCTAAAGTTGATTAAGTCAACCAGTGAAATTGATTTACACATGTCCATCTTGTAGTTCTCAGCGTGCATGCCCTTTCCATCCCTCAGCTGTCTTTCTGATTGCTCCTTGGCCTGTTACGTTGTTGGGTACTCCAAGACCTGTTCATTATCCACACTTGTGCACCATACTTGTTTGTTTTCTTCTGTGCTTTTGTTTCCTATGGATGCTTCGGAAAGTTTATTTGCTCGGGCATCAGGGCGCATTTAGAGTCTGACAGGAGATGCTGCAGCAGAGTGTTGCCAGTGATGGCATTTGGCACCCTTCTGCAGCCCAATCCGTCTCTGCTTGGCTGCTGTTCCTTTATGGCCTTTTAAATAGTTTTTCGGCCATCTTGGCAGCCGTTTTGGTTTTCAGTCTTTGGGCTGCCTGTGACATGCTGAAGATGTGATAGCTTCAGAATGTGCTGAGGCTGTGCATGGTGCAATTTACTGACATGCAAACTGAGGGCCATTAAGCACAATTACACTCTCCAGAGATCTGTGTCGTTCAAACTAAGCCTCCTGGCTTCTAATAAGGGAAGCTGCTGTAAATTCAGGAGGACTAATTAGACCCCACCTTTAATGTAAAGGAGGAGATTTCTTATTTTTAAATGTGTATGCAAAGAAGAAGGAAACATAGATCAAAGGATTGTCATTCTAGATCGGTCCAACCAGCTTCAGAAATGAGGCTGCAATCCAATACACTATTATATAACCCTATACACAGATGCTGGGACGTGGATGGCGCTGTGGGTTAAACCACAGAGCCTAGGACTTGCCGATCAGAAGGTCAGCGGTTCGAATCCCCGTGACAGGGTGCGCTCCCGTTGCTTGGTCCCTGCTCCTGCCAACCTAGCAGTTCGAAAGCATGTCAAAGTGCAAGTAGATAAATAAGTACCACTCTAGCGGGAAGGTAAACATAAACGGTGTTTCGGTGCGCTGCTCTGGTTCGCCAGAAGTGGCTTAGTCATGCTGGCCACATGACCCGGAAGCTGTACGCCGGCTTCCTCGGCCAATAAAGCGAGATGAGTGCCGCAACCCCAGAGTCGGCCACAACTGGACCTAATGGTCAGGGGTCCCTTTACCTTTACCTTATACACAGATGCTGCTTTATAGTTAGTCAGATTATCCATCCATCTAGCTCTGCATTATCATAAATGGCTGGAAGTGATTCAGGGTTTCAGGCACGAGTCCTTCCCCAGCCTTACCTGAAGACACCAGGATCCTACCTTTGACTTTTTGCATGCAAAGCTACAGGGACGAAACAGAACTGAATGCAGCAGGACTTACTTCAGCATGGACATGCATAGGATTGTGCTATCAGACTGTGATTTCACTGAGGCACACTGTTAACATAACAAATGTGAAGGCAGCATAGCTCAGTGTGAGTCGGGATGCCTTATATGTAAAGTGGTTCAAGGTTCAATTGCCATGATTTGCAGCAAAAACTATCTCAGGTAGCCTTGGAGCACTGCTTCCATTTGCACGAGATAGTATTGGGCTAGATGGAGATGTCTCAGTGGAAGTCAACGAGCAAAACAACAACAACAAGCAGAGGAATGCAAAAATCCAAGGATTTTCGCAGAACGAGCCCTTAAGCTTTGTAATGATGGGCATGCTTTATGCATCCAACAACATCACATGGGTTGTTTATTTGTACGTGTCTGCAGAAACTTTCACCAAATCTGTCATTTAAAGGCAAATTGCCATGCTTATTTTGTGACTGTGCTTGTCACAAGAATGGATCTTTTATTTCCTAGCAACTGTACGAAAACAAAACAACGTCTTGGCAATTAAGTGCTGAAATGTTTCTTTCTTTGTCTTCATTTCTCCTTTGTTTTGCAGCTAACAGAGATGTGCAGATAGTATGTCATTGCAACAGAATGTAGAAGAAAGTTTGCTGCCAAACCTGTTAAGCCTCAAAACCAAAGGGCAGAAGTAATATTCTTCTGACATTGCAAGTCATTACCAATTATTTCTACATTGTTAACTCAAAAGGTTTTTTGGTGTGTTTTTTACCTCTAGTCTTGGGGAACTTAATATGAGATATATATATATATATATATATATATATATATATGAACCACACACTCAAGACAACCGATTTCCCACTGCTGCATTACACTAGATTTTGGGAAGGGCTGGTGAAGTGATCCACAGCACTTATTAAGCTTGCTACCCAAAGGTCTAGCAGTTTGACACAGGAGGGGAAGTGCAAGGAATTGAGAATTTTGATATTTTCCTCAGCTCTACTTCCTTTCTCCACTCCAAATCCTCACTTTCATCAACATGGCCATTGCTTCAAGCAGAGTGAAGGAAACAGCAGGCCTCCTTTTCTAGCCCTGGTCTTTCTCTGTTACTCAGACTGAGTATGTAGCACCCTGCTTGTGGTTAACGCTTAGCTGGAATGAAATATTCAACGCAGCAATAGAGAAATTAAAATAATAATTTATTTGTCAGAAAAATAAATGAGAGACACAGTGGTATATGGTTACCAAAGCTCTGCCCACTCCAGCCCTGATGGCCAGCACTTATATTTCCTCAGCCCAGCCCCCTTGCTCCTCCTTTGGCTGCCTCTGTCCAATCAGCCTGGTTGAAATTCCTATTGGCTGTTTGCTAGAACCAATCATAAAAGATACACCCATTTCCTATTACCTTTTATGGGAGACAAAGAGCTATATTTCCTTCTATCCATAAATGGCAGACAAGTAGCCATATATTTTATATTTGCCTCGACCAGGCACCTTAATTACCAGATAACCTTTTTGCCCTATTGCCCTATTACCCTATTGCCCCCTTCACTCCAAAACAGATGGCTAAAACAGATGGCTCATGGTTTTAAATTTTGTCTAAACAGAGATCTTGGGTTCACCTTCTCACACACCATCAATGAAATAAGAATCTAACATAAGAATCTAACATTTCTTACTTTCTAAATCCTTTGCATAATTACATTAAGCCAATATATTTCATACATAACATAGATAGATTTTTAGAAGGAAAGGCCTTTGCAAAGTAAAAAAGGAACTCAGTAGAAAACAGCTTCAGAAGCAGCCTCTTTAGTTTACAACCCCCCTTTCCCAGCCAGCTGCTGTTCCTATTAGCTCTTGCCCTTTAACCTTATGAAAATATGACTCGAGTCTAATGGGAGGCACATGGTATTATTTTCTAATAAACAATACATTTTACTATTTACCAACTCTTAATTAGTGTTTTTGCAGCTTGATTGTATTCTGTAATTTGTAGGGTCAATGTAACCTTTGCTCCCAGCCTGTATTTCCCTTTTACAACTTTGAGGTACTGCTATAAATCAGGGGGGACCCTGTTCAAGGAGATAAACAACTGCCAAAGTACTTAGCCAGCTGCTTTATACCTGGCATGAAACATACAAACATTTACAAATATATTTTTTAAGCTCATTTTAAAATGCAGGCCTTGAACTGATGCCTCAAGTATTAGCCTCCAGGGCCTCAGGAGGTTAAAAGTGCTTCCAGGCATGCCCAGCTGACATTGCATCTGAGGTGGGGTGAGGAGAAAGGCTGCTGTTTCTGGTTTTTGAGTGGGAGCGTTGGAGTGTTGGAGGCACACTGACCTCTTCAACAATCGTGTGCAAAAATCGGAAATCCTGTCAGAGGTTGCTAGGCTACACAGCGTAACTGATCTGGATAGTTTCTGCTGCACCAAAATCTTGGTCCAGCATTTCACATTCCTTCTTGGGAACTGATGGAAGCCATTTCCTTAGATAGGAAAAACATAATGACACACACACATGGTTGCCATTGGAGTGGGGCTAAATCCATTCCTTTTACCTAGAGAACTTACAGTGTCTTGTGAAATAAGCCATCTCACCCCACTTCTTAACACTGTCCAAGCATGAGGCCAACCAAGCCAGACTCAGATCATCTCTTTTGGTCACTCCCAGACTGTGAAAGAATGTTGGGAGGTGGGTTCTGAGATCTATCTTTTTGAGAATGTTCTGAATAGTTTGCATTAGAATTTTTTTTTTAATGCTTTATTGATTAAAAATGTTGTAAATGTTGAAAACAAAATGAAAATGAAAAACCAATAAACAATCATTCATTCTTTCACTGATACTTGTTTTGTACATAAATTTCTGATTAAATTTGACATGACCTCCGATCTTCCCACTTGTGTTTCTGGTTTAGATTCCTTAAATACGTACACTAATTTTTTTCCTCCATGTTATTAAGTTACTATAAATTTTATTAGTCGATTTCCCCACAGAAGTACATTGAAAACCTGCCAGCCAATTGATGTTTTGACAATGTTCTTTTATGTAAATGCTATCTATGTCCGACTCTCTGACAATTTTTTCATCAGTAACATCTCTTAGGCTTGCTGATAATCCCGCCAGTTCAGCGTATTTTCTTATTTTGTTTTGCCAGTCTGGTTTAGATCTAAATTAGAAAATTTGAAATTATATATCCTTGTACATGCAGCACATCAGAAGTTAGGAGTGCAAGAGTTTCGTACTGAATGACGACAATGATGCATTATCCTAAACATATACAGATAAAGTAGCGGTTGCAGATTTCTGCAAAGCCATCATCACCAACACCATCAAAAGATGTGTGGAACAGAACATTAACACATCTGAATTGGCACAAAGTAACCTGTGACCGCAGCTTTAAAAACTGGGGTGTCTTGTATGCAACAACAGCAGCAAGAATGCTCATAGCGAAGTATTGGAAGACACAAGATTTGCCCACCCGGGAAGAATGGCAGATGAAGTTGATGGACTACATGGAACTGGCGGAAATGACTGGCAGAATCTGAGACCAGGGAGAAGAGTCGGTGGAAGAAGATTGGAAAAAGTTTAAAGACTATCTACAGAAATATTGTAAAATTAATGAATGCTAGAAAAATGTTGGAATGAAGTTATATGGCTTTAGTAGAAATATTATAAGGAATTAAGTACAGATAGGTTAATAGAGCATTAAAGTAAAAAATAAGGTTAGAATGAGTTAAGATAATTATAGGATAGAAAACAGAGGAAGATGGAAAGGAATTGCTGAAATAATTAACAGAAGTGGAATACAAAAAGGGAGGTGTGAGGAGGTCGTGGAAATAAGTGAATGAAAGATGGGATAATGAAATTGTTTGATTTATCTTATTGTCTTTGTCTTGTCTTGTTAATTTGATGTGTTGTATTGTACTGTTTTTTTTTTAGTGTTTAAATTTTTGGAAAAATAATAAATATTATTTTTTAAAAAAATAAAAACTGGGGTGTCTAAGGAGATGAGCATACATATCTCTCACCCCAACAGGAACAATACTGCAAGATCTTGAAAGTATATTGCATGGCTAAGGAAGGATTTTTGCTGAGAGGCTTGCTTTTCTTCTGGTGGAAAGAGAATACTGAGTGATATAATAATCTGCCACATTTCCAAGTGTTTAAAGTTTAGGATTTTATATCATTTATACAGCCTACAGAAAAAAACAAAACAAAACATGCTTTATGGCAGTCCAGAGAATCATCTGCTTCCTTGGCAGAATTTGTTACTTCTTTGTTATTGTACCCTGGTTAGATTAAGAAGCTGTCTGATGGCCCATCATCATGAAATAAGAGCCTCAACTATTCACCCAAGAACAGACACCTGAATATATATGGGTATGTAGATGCACAGAAAAACACACACTTCTAATTGATGCATGCATTTCATTCACCGACTGAAGCACTTTAAAGCCAACTGTGCTGATGATGAACATTAACAGCAAAAAATTCTTGACATAAGGCTACAGAGGGAGCACTCCGTTTTGTCAGCTACAATGACTATCTCCTTTGTTTAAGAGTGAAAAAGAGAGACTGGGTACTTGCTGGTTTGAAAGGCACAGTTCAAAATGGATTAGCTCATTTAGCCTACTTTCTCACATAATGTGTGAAGAAAAGGACACTCTTCGATCGAAGTAAAAAGGTGGGAATTTCTCTCTTTTTCTAAAAATAAAAATAAAAGCCACCACTTCATTAAATAGTTGTTTACCAGATGTCTTCAACATTAAAAGTGTACCTTCAAAAGAGACAAAGTGCTGTTCTCAAGGACTACAAACAAACATGCATTGGCTTAGATGTTTCAAAATGCTACATACCTGCATTGGCACGAGGGTAACTTCCCTGCGGTGTGATCCCATGCAGTTGTGGTGTACATGTAATACTGGAACCGTATGGGCAGAGCCAATCCACCAGATTCTCATCTGTCTCCAGTGGAAGGTGTGATGTGAACAGGGAAGAATATGAAACACTTTTCAGACACAGAGATTGCAGGTTATCTGAGAGGGGCTCAGAAATGCGAACCTCCACTCATTTAACAAAGTGCTCCATTCAGCTAACATTTATCCAGTTCACCACTAAGTGCAACGATTTCCACTTGTGCGATGGGACTTTCTCCCCTCTCATATACCCCATGCCCTCTGCAAATCTACTCTGGGCATTGAAAACAAACTTAGGAAGCTGTTCAGCAGAATAGACCAAAATGTTCTGTTGCAGAAGCAGAAATCTTTCCACTGGTGAGATGGCTACACAGGGGTAGGCAACCTCAGGCCCAGGGGCCAAATGCAGCCCAATTGCCTTCCCAGTCTGGCCCGTGGATGGTCCAGGAATCAGTGTGTTTTTACATGAGTAGAATGTATCCTTTTATTTAAAATGCATCTCTGGGTTATTTGTGGGGCATAGGAATTTGTTCATTCCCCTACCCCCAAATATAGTCCACATGGTCTGAGGGACGGTGGACCAGCTCACAGGTGAAAAAGGTTGCTGACCCCTAACTTAACACTACATTGAATGTACAACAAAATGAATAGCACATTACAATTAATGCCCTTTTCTTTTTTGTTTAAGACTGTAGTTAATTATACTGCTGTCATAATTCTCTACCAGAGTTTCTTCCTTATTTCATATTGCTATTTTTTTTTTTAAAAAAAAAAAACTAAACTAAAAAGGTGTGCCTATAGTGATGCTGAAATATACGTAGACATTTCTGGAATTCCTACCATGGGAGTTAATTAGTTAGTTAGTTAGTTAGTTAGTTTATTTCAATTACACTCACATGCCTACACCTGTATTGTAATGCAAACTTTTATCTTTCCAGGTAAAATGAAATGCATCACTGAAGGAACATATCACATAGATAAAGTTTTCCATCTCAGAACTTGCAAAGTTAGATGCTACACATTTAGAAGTTGTAAAATACACACTAGGTTGGATCTACAGCAGCTGTTCTATGAGCAGAAGGGCTCCTTTCATTTGCAGAAAGGAATGAGATACACAGAATGAAGAGGCGGTGTGATTCTCTCCCTCACCTCTGCAGACCCCTGGCACCACCTCTTAAACTATTCCAGACAGTCCCCTAATAGTGTAGGACAGTTTTCTCAGAAGGCAAATAAGGCTTCACCAAGAAGGGAAGAAATTTCCAATGCCTTCTCTTTCCTCCGTTATCCCATGAGCAGAGATCTACTCAGGGGAGCTCTGGATCCAATCCAACATATACTGCAAACACGCTTGGAAGTATGAGTCATCTCTGGCTCAATCACAATACTTCTGTTTCCTTGCACAACAAAGCATTAATTACACAGCACAAAACAATCAAGCCATCTTGTTAAACCATCTCAGCTACATCTTAGCTGCTTCTGAATACAAGCATAAGCTTATTTTCTTAAGTGCAGCTTAACCGACTGCTTCCAGACAAATACTGTGCCTTATTATTTGCCATTTTCTATGTATTTGAAAATTAGCAAAGAGGAAATAATTAAAAAGTGGCATTCATATGAATAGGCTGTGGGATTTGTTTGTTTGTTTGTTGCACTTAGGGCTCATCCACACTTACATTTTGCCCCACAAATGCAGCGTCATTTTAATAGTAGCCCATAAATCAAAACTATAAGGGGAGGGGAACATAAGAGTCAGACTGAGTCCAAACCAAAGGCCAGGCGGAACAGCTCTATCTTGCAGGCCCTGCGGAAAGATACCAAGTCCCACAGGGCCCTAGTCTCTTGTGACAGATTGTTCCACCAAGTCGGGGCCAGTACTGAAAAGGCTCTGGCCCTAGTTGAGACCAATCTAACCACCTTGCGGCTTGGGACCTCCAAAGTGTTGTTATTTGTGGACCTTAAGGTCCTCTGCGGGGCATACCAGGAGAGGGGGTCCCGTAGGTACAAGGGTCCTAGGCCACATAGGGCTTTAAAGGTCAAATCCAGCACCTTAAACCTGAACCTGTACTCCACCGGGATCCAGTGCAGCTGGTAAAGCACTGGATAAATGTGATCCCATGGCAAGGAGCCCATAAGGAGCCTCACCACGGCATTCTGCACCCGCTGCAGTTTCTGGGTCAGCTTCAAGGGCAGTCCCGCTTAGAGCGAGTTACAATAATCAAGCCTGGAGGTGACTGTCACATGGATCACTGTGGCCAGATCAGGGCAAGAAAGGTAAGGTGCTAAAGAGTGGGTTTTTGCAGGGAAGACAGTGGGGCAAAAGAGGAAGAAGCACTGACAGAGAGCTTTAAAGTGCCTAGAAATGTGAAGCAAAAGTACATGTGGACGAGCCTTTAATTTACTTTCCAGTTGGCAGATGGGTTTTGTGAGTGTCAGGGTTGTCAGGCAGACTGGCACATCCACAGGTCAGAATGCAGAGACTCAATATGAAGCCAGCTTTTTAATTCAGAAAAGGAAAACACAGCAGAGTTCACCTAGGCTCAGCTGCTCTAGTTGAAGACATTACTGGCCCCTCCTTCCTTCTCTAGCCCAAGCAGACGTAAACTATGTCAAGGAGGAGCTACGCTCCTCTGGGCCTGTCTGGCCCATTGCTCAGCAGCATGCAAGACTCATGATCTTCGTGTGAACGGAGGAGAGCCTGCTGTAGATGGACTTGCCCACTGCTGTGAAACTGAGGTAGCATCTGGCTTCTCTCTGTCAGAGTCTGTGCTCAAACTGAGACCCTTGGCACACACACACACACACCGTCCTTGAACGGCTTCCTTCTTCTGACTCCCTGTGTTCACTCAAGTCTTCAGCTTCTTCCACCTCCCAGCTTGTCCCCTCCTTGGACCTGTCCTCAGTTTTCCCCCACCACTGTCCTGGGTCTAAGTCGTCTTCTTCTGTGTCATCCCTGGGGGGGGGGGGGCTATTGGTCTGATGCCTCCCACCACTCTTCATCATCCTGCAAACTATGGTTTAGTCCCAAGTAGCAGGACCAGACCAGTAGTGATGTATGGAAGTGAGAGCTGGACCATAAAGAAGGCTGATCGCCGAAGAATTGATGCTTTTGAATTATGGTGCTGGAGGAGACTCTTGAGAGTCCCATGGACTGCAAGAAGATCAAACCTATCCATTCTGAAGGAAATCAGCCCTGAGTGCTCACTGGAAGGACAGATCGTGAAGCTGAGGCTCCAATACTTTGGCCACCTCATGAGAAGAGAAGACTCCCTGGAAAAGACCCTGATGTTGGGAAAGATGGAGGGCACAAGGAGAAGGGGACGACAGAGGACGAGATGGTTGGACAGTGTTCTTGAAGCTACCAGCATGAGTCTGACCAAACTGCGGGAGGCAGTGGAAGACAGGAGTGCCTGGCATGCTCTGGTCCATGGGGTCACGAAGAGTTGGACACGACTAAACGACTAAATAACAACAACAACAAATGAACCAAACAACTAGAGAAGAAGGTTTGCTGAATATTATCTGTGCAATGGGGTGCAAATGAACTACTTAATCATTGCAGACTTATGAGTGCATCTTATCTGGCCCTTATGTTAAACTTTTCTGCATTTCCCCAATAGAAAGAGCATCCGCTGCTCCCAATATGATTTTGTTGTTCCTTCTCTCTTAACTAAGGCAGGGCTCTGAATAATCAGAAACTGAAACTGAATTCCAAAGAGAACGCCACATATTTATAGTTGTGTCAGCATTATGCCATAGTGTTCCTTAGGAAAGATTAATATTCTGCTACCTGAGATGCTGATTAATCATTGATTAATGGGTTGCTTACCATTTTAATTAAAACATCATTTTCTCCTATTGCTAAAATTAATTCTGTTTTCCCTACACAGAAAACCTTATTTTTGGCCTGGAAATCAATGTATCACTCTGCTCATTGGGAAACCGGACAGAATTAGCCTATGAAAGGAAGAAGCCCATCTGTGCTGCCCAACAGAGAAACTCCAGAAATTTAAAGTGGGAGGTGTTGCCAACCTGCTTTGGGATTGTGGGCACATTTGCAAATGCTACAACTCTTGTGGTCACTAAACACACACACACGGTTTTAGCCATGAATAACTCATCTCCTCCCTCTACCTTTTTCTCCCCTTCTTTTCCATTATGTGTCACGTTGTTTTAGCTTGTAAAACTGGTGGCCCCTGTTTCCCCATCTCTCTCATTTTTTAAAAAAAATTATTGATGTGAGCTGCTTTGGGAGACAGAAATTGTGTGAAAAAGAGGATGAAAATACAGTGGTTCCTTGGTTCCTGAACTCAATTCATTCTGTTCGACTTCCAAAACATTCGCAAACCAAGGCGCGGCTTCTGACTGGCTGATTGGCCACGAAAACAATGCCGACAGTCGAAACAGACGTTCAGCTTCCAAAAAACGTTCACAAACCGGAACACTTGTTTCTGGGTTTGCGACGTTCGGGAGCTGATTTGTTTGGGAACCAAGCCGTTTGGGAACCAAGGTACCACTGTATAGTAAATAAACCAGCCAACCAACACCGGTTGTAAATTCCGACATAACTTAATAATAGATAAATATTCAGTATGTTCAGTTAAACCTGCTTGGTATTGCAGTCACTTTAACATGCATACAAAAACACACACATTCTATGTGGCATAAACCTCTCTCTCTCTGTGTCTCTGTGTGTGTCTTCTGCTTTTAACTTATAGGAAACCAGACCACCTGCTGTGCTCACAAACTGTGAAAACAGAGATGCCTTAAGCTTCCCCCAGCTGAAAACAAGGGAGCGGGGTGGAGAGCAAGCACAAGCAAGGTGAGGTTCTGTCAAAGCTGTTGCTTTGTCGCTCTAGAAGCATCCCTCACGTCCTTCAGCCCCCTTCCCATCCCTGCCTTTAGAACCTCAGAAAACAGTGTGGCAAATATCTAGGGCAAGTATAATATAAACCACTTAGAGGGTTGGTTGGCTGGTTTACAATCGAGTGGTATACAATTTCTCTTTTCTTTTCCGTTTCACAAACTTGTGTGTGTCATAATATGCATGCACAAGGGTAACTGAAATCAACATGCTTGTAAAGAAAGCCAAGGACACAAAATTAAAACAGGAATTTCCAAAAGAACTGGGTACAAACAACACCAGTGGCCATGGATGACAGACAAGAGGTGTGTGTGGCTGTCACATAGTACTAGGAAATTTGTGCGGTAGATGGAGTGTATCTTATCTTGGAGTACAGGCCCCTACAAGCTTACTGGGGAAAAAATTATGCCTGCAGTGAAACTGAGCCATTTGTAAATCTCAGTGACACACATCCTGTAGGAAATTTTTCTTAGTGAATTGACACACACAAACATGCATGACTCCATCAGTATTGCATTGCAGACAATCCCTGTTTTTTGTTTTTTGCTGAAATTCAAGATTCTAGGGACAATTTAAGTAAACACACATGCCCCATGGCTTCTATTTCTCTACTGAACTAAAAGTTATGAGGATCCAGATAATTAACAAATCAGTTACTTTTTTTAATAACAAAAACAAATAAATAAAGGCAGCAATCCTAACCCCATTTATCTAAGGGTAAAAAAGGTAAAGGTACCACTGCCCGTACGGGCCAGTTGTGTCTGACTCTAGGGATTGCGTGCTCATCTCGCTCTAGAGGCCGTGAGCCGGCGCCATCCGAAGACACTTCCGGGTCACGTGGCCAGCGTGACGAAGCTGCTCTGGCGAGCCTGCACCAGCGCAGCACACGGAAACGCCGTTTACCTTCCCGCTATAAAGCAGTCCCTATTTATCTACTTGCACTTAAGAGTGCTTTCGAACTGCTAGGTGGGCAGGAGCTGGGACCGAATGACGGGAGCTCACCCCGCCGCGGGGATTCGAACCGCCGACCATACAATCGGCAAGTCCTAGGCGCTGAGGTTTTACCCACAGCGCCACCCGCGTCCCCCTATCTAAGGGTAAACCTTATTAAATTGAATAAGACTTGCTTCCATGTAGACATGATTAAGATTGCATTGTAATGCATTGTTTATACTAAATTAACATTTCAATCCCATGCGTATTTCATCAGGCAAATGCTAAGGGAAAGTGTATTTCCAATACTAAATGCACAAAATAGCAAAGTTCTGGAGATTATGAAATTAATTTATATACAGCTTCTATGCCAAAATGTCTTTTTAGCAGTTTACAACTATACAATCAATTATACAATCCACCTAAAATCAAAATACACAATGACAATTCCATCACAACAGACATGTATATGGTTTCACTGTTAATCTTTCAAAACTTGAGGTGCTAGAAGTGTGAAAGTCAGTGGATAACTAAGTTCTGATCCATGTAGTAATTTAAGTGGTGTAGTTCTATCAGTTCATGTTGGAATTTCAAAGATCAAATTCCCCAAGGATCGCTAGTTCCAGGTTTGGAAAAGTTAAAAGGGGGACCCTGATCTTCCTACATGCTAACAAATTCTAAACCATTCTGAACAGCTGTGCTAAGGTTCAATGAGGGGTTTGGGGGGGGCAATTTAGAGAGAACCAACAAAATTCCCACTTCCTATACCAATATGGAACATGAAATGCAACTATCCTTCAAAATATACACTTTCTGAATTTTGAAGTGCACTTATTCAAGCAAAAAAAAGAAGAAGGATGAAAATACATATTTTAGGTCAAGGTGGGCTCAGAAATGTTCATAAGGTAGTACATTATATTGTGAAAAGAACATACAGAAATGCATCGCATTTGGTGGAACTGCTTGCAAAAATGTTGTTAAGCAAAATGGTTTACAAAATTGTATATATTGTGAAGTGCATGGGAAAATATGCAAGACCAAAATAAAAATCCAAAGGGATGTGGAAATGGGGAGAACTGAACTTTGGAGAATTAGAAAAACAAAAACTGGAAGCAACCAAAATTGGCAGATTTATCTGTGCCTAGTTTCAGGCATGCTGTTAAAACCTTATCACTACATAATGTCTGTGCTGTATGGTAGGACTTTGTTGACAACAATCTTAATTGCCAGAGTCTTAATAAAGCCTGCTTGGGTGCTCAGATGCCACAACCAGAAGCAAAATACTTGAGGGAGAGGGTGGAGGGAAGGTTGATACTATTTGTGGATGCTTTTTGAAATATATACAGGCAGGGGCAATTTCAAAGCTGTGCATAAGTAGGCTTGTGACCTATTTACTAAACTTGAACACAATTAATGGAAATCCCTATTGTGACTAGTCACAGATGTGATTAGGAAGACAGGCCTCGACATGTCGGGAAAATGCCCACTGCACCAAAAACCAAATGTAGCTTAGGTCTCTAGGGCAAAAGTGAAAACATACCTTTTAACCAACTCAAAGAACTGAGAGCTATACAATGGTGCCACAACTGTAGGAACAAATGCAAAAGATAGCAGAATTTTAAGCGCTTTCTAAATAAAGCTAGGTGGTGTACAAATAATTAAAATATGCAGGATCCTACAAGAATGACATATGTTGTCATAGAGACAACACACCTGGAATTAAGGACAGTGAAGGGATAAGGAAACCTTGGTATGAGTGAAGGTTTCATTGAGAAACATCCAGCCCACGTTCTTAACTACTCCTTTAAACTGGCTCCCAATAAATACATCTACAGTGGTACCTTGGTTGTCGAACTTAATTCGTTCTGGGAGTCCATTCGACTCTCGGAATGGTTCAAAAACTAAGGCACGGCTTCTGATTGGCTGCAGGAGCTTCCTGCACTCAATCGGAAGCCGTGGAAGCTGTGTCGGACGTTCGGCTTCCAAAAATTGTTCACAAACAAGAACACTCACTTCTGGGTTTGCGGCGTTCAGGAGCCAATTTGTTTCACAATTAAGCTGTTCGATAACCAAGGTACCACTGTAGAGTCAGACAAGGAATGCACCTAGACAAGGAATCAGTGACTGGAAGCTGTTAGGTAAATCCAGTTCTCCAAGAAGTAACAAATGGTTCTCTATTACCAATCTGGAATCAAGAGAACTGTGTAATAGGACTTGTGGAAGTATAACCAGTGCCAGATTTATGTATAAGCTAAACAAGCTATAGCTTAGGGCCCTACTCTCTTGGGGGCCCCCAAAAAAAATTAAAGGGAAAAAAACTGGATGTACATTTCCAAAATATAAGATAAAAAACAAATAAAGTAAAACCTACATACAGCAACAGTGGCAAATGGCTTTAGATACCTATTAGGTCCATAAATTAGATTTAACATATATTCAACACACAAAACAGCAACAATTTGTTGTTGACAAAGGACAGCTGGACATATAAAGGGCCCCATTACCTTCAGTAGCTTAGGGCCTCATCAAACCTAAATCTAGCCCTGAGAATAATCCCATACTTTAGGTGGCCCTCCTGTGGAACAAAGTCATGGTCTTGTAGAGCCATGTTTCATGGATGCCTTCATGGGCTTGTGATCAGAAAGACAGGGAGAAATAAAGATGCTATACCTATCATTTCATCCTGTGTAGGTAAAGACACCTTGAACAGAGTAGGAAGCATAATGTATTGGGAAGAAACAAGAAGTCTTTGGTAAAAAAGGTAAAGGACCCCTGACAGTTAAGTCCAATCGCGAACGACTCTGAGGTTGCGGTGCTCATCACACTTTACTGGCCAAGGGAGCCGACATTTGTCCACAGACAGTTTTTCTGTGGTCATGTGGCCAGCATGACTAAGCCGCTTCTGGCAAAACCAGAGCAGCACATGGAAACGTCATTTACCTTCTGGCCAGAGCGGTACCTATTTATCTACTTGCACTTTTATGTGCTTTCAAACTGCTAGGTTGGCAGGAGCTGGGGCCAAGCAATGGGAGCTCACCCCGTCACGGGGATTCAAACCACCCACCTTCCAATCAGCAAGCCCTAGACCCAGTGGTTTAGACCACAGCACCACCTGCGTCCCTTTGGGGAAGTCTTTGGGGATGCATATAAATCAATGTTGGGTAAGAGGCTGCAATTCCTAATATGGCTTAGCCTATTCTGAAGAATGCATGTATACGAATGACTGGAATTGCTCAGCAACTGTTGGTGGTGTGTGGAATATACAATATACATACATACACAACATAACACCAGTGATGGAAACACAAAGATGAAAAAGGAAACAAACAAAAAACATGCACTTTGGCAATGCAAGAAGCAGAACACTTTATTTTTTTTAAAAAATGTAGTTGTAGGATTTTTTCTTACTAAACTGGAAACTGGTTTGGCAATAGCTTCACACCCACACTTTGTAGGATACAGATGGAGACACCTTATCAAAGTAGTAGAAAGGAGTGTGCGTAGCTGGAGAACATTTTGAGAGAAATTTCCCTAAGCTTAACTTGAGTTTTTCCACATTTCCACAAGTTTATATGATTTTATTCTCTTTCTTTTTTAATGTCCTTATGAAAATTCACCAACAGTTTAGCAAGAATTCCCCCTAACATACACATTTTTGCAAAGTGGTTTCCCCTAACAGAGGAACCAAGAGGAAAGCAGCAGTTTTAGGCAACAGCATAAGTTTGCATAAAGCAGGCATGGAGGAACACTGAGGGATTTAAAATAACAACAACCACAACAACCACCCTACTGAAACAGTTTTAACAAGGAGAAATAGCAGAGATGGATACAACGCAGAAACTAACATCTAAAAGCTAACATGACAGAGTTTTTCCCAATTCCCTGATTGCTGTATTCCAGCCTTATTTTACACTGCCACCTCCCCCTGTCTGGCTCTGTGTGTTCCCCTGTACACTCAAACCTCTGCCATGGGGCAGTTTTCTTTGACCAGAGAGCTTGCAGTTATTGAAGACAGAATACCCAAATAAATAAACGAATAAATAATCACATTTAAAACAATGACAACCATCCCATTTTAACCTTAAGTTATCATTCGTAAACATGCCCCCCCCCAAAAAAGGGAGAATCAATAGAAGCAGCTAAAACTAGACTGCAAGTCACCCTCCAGCACAGTACATGAGAGTACTACAAATGCCAGGGTCTTTACTTCGGGCCAAAATGTCAGTGTAGCGTAATGGTTAGAGTGCTGGACTATGACCTGGGAGACTGGGGTTTGAATCCCCACTTGTCCATGAAGCTCACTGGGTGACTGTGGGTCAGCCACCATTTCTCAGGCTAACCCTTCACAGTGTTGTTGTGAAGATAAAATGGGGAGCAGAACCATATTCAGACTTTTTTTGTGGTAAGAATCTCAATTTTTGGCCTAGGAAGTAAGTGCTACATAGATATCACAGCAAGGTGACAACAAAAATAGTAATAATAATGAAGCAAACTCCTCTCCAAGGGAGATATACATCTTTCAGCTGCCAGGTAAGGACCATCCCATTGCCCAAACCTCTGATGGGGAGATAGTCTGTATAATTGCCTTTACAGTTCTTGTTTGTTATGATATGTGGGTGGCTGGACCTGCTACTTTGAAATCTGTGATATATCAGCTGGTGCTGGGTGTGTACTGCTATTGTGCTTTCATCTGGTACGGGTTGTCTTGCCAATGTGTGGTTAGCAAGTCAGCATGGAAACATTTCAGATCAATCAATTTTAATAACAGGAATGATACAGGCCAGCCTTTGGCAACAAGATGTCTTCCAGATGTTCTGGGCTACAGTTCCTGCCAGGCCCTGCCAGGATGACCATAGGAGTTGCAGTTCAAAAAACATCTGGCAGGAAGCAGGCTGGTGAAGGCTGATATAGTCCAGAATCATGTGGTAAAGTCTCCTGTTGAAATCAATGGGACTTAAATGTGCTCATCGTTGACTAGATTGGGTCTAATATCAGTTTGTGATTTTCAGGTTAATTTAGGACTACATAGGACTGGAGTTGGGACACAGGTGGCGCTGTGGGTTAAACCACAGAGCCTAGGACTTCCCAATCAGAAGGTTGGTGGTTCGAATCCCTGTGACGGGGTGAGCTCCCGTTGCTCAGTCCCTGCTGCTACCAACCTAGCAGTTCGAAAGGACGTCAAAGTGCAAGTAGATAAATAGGTACCGCTCTGGCAGGAAGGTAAAAGGCATTTCTGTGTGCTGCTCTGGTTCGCCAGAAGTGGCTTAGTCATGCTGGCCACATGAACCGGAAGCTGTACACCGGCTCCCTCGGCCAATAAAGCGAGATGAGCGCCACAACCCCAGAGTCGGTCACGACTAGACGTAATGGTCAGGGAGTCAGAAACTGAGAAATCACAGATAGCAACCAGGGACCAACTAGGGTGTTATATCTGATAAATTTCTAGTAATATTTTACTTTTATTTTATATTTTGAACACAGTTTCTCAAAGCTCAAACTTATAAAAACTTAACAGTCTTGCAAAAGAGACTAGTTGACTTGGCAACTATATCAATTGAACATGCCCAAGCATCAGCATTTGACCTGAAGGAATGGGTGGCAAAATATGCAAAGGAAAAAGCAGATTTTGATGTGCCCAAAATTGAAACTTTAAAGAGACTTACATTTTAGCAGCACGATTCACAAGATTATTTGTGTGCCAAAACATTTTTATTCTGTATTTGAGAAAGACAATCAAAGATTTTTGTATGACTTATTCTTGCAATTTAAAATAAATTAAACAGTTTCAAGTTTTGTGCTTGTTTTTTCTACAAGACATATGCTTTTGAAAATTGAAGTTAGCAATGTGTGTGTTTGCACATGTGTGCAAGCAGTTAGCCTTCCCTAGGGCACAAAACAGCTTGGCACCAGCACTGATAGCAATAATGCCCAGTTATATACCTTCAAACTTTGGTGTTTACAGTCATTTCCTCATACTTCCTCTGGACACCTGCTTCTGAATTATCCTCTTTACAGTGTTAAGAGTTTGACAAGTTGATTTCATGCTGGCTACATACAGCATTAACAGAGACTAATTACTTCCGGTCACTTCTGATCGAGTACGGATTCCATTCTCTTACTATTTATCTTCTCTGTAATAGAGAGATTAATCTTGTGAGTACAGTTTCCGTATCCACATTCATGGTAACGCAAAGAACCTCCTAAATGTCTACAGCAAACTGACAAGGAGCAATGATGAAACTGGCTACGGGTCTATTTATTTATTTTGCAACTAGCCTACACAAAATTAAAAGACGCCTGCTTCTTGGGAGAAAAGCAATGACAAACCTAGACAGCATCTTAAAAAGCAGAGACATCACATTGCCAACAAAGGTCCGTATAGTTAAAGCTATGGTTTTCCCAGTAGTGATGTATGGAAGTGAGAGCTGGACCATAAAGAAGGCTGATCGCCGAAGAATTGATGCTTTTGAGTTATGGTGCTGGAGGAGACTCTTGAAAGTCCCATGGACTGCAAGAAGATCAAACCTATCCATTCTGAAGGAAATCAGCCCTGAGTGCTCACTGGAAGGACAGATCGTGAAGCTGAGGCTCCAATACTTTGGCCACCTCATGAGAAGAGAAGACTCCCTGGAAAAGACCCTGATGTTGGGAAAGATGGAGGGAACAAGGAGAAGGGGACGTCAGAGGACGAGGTGGTTGGATAGTGTTCTCGAAGCTACCAGCATGAGTTTGACCAAAGTGCGGGAGGCAGTGGAAGACAGGAGTGCCTGGCGTGCTCTGGTCCATGGAGTCACGAAGAGTCGGGCACGACTAAACGACTAAACAGCAACAACAAAGTCTACAAGAGATAACATGGTTTGAATTATCTCAGAAAGCTATTCACCTATGCATTTCCGGTTACTCTGATTGGTCAACTTATCAATTTTCTTCATTTACAATCTGTTCTATGAAAAAAATAAAAGCAGAAGACACTTGAAAGTATTTGCTCATTTAAAGAAACACCACCATGTACCTATACATATATGAAGTAACAGACAAGTAACTCCCAACCATACCATACATCTAATGAGCTCTCACACTTTACATTGTGGGTGCCCTTTCTGGGATCATGTGCAGTGCTACAGTTCCCAGGGAGCTTAGTGGTAAAAGGGGGATGGCTTGCCTCTCAGTGTTATTATTCAGAGGCTCACGCCCAGCCTCAGTAGTCAAGTTTCATTGCTGGGAGGTGGGGCCAGTCCCAATTATATATAGGGGGTGGAGCCGACAGTAGCCAGGCAGTTGGCTCAGGAGATTCACCCTCCCTACCCTCCCTTAGTTTAATGTTTCTTGTTTGCAGGTTAACTTTTTCTCCCTTTTTAGCAGTCTTTGACTGGTTGCTGTTAAAGGACTGGGAATAAATTTTCCTGCATTGGCAGGTTTCGTATTCCCCATAGCAATTCGTCACAACTTTGGCGGTTTATGACCTTGGGTGGAATCCTTTAGTCTTTTCTTCCCTATTATACGGTGTGTGTGTGTGAAGTAGTGACTCACCCCCCTGTGGCGTCGATTCCAGGGTTCCCTCTTAAAAGGGGTTATATAATGGGTGTCACTGGCCATACACCAAAAGGTTGTCAGTAAACTACCCTGTGTGCGGGGGATGTGGGCTGGGCTGCCTGGGTACAATTACATGTCGCAGTGCACCCCCATATCCCATTTACTCTGATGAGCCCCAGTTCCCCCAGCTGGGGGGCTGGGAGGGGTACTCACCCAAGTCCGAAGCCAAGGTCTTCCTACATTCAGAAGTTTAATAAAGTTGTGGCCTAATTTTAATTCCATAACACGTTGTCAGAGTCTTTATTCCTTTCTTATGATCCCTGGGGGCTGGGGCTGTTGCTGCCTGGTCACACAATGCACATTTGAAGCACTTTAACCATCATGGCTCCCCCCTCAATGAATTCTAGGAACGGTCATTTCCCTTCACAGAGCTATAATTCCCAGATACTCTTAAGAAATGACAGTTCCTAAGATTCTTTGGAGAAAGCTATAAAAGTATGTTGTGGTAGTGATCTATATTAGTAATACACATCATGTGCATTGGACCATGGGTTTGTGAAAATGTCCTAGCTGTATAGACTATTTAGTCTGTATAGGCCCTGCCTCTCGATGGGTGTATTCACACGAACAGCTAAAGCAAGTCATAGTTTAGTACAAGCACACAAGCTTGCTTCTGGGGAGGAGACGGCAGTTTTATTTCTTCTCAACCCGTTCAGATCAGTGTGGAACGTCAGATATCGATCATGGTTCAGGAGGAGAGCGCTTAAACAAGATCCCAGGTATGGGAGACACACTTTGGCTTAGCTGCCACACCACAAAGAGCTACAAAGAGTTAGGGAGAAGCAGAGCTCTTCTTGAAGAATCAGCACATTCAGAAAGTCTCAGTAAGTCATAGGTCTTCCATGGGTTGTGGGTGGATGCAGGCTGCTTGCCTATACTGAGTCTCAGATGGGTTCACTCATACCTCATTTAATCCAAGCACTGGTCAAGGTCACATATCTGGAATGTAGATAGATCTAGAGATTTCAATTATGGTGTCTGGCTTGGGAGGGTAGCCTATTTTCCCTCAAATATCCCTCTTTTTTCCTCTCCAAAGGCAGCTGAGAGGCTTTTGCATGCGATAAAGTTTAGGTGCTTGTTAGGTCCTGCAGCCCACCCATCCTGACAGAGGAGCAAGGCAAAAGGAATTATCTAAAAGCCACCACATTTGCTAAGCACTTAACTACATTCCTGGAATTGCTGCTTTTGGTGGAATGTCACACTATAACATGAACCCTGGTCTCAAACTGAGAAGCTGCAGCTGTGCTGGGAAGACCACCAGCACAGAGGATAAACCACCACTGATAGAAATAATCTCTCAAGTGATCTGCCATTCAAACTAGTTTCTAGGTAGCACAATGAGAATGTGACTTAATCAGGGGAAATGTAACCAGGTATGCACTTCTATAGCAACAATGTTGTAATGATGGAGGGGAATGCCACCCACACTGTGAAAAACTAGCTTGGGTTTAATTATATTTTTAAAAACGCAAACATTGTGTTAGTAATTCATGAGCATATAAATGTAATTTCCCTTGGACTACAAAAGGGCCACAGCATCCTTCGCACAGTGCTTATATGTGCTGACAGGGGGCAGGGAGCCACCCTCAAGAGTAAAACCAATTAAACTTCTCTAATGCAATCTACTATGATATGGCCAGAGCTTTTGGAGAGATAATTCCTGGAGAAAGAGCAATACAAGTTTTGTGTACTTTACAGGTTTTCAGCAAATCTGTTTGCAAAGAAGCTGCTTAATGTTTTTCCTCTGTGGATGGCAGTGGTCTTTTATAGCACTGCTTGCAGTTTGCAAATAAACAAAAATCAAACCAAAATACAGTACAAATGAAGAAATCATTTGATTAAGAAAGCAAATCATCCATTACATGGCAAAAAGGGGGAGAATCTTTAGATACAAGCTTGTCTTATGCTTTGTTTACATGTAATTTTAGATATGATTCACTTTGATTTCACTTCCTGTGCTGATGCAATAATACAGATTGCTCAGTAAAAGGACAAGTGCCCCTGCAGGGCTCTTTAGGGTTGATTTGTTCCATAGATACAGCAGAAAGAAAGAAAGGAAAAGCAGGTTAAGACAAGCCAGTAGGGGGGAAAATACCCAAGCATGGGCACATTTGTAAAGAACCAGGCAACTATCAAAATAAGAAATTAACAATGAGGCTTGGTCCCACCCATGTTGAAGTGTTCAGTAATCTGCTTCTGTAATTATCCTTCTCAAATGAGCAAATAAATAGATAAATGGTGTAGAACAGGGTTTATGTGTAGTTTCAGCACTTAACAAGAATACGTCCTTGCACTTCTTACACCAGGGGAGCCAAAGGAATGAAAGGAGGAAATCCCACACCAGAATTTCTCTTCCATTGAAGTCTCCTGGCTTCCCGACACTGTGCTTCACCACCACTTACTGAAGGGAACAGGGAAGGGGAAATGTTGTGGATACTAGGAGAGGATATATTGATTAAATATTATCCTTCCTCACTCACGCTAGTGAGTCAGCAGCAGAGTACATTCCCCAGTATATAGCAGGAAGCTAGCTGGTAGATTCGTTTGAATCTCTTTACTTAAGCTATCCAATCTGGCTTTGTCCAGATTGGGTTTTGTTCCTGATAAGTCCCCTTTTACCCCTCCTAAAAAGAATAAAGACACAACAATCTTCTTTTAAAAGTAATATGAAGTTTACTCACATCCAGTTCACAGCTGGATCCCCAAAGGCAGGCTTAAGCTTGTAGTTACAGAAGACAGTTTGAGTTCATCCCATATGAGAATGAGCCCCTTGTGTTGCTGGCTGAGAGCCAGCAGACAGCAAAATACAACATCAGTATCAGAAGAAGAAGAAGAAGAAGAAGAAGAAGAAGAAGAAGAAGAAGAAGAAGAGGAAGAGGAAGAAGAAGAAGAAGAAGAAGAGAAGGAGGAGGAGGGCTACGTGACCAGCCCTTTTATGGGGTCTCCCAGGGTCACACCCATCTACCTGGTCACACACAGGTGGAGGAAGCTCCAGACCAGGTGTAACACTCCCTTACATGTCCACTCTGGGCAAAGAAGAAGTGTTGTACTTGATTGCTTATGTTACATCCCACAAATTCATGGCACCAGAGTTAATCCAACACTTCTGCCACTGCAAGCCACACCAAGCACCTTGCCCCTTCCGGTAAATGAGAGTAAAGCACCGTATTGGGAAGCCAGAAGAACGACAACACATCCCCACCTGCATTGCCCTGCCAGCCACTGTGGAGGGCTACTGGTTCTCCTTCCCTGCTTTTAGACCTCTGGGTGCACACACTCCATTTCAAAACAGGCGTATCGTTCCTTGTACCTTAATCATATTTAAAGCCTGCCTTTTGTCTTTTGCGGGTGTCATGCGTCCTTTATTTTAATTTCCTTTTAAGCAAAATGTCCAACTGTTTGGTCAAGCACACCTCTAATTACCCGTTCGCCTGGAATGCCAGAATTAACTTTCAGAGTTAATTCAAGCTCATAGCTTCAATTTCCTTTGGCTTTCCCTCCTCCAAATTACTCATTCTTCTCTCTGAAACCAAGGGTTACCTAATCTCTTTTCAAAAGGGATTTATAGCCATAACTCCCTCTAAATTAGAACAGAGTCCTAACGGCTAAGCTTGTGAATCTTGGGGAAAAAATCTATGCTAAAACTTATTTAATTAGCGAGCAGGATACTTCACTGCCCTCACAATAGTTCCCTCCTTTTTACTTCTTCCCTTCTATCAAGTTAATCCCAAAGATGCAGACAAAAAACAAAAACAAAAAAGCCTTTAGGACTGGTTTTCCTGGAATTTCCAACATGCATGTAAAGACTTGAAACAGAACTCACACAGAACAGATGAACTTTTGCACCACCTCTGGCATGTTCCATTTAACAATTTATTGAGGACAAAAGCCACAAGCCTTGGACAGCTGCCCAGCTCATAAAGGTGAGGTCTGCCTAACATATACTCAATCAAGGGAACTGTGATAAAGAATGGATTGCAATTGCACAAATATTTAGGTATAGAGTGCCAACTCCCTGAAAGAATGTTTGAACTTTAAAATACTCTGTCGATAGGTATTTCCCTCTGCAGCACATCTAAATGTGTTTGATTTACACAAATAGCAATCAAAAGGTATTTGTGCAGGAGTTTCAACAACCTAAACAGGGTGCAGACCCACCCAGCAGTTTTGCTCCATTGTGCAGATCCAAGAAGCACTCACATCAACAGAAGGGAGAGCTCCCTGAAGGTTTGCAACTATTCCATTCCAGGGAAGGCAAGGGGCGGCCTAGTATGCATAAGTGTCCTAATATGCTTCTTGAAGCATACAAGGGGCTCTGAAATCAAGGCACAAGTGGAAATACAAATTGTAACAATACAATACAATACAAATTGTAACAAGCTGCAAAGGGGTAGCTTGCTGACTCTAGTCACTGTGGCACTAGTCACAAATTGGACACCTTTGAGATAATTTAAGTATATTTGAGTCTCACCTCTCAGTGACTGTGAAAGCAATTGGCTTCAGCAGTACTCTTATGTGGAGGCAACAAAGTTGTCTTGTCCAGACTTTGGGAGAGAACTGTCATTTGCTATCTGCATAGTGATACAATCTCTCTTTTGTTATCCAGTTCTTCTGTTTGTATTTCATTTTTTCTTCCTTCAACATAACCTCAATGGACAAGTAGGAAAGCCAAATTTTAAGGAGGACAAATCTATCCAATAGCTAAATTGAACATCCAGCTTCAGAGGCAGTAAATCTCTGATTATCAACTACCTCCGATTATCAGTTCCCTTCGATTTTCATCTTCATGCCTTGTTGTGAACTTCTGAAGTCATCTGTCTGGACACTGAATGCTGGTCTTTTCATTTGATCCAGCCCAGCAATCCTTATGCTATTCTTTTGCAGCTAAAATCTCAGCTAGTGGAGCCCCTAGACGGTTCAGAAATTAAATCCTACCAAACCAAGCATAGTCACAAAAACTAGCCCCCTCAGAATAACAAGGCTATTTTTAAGAGATCATTTCTAAGACGGAAAGAAAACGGGCTAAAATTATACAGCACGTGTCACCACCAAGCATTTTCCAAAAATAAAAGAAAATAACTTAGATGTGCAAATCTGGTGTTTGGTTAAGTTTGCATAACACCTAACAAAGTGGGGCCTCAGTCTTGACTAGTCATAATTAGTACAACAATTATAAGAAGGCACATTTCCCATCTGTACTCTGAACTGCTGTGCTGGAATTTACACTCCAATGTAACTATAACATGAGTCACAACAAGATCTACAAGTCCTGCTACAGGCAGCATTAGCAAGCTTGTAAAAGTAGTTGTTTGGCATGCCACAGCTAGTAGGATGCAGAGGCTTAAAAATGCAGATTTAAGATCATCAGAATCTTAAAGGGGCAGAAACACCACTAAAACAGTAGAAAAACTGTATCACTTCACACTGTATGCTCTCATGCTCATTCTGCACATAACCTCCTTCTCCCAGATACCCAAATTCCTATACCTCCAGGTGGAAGCTTAACACTATTAACAAAGATATGTACATAAACACACAAGATGACTTAATACATATTAATAGCATTGGCTTTTTATTAAAGGCTGTGGTCTTCATACAGACCCTATTTTCCAGGGACAGTCCCAGATTTACAGAAGCCGTCCAGGTTTCTGATTCGACCCCAGAATGTGCCGCTTTTCCGTAGGACGTCCATTGTCATTGGAGAAATGTTGGAGGGTATGGAGTTATGCTACCCCGGAGCAAAGGAGATAAGTAACTATAAAACCTTTAGAAGGCAGTTGAAGGGAAGTTTTTATGTTTAATGTTTTATTATGTTTTTTATATATGTTGGACCAGCCCAGAGTGGCTGGGACAACACAGTCAGATGGGTGGGGTGTCAATAATAAAATTGTTCTTGTTGTGTTACTGAACAGGACATCACAAGATTCATCAGAGAAATGTTAGAGGGTATGTTCATGACTAATTTTAGATGGAGGTGCCACCCTATGACTCCTATTGTGGGATATAATTAATATTTACCCAATGGTGTTGGACAATTTAAAGGAACAGTAAGCATAGTATCATGGGACAGGTATCACTACACATCATTTAAACATCTTCTTCCTCATGCATATGGTAATGTTTCAAAGTGCCTATGTTTATGTTAAAAGTAATGGCTAATCTTAGGTGCACTCATTGAACAAGACCAAACAAGCAAGGGATTTGTGCATTCAGAAGATTCACATTGTACAGGTGTCCTGGGACTTTACCATTGTCCAATAAATGTTGGACTTCATTACTCGAAGACCCATGGAAAGCTAGAGGAGAAATGTTCCAAGCAAGCCTTCTCCCTAAAGTGTTCTTTGTGCAGGAAGGTTTTTCTTAGATGTGTGTGAAAGTAAGGAGTATTATTCCACATGTATTCTGTGCAGTCCCAAGATGGCTGAGCCACTTGATTCTGCTGAATATATAGCTTGAGATTCCTATATACAAGGCAGGGACACATCAGAGGATAGGAGAGATATGAAGAAGTTACTATTAAATCTTCAAAATCTGGGAATAACCAGGTCTGGTCAGACTGCTGCACATTCATGATGAGATGATACATTTTCCCCTGCTCCCTAGCTGTGATGTTTCTGAAGTTATACAGAAGCAATGGATACAATCTAGCAAGATGTTCTCATGCACAAGCACCTTTGAAAGAATGGGAGTTGAGCCTGAGCACAGTAGAGCTCTTCTGAAGTTCCCATGCACTTCAAATAGTGCCATAAACCTACAATTGGTTTCTTTGTTGGCTCAAGTCTCTAATGTAGCATGCATGCAAAAATTTGAGGGGAGAAAATGCTTTTAAAAATCTGAATTTTTCTAGATGTTGTGCTTTTTGGTGTTCATGGCAACTTCCACTTCAATGGCCCAGGTTAACATCCAATTGTGTTTTCTTGCAAGTGTTTAGTGGGTCTGGACATTGGAGTCCTCATCAAATGCATCTGGTGAGTATGTATTTTTCGCTCTATAAGACACACCAGACCACAAGATGCACCTAGTTTTTGGAGGAGGAAAACAAGAAAAAAAATATTCTGAATCTCAGAAGCCAGAACAGCAAGAGGGATCGCTGCACAGTGAAATCCCTCTTGCTGTTCTGGCTTTTGAGATAACTGTGCAGCCTGCATTCGCTCCATAAGACGCACACACATTTCCCCTTACTTTTTAGGAGGGAAAAAGTGAGTCTTATAGAGCAAAAAATACAGTACACTGTGAACCAGCTTTGTGATAATGACACCCCCATTTTAAGGAGCTCAAGGACCTCCCCTTACTGACATGGAAAAAGGACCTCGTTTTCAATCTCATGCGCAGCTTGCATTGAAAATGCAGTGGGGGAATGAGAGAGCTTTAGCTTATTGCATGGGAAATGATCTAAAATCTAGTTTAAATGCATCCATATCAATCATTAAGAAAAAGCCATGGAACAGTGGTTGAAGGAAAGCTGTGAATATCTGAAGTCATAACTATTAGGAGTGCAGACAGGGTTTCTTAAAAAAAGAAAAAGAAAAGAAAGATAGATCCCACGGGGGAGAAGGTAGGGAATGAAACATTCAGTGCAGTCCCTGATTAAAAGCGAGTCATGCAAGATGCTACACCAGAGCAGCTACAGATCACCTAGGTTCCAATTAAATGGGACAAATGAATGGCTGACAAGTTTCAGATCCCATGCTTTTGATGTCAGAATAATCCATTAAATACAAGAGATGAAACTATGTAGAACGTATGCAGTACAGAGCTACTCCAGAAGCTGGTGGGGCAGGGTTAAAAGCTGGAATTGAAGCGCGGGGAAAAATTGGGGGGGGGGGACCTCACTCAAATGTCAAATGTAACATTTACAGACTAGCAAAAGTGCATTGCCTCTTGTTCTGTCATTACCTACAGGCGAGTGCCAACAAGAATTACTGGAGGCAGATGACATGCCGCTACTGAAAAGTCAAGTCTAGACAGTGACAGCAGAAGAACCGTTTGGTTTGGCATAGTTTTCATCACAATGTCACCCACTTTCTGGAGGGCTCAAGTTAATCTTTCATACCTACAGGGAAGCTCCTCTTGCCTCACTTCAGCTGTGCATTACTAGTGATCCCAATGAGGTGATGTGTCTCCATCTCCATTAAGGAAAACATCCATCAAGATGAATGGGGCTTGGGTGTGCATTGTTATGTGGATACATATTGACTGTATGGGTGGAAAAGACTTGTTGAATTGTGAGATTTATTTTATTTTATATTTTTTTAAACCCTCCTAATCCAAACACTTTATGCCATTTCACACATGGCGTTTTCCTACATGAATACTGCTTCTGTTAAAAAAAAAAAAAAAAAGAAACAAAACGGCCTCTGCAATGACGCAAATGAAATACATAAACATGTACCTCGAGCTGTTTACCAAAATGGAAAGCTGCTACATATTAATTTATTCATTGCCTAGCAATTTGAAACAAAGAGTCAAACCAGAAGAAAGAGAAGATGTATTTGAGTACTGATGGCATGCATATATATATATATATATATATATATATTGCTTTCATCCAGAAAGTGCTGAAGTGGAGGCTAAATTAGACATCAAGCTAATTTTGTTTGGAATATCTTCATGCTACCTTTCCATGGCCTGGGGCACCGGTGTATAACAGAAGATTCTTTAGCAGCTGAGGTTGATCACACAACTGATCAGCTCCTAGACTGCCTCTAACTACTAATGCACAGAGGTTGGCTCTCTTTTTCTCCAGTACATTTTCAATAGCTGGGATAGGTTCTCTGGGATTTTTGCATTCTAGCCGATTGCCAGGTTTGCAACTATGCTCAGACCAGCCCCATTTCCCCACTCCTGTTTACCATGTGTATTATAATCATCATTATCTTCAGTTAACTTAATTGCGATTATACTCTGCATATTATGTTCCTCGCTCAAAAATGGATTTAACCAATATAACGCAGAGCTAAATCATTGTTGCTCTTATCTTCATCTGCAATCATTTTAACAGCAAAACAGCTTGCACATCCTGTTGCTGCCTTTCTGTGGACCAACAACAGCATTTACAACCCTATCGTCAGTTTGGGACAAATGTGCCATTTTCATGATGGGAGAGCAGAAAATTGTAGATACTGGTATACTCCTGGCTTTTAAAATACCCCTTCCTTCAAGTATAAAAGCCAGAGCATGATGTAGCATTTCTGTTGCGCTACTATTATTTTAAATAATTATTATTATTTCTCTAACCACTGCTCTTTGTGTAAAAAAAATAAAAAAAAATGTCTTGAAGCAACAGTTCAAGCACTACCTCTTTGCTTGGTTTGGGTTTAACATTAAACTTTGCAACAATGACCCTGCAAAACAATTAATCTCATAGCCCAAAGCCTTAAAAACTAGCCAGGTGACAAGCTCTACTGGTGGTAACATCTAAGGAGAGCAGGAATCAACGCAGCTTCCGTGCATTTCGGAGCATTGAGATCATGTATATCTGTGGCTAGTTCACTAGTTCTACACACTGAGTGACCACTGTTGCAACAATTAACGCTGCAATTCTGTGTGCACTTACCAGAAGTAACTCTCAAGGAGTTCAGCAGGACATATTTCCACCTGAACATGCAATAAGTATATGACGCAGAAAGGAAGTTTCAAGCCAAGACCTCCAGTGATCAGCCTTTGGTGCCTTAACTCCTGGGCCAGCAGCATTCTAAGCCATCAGCCAGATTATATAGACAATGACACCTAATCTAGGCACTGGCGGAGGAAGAGGTGTGCGGGGGGAGCGCACCGCCCCCGGCAGCACAATCCCCTACGGGTGGTGCGCCACACCCCCAGGATGTGCACCAGCCCCGCCGAACCTGCTCTCCACCCCCCCCCCGGTGCCAGAGCATGAATCACTGCCACTGCTTCTAGGCTGAGTGCTGATAACCACAGCTTGAAGATGCTGATCTCCCAAACCAATGGAGAGGCACCAGGCCTTATACAGACCTTTGTTTTATGCCAGTCAATAAAACTGAGCAACTGATCACATCACATGACACTAGACCCATATCTGGCTTCCAGCTGCTCCGTGACTACATCTTCTGCTCCGGTCATCAGTTCCTGCCTGCCTGATCCAGTATCTGAATTCCATCTTATTCAGAATCACATCACTGGTCTCTGGCCCTTGTGACCACTGCATTACTTGTCTCATGTCAGACCAAGGAAATTCTGTCTGTGGTATGATTGTTTTCCACCTAGTCATTTTGACACTTTGGCACCCTATTTGCAAAATTTAACAATTCCAAAATGCAGGCGCGCTTTCCCTTTCGCAAGATTGAATATGCTGCCTTCGGCTGTACTTGAGGGTCGATTTCAAAAAGCTCTACTGGAAAAATGGTTTTGTCTCTGTGGAGATGGCAGTAGCTTGTGTGCTTTTGGCTTGCACTCTTTATAAAGATTTGAGGAGTGAGGTCATTACCCTTCTATTATTGTCCGTGCCAGGTCACTCAACCATTGCTACTGTGTCCTTTCTTTTAGCAGAACAAGATTATCAAGCAACAGCAAAAACTGCAAGGGTTTTAGTGGGGGCAATTAGAATAAAATCTATTATTTGATTATTGATGTAAACCCCCAAAATGTATTTTCTGTAGTTAAGCTTTTACCTCTAGCTTCAGTACATTTTATTTTATTTTATTGCCATGGCTAGTGGCAGATGCAAATAAAGATTCTTCTGATTATATGGTGACCTGTCAGAAGCAAGGCCAAGACCAGACTACAGCCAAGTACACTAAACTCTTACTTTAAAAAAGAAGAGAAAAGCTATGAGAGATAAAAAGGAAGAAGAAGAAGAGGATCTTGGGGAAGGGACACAGCTCAGTAGAAACATATTTCTTTAAATGCAGACAATCCCAGGTTCAGTTCCTGGCATCTTCAGATATGGCTGGAAATGTTCCCTGACTAAAATTCTGGCAAGCCACTGTGAGTCAATGTTGACCTCAATGGGTTGTATGTTCCAATGGTGTGACTTGGTATAAACCAATTTCTCCGCTCCTAATTTCCTACATATTTGTGTGGTGAAGAAGTAACTGCAACAAATGTTCTTGAAATACAACATGTATCAATTTAATTTTCAGTTTAATTGGAGGCCTTCAAACATGGCTGTTTATCTTTAGCACCACAACAAAATCATCTTTGTTCTGTCCTTGAAAAAATGGCACCTCGGTGCTCGACTCTTTGTAAAACAAATGGCGCAATCAGAACCTGCAAAGTTATGTAGTGTCTCTAATGCTTATACTTATATATATTATTATTATAATACTTTTTTCAGAAGTATAATTGAAAAACCTCCCCCCAATTCACAGAAAATGTTCTGCTTTTGTTGTCTTGATATTTCTATTTTAAGGGAAACAAAACCATGAGAACAATTAATTATTTGCTGATATAAAATCTCCAAAGGAAAGTAAAACAAATACTTTGACGGAATCAGTGACTCTATATATGGTTCCAAACAAGTCCGATACACCATTCCGCTCATGCTCTTACATCTATACAAATGTCATCTAGACATGCATTGTTTCATATGGTACCATTAGCTTGTACTCTGGCATTCAATAACCTACTCTGTGGGTATAACTATGAAATCAATATAATTGACTTCAAAAGATTTCAGATCTAGGCAAATAAAAGCATGGGGCAATGGATTGTTAAGACCTATTCAAGACACACTGAAAAAAAATAACTGGGAACTGTTGCTATTATATTGCTATTTTCTTCATACTACACACCAATAATGAAATATTCTGGGGGGGGGGGGGATACTGAAGTCATTTAGTGGTGTGGAAACTAAATACATTGCTGCAAACACATTGGATTTTTTTTTTACCCTTGGTAACAATAAACCCACACAACGTTTTCTTCTTTTTTATTTTATTTTATTTTATTTTTTCATTTTTATAACCCATTTAAAGATAAATGTAAAACCCCCACAAATCCTCCAAAACAGGATTCGACTTCCCGGCAATTCTGACACAATGAAATAAATACCAAGCCCTCCTTTGTCAGGAAGGGAGTATGGATTCATCCTTATTCATGGCTATCCTGTGCTCTCACACTGGACACAATACATGCACAGGAGGGCAGTATCATGCAGACACCCAAAGACCGGGGCACAGGCAGGATTGGACTGAGAAACGGCACTAGGGACTGGAGCAAGGCGCTCAACCTCTGCAGGAAAGGGGCAGCTGGGATCCCTGATGTATATATTTCCCTAACCACCCACGCTAACCTTAGCCACTTCTTTTAATAATCTGTCCCTCTGTTGGAATTTGGGATTACAGAATACCATTATGGGGGGGAAATGGAAATCAAAAATTCTGATACAAAAGGGAGACTAAGCAAGTTGTTCTCATTGCTGTCTCCAGCCACCAGCTATTAACTGGTGAGTAAGCACAGAAATGGAGCCGAAGATTCAATATTGTCTGCCATGGAAGAGTTGATGTTTTTGGTACTTTGCCTTCCATAGCGGACAACAATATATGGCCACACACACAAACACACACACTCCTTTGTATCGCAGACTTTCTTACAATTCCCACCTCCCGATGCTGCAACCTCCGCCCCTTGCTATGAGCAGAATATAGGAAGTAAGCAACATACACTCTATTTTGAAAACCCTGTGCATGCAAGCAGGGAAGAGACAACAATCTAAAAGGAAAGTTGAATTTCTATTTTCTACTAGCTAATGCTGAACATATACAGTTCCTGGATGATAATAATAAAAGGCGCACAACTAAAAAGAAATTATGTCTACATATTATTTTTAAAAAATAAGAATTTAAATAGGTTTCATCGGCTATGTGCTGATATTTTTAGATGTATTTATTTAACTGTGTCATTAATACTGTTTAAATATGCTTTATAGTTGCATGTTTCTCTCCCCTCCCCCATCTTAATCAACCTGGTCGGGTTAATATTAGGAGCATGATCCAATCAAAACTTAAGCACATTCACGTCCCAGTTATTTCCGTTAAAGGTTCAGTGTCGATGTTTACATATCATCCCATTGAAATGGGCCTTAAAAGTGCCTAAAATTTGGCTGGATCCAGCCCTAAATTTAAGCTTCATCACCTTTGCATTATGAGGATGATGATTCTGACCTCTTGACAAATCTACTTCATGTTGGACTCGCTAGTGTAAATCGAGTATGTGTGTGGGGTGTTGTGTATGCCCCTACCATTTTCCATATGCTCTGCCTCACCAACACTGCCATCCGGCGTAGTCCTTTCGTAGTTGTCCTCTGGGAGTGGAAGGGCACCCAGCCGCGGCCCTGAAGAACTCTTACTGCTTGGTGTTTCTGACTCCTCCAGACCGCTGTCATAGCAACTCTGCAATGACCCTTGATGTGGGTCCTGAGGCTGACTCACAACTGAAAACGTCACTCTACGAAATGGCTGCAAAAGAAAAGATTCTGAATGTCACTTGAAAGGTAGGGTCTCCGAGAAAGCCATTCTTAACCAAGCAAAACAAAAAACATCAGGCAAAACACAGTAGACTCCCCCATACCTAAATGCTGGTTCAACAACTACACTTCATAACTGGTGCCATGATAACTATGAAGCTTCAATGGACTTCTGGTAGTCTGAGTCCTTTGAATGTCCCTGGGGCATGTACCCTACCTGCAGACATTTTAGAGCAGGCATAGGCAACCTTCGGCCCTCCAGATGTTTTGGCCTACAGATGTTTTTTTCTTGGTTAAGAATGGCTTTCTCGGAGACCCTACCTTTAGGCATAGGCAACCTTCAGCCCTCCAAATGTTTTGGCTTACAACTCCCATGTTTCCTAGCTAACAGGACCAGTGGTCAGGGATGATGGGAACTGTAGTCCAAAACATCTGGAGGGCCGAAGGTTGCCTATGCCTAAAGGTAGGGTCTCTGAGAAAGCCATTCTTAACCAAGCAAACAAAATAAAAATAAAAAAATCAGGCAAAACACAGTAGACTCCCCCATACCTAAATGCTGGTTCAACAACTACACTTCGTAACTGGTGTCATAATAACTATGAAGCTTCAGTGGACTTCTGGTAGGCTGAGTGCTTTGAATGCCCCTGGGGCATGTAAAGGTGGCTGTACCCTACCTTGCAGACATTTTAGAAGTTGCTGAATACACCAGCTGTTCTCAGAGTGTGTGTTGGATGTGCCAAGGGTAATTGGTGGGAAGTTGGGTTTCCTGTACACTTGAGTGTTAAGCAGTCGAAAATTAGTGGCTGAGTGTGCAAACTTTGTGTGAAAAGCGCTACGTTAAAAGTGATGAGAGGGAGGGAATGAAAGTTCAGTGTGTGGGGTTAGATCTGTGAGGACCCGTCCCCCCCAGGCATGTCATCACTTGATACTGGAGTCAAGTAATGAACATGCATGCAATGAAACCAGCCACAGGGACAACTGCCAGTAGATGTGCAACTCCTCAGACAATACCCATCATTACTCATGGTCAACATATTGCAACTTTCCCTAACCCTGCTCCTCTTTGTTGGCTGACAGTAACTGAGATGGAGGAACTCACAAAGTCATTGAGGATTTCTAAACATTATGAGGAAGAAACAAAATAAAAAAAAATCCTTCCAGTAGCACCTTAGAGACCAACTAAGTTTGTTATTGGTGTGAGCTTTAGTGTGCATGCACACTTCTTCAGATACCTGGTGATGTTGATAACCATGGGGATACCATTTTTAGCTGCATCCCCATGGGGGCTGCAATGGCTGCCAGGAAAGGAGAGTGGGTGAATTCCTAGACATGTATTTTCACCTGTGGGGCTCACACCCAAACCTTTGCTGCATTAGGATTCCTCTGTTAGGGACCAAAATGAATGCTGTGAGCCAAAAGTGAGTTTCTTATGACCTTAGGTGAAGTACACAGCTGAGTGCTGCCTGGTAATCAACATTTTTGGCACCTGGGTTATACTTGGGGAGAATCATGAGCTTATGGTAGGTCACTGTGCATGCCGTGACAGGAGCCATTTTGGAATCCCTCCTCTGTGCTGAAAACAAATGCCTTGGAATGCAAGATGTGTGTGTTCAATCCTACCACAATTTAAAATTGCACATCTGTCTCCACCTGAAAGGGCAGCTACAGAGGAAGGTCTCTGTAAAGCTGCAGGTTGTCCTATATTAAAGCAACTCAGGTGCAGAATTCTTCTGAATGATTTGGCCATAGACGAGTTTAGCATGAAACTTTCATGCTGTCTGGCATAAAGCTCTTCTGAGGAAAGACCAAAACGATGTAAGATTTTATAGAGTCCATAAATGTTACAGTATAGTGTGGCTACCAGTAACACTAACACACACGCGCGCACACACACACACACACACACACACATTTTAAAGATCAATGGCTGTGGTTTTGAGAACTAGACCATGTAAGCAATATATAACAGAAGGGGGGAGAGAAAAGAAAACAGTTCAGTCACTCCGCTCCTTTGGCATAAAATTTAATGCTGAGAGATTGGATGTTTTGCCAGCTGACTAAATAAAGGTTTCAAACTACGGCCGCCACAATCGACACCACACGCTTCCACTCGGATTGAGCATCCATTGGTTCTTATAATTACAGACTTGTGTTATTTCAAAATTCAAATAGCCGACACTGTTAAAACTGTATTCAATGAACTCTGACACCCAAGGGCATTCCTGGAAATGGGAAGGGTAGGGATGGTGCGAGAATCCTGGCAATGAATCCTGTCAGCATTTCGTGGACGCTGAAGAGAAACTGAGGGAAAGAACCCAGTGATCATTTTCTTCCTCTTCCACATGGATATTATTTTGCACAAGGGATGTCAAGTGTGTGAACAGGAAGCTCACAAACCCTGGCAGCAGATTTATTCATATTTTTCAGGAGCAGTGCGTGTTGCCCTGCCTGAAACCCTTGACTTCCTCACACACATTTCACTGCTCATATGTGAGCAGTTGACTGCCAGGAATGAAATTGGTGGCTGAAATTTATGTCTTGAAGTGGTTCAGGCCAAGGGTCCACGTGGCCTTGCATTCTGTTATCAGCAAGAGCCAACTAGATGCTTTTAAAGCAGAGGTGAGAAATCCCTGGAGCTCCAGATGTCATTGGACACCAACTCCCAACAGATCCAGCCAGCAAAAATACACAACATACTAACAGACAGAAACAGCAAACCCTCCATGAAGCCATCACCTACAATTCTGTGATTCTATGTCCTACTTCCCTCTTCCTGTTTGTCCCTAGCATCATCGATTTCCGTAAGTTGCTTAGAGACTTTTTCAGTTTGTGTTAACCAGCTAACAAGTTAAATAAATAAACGATCACAGTATGCTGCTTATGAATATGCAGATTCCATTGAGTTGACCACCCCCCCATGAATGTGCCTCATTCTATTCAGAGACTTTCCGGATGGCATTTTATCCATGACTAAAATTGTGGACACACCTCACTGTACCCTGAAAAAGTATCATTTTTTGTTTGTTTGTTATGGGTGTGTTTTTTATTACCTTCCAGAATAATGAAGAGGTCTTCAGAAAACAAAATCAATAGTGCCTTCTGTAGTCTCATACTTCCTTCAGTGACCAATAGTGATGCTTCAGGGATTTCCCTCCACACTCATTGGCTCTAGCACAGGCTGCATCAGAAAATACCAGCAGGCCATTATTTCCTTCCTTCTCTATTTTGAATGTTTGCTGTAAGCCATTTGGGGCACAGCTCATTGTGGGAAAGCAGCATATAAGTAAAACCAAGCAGTAAAGGTAAAGGGACCGCTGACCATTAGGTCCAGTCGTGGCTGACTCTGGGGTTGCGGCGCTCATCTCACTTTATTGGCCGAGGGAGCCGGTGTACAGCTTCCAGGTCATGTGGCCAGCATGACTAAGCCGCTTCTGGTGAACCAGAGCAGTGCACGGAAACGCCGTTTACCTTCCCACCAGAGCAGTACCTATTTATCTACTTGCACTTTGGCGTGCTTTCGAACTGCTAGGTTGGCAGGAGCAGGGACCGAGCAATGGGAGCTCACCCCATCGCGGCGATTCGAACTGCCAACCTTCTTATCGGCAAGTCCTAGGCTCTGTGGTTTAACCCGCAACGCAAGCAAGCAACAAACCCTTCCTCAGAATGTCAAGACTGTACATCAGCAAAAAGATGGTCAGTGTTAGGGTTTGAGGGGCATGTTGCTTTGAGATGAAGGCAGCAACATAATAACTAACATTTTTCAGTACAGTGGTACCTCTGGTTATGAACTTATTCGTTCCAGAGGTCTGTTCTTAACCTGAAACCATTCTTAACCTGAGGTACCACTTTAGCTAATGTGGCCTCCCGCTGCCGCCACGCCGCCAGCGCATGATTTCTGTTCTCATCCTGAGATAAAGTTCTTAACCCAAGGTACTAATTCCGGGTTAGCGGAGTCTGTAACCCAAGGTGTTTGTAACCCGAGGTGTTTGTAACCCAAGGTACCACTGTACATGTGCCAGCCTCCTCTCATAGCACACTAGTATACTCCAGTTCCTAATGTGGAAAAATCAGTGTTTTACATATAACACAATCCTATTCCATGTCTACTCAGGTGTAAGCCCCACTGAGTTCAGTGGGACTTACACCTATTATTCTTCCATACTTATTTTACATCTCTGTTTCTCTGGCATCGTTTCCTGCTCCTGGCTTATTTTTAAACAATTGTTCACACACACACACAGAGCATAGTAGTATTTGGGATGTATATTTCAGTTTGATGAGCAGATATATTGTATATTCACATAAATCTCACTGGGGTGCAAAAACCACAGCATTATTAAGGATGCGCAGCAGTTGCCATCCAGGCACGTGAAAGGAAGCACACAAAGAAAGGTCTTTGCACATCCATACTGAGCATGGTCTCATTCATAAAACATGTCTACCCACATTAGAAGTAGAACTTACTGCCAGCAGCCTTTCAACATGAGGTTTGACTGTACCACTTTGCAAAGGAATTTTATGACATGTATGAATCTTTTTTTCAGGGATTCTCTGACTTGCCTAGTCCCAAGTCATCTAGGGCTTTACACACACTTAGACTGCATAGCACTCTATGCAGCCAAAGAACAGCCAAGTTTTTTAATGTGCCGGGTGGCACTGTGGGTTAAACCACAGAGCCTAGGCCTTGCTGATCAGAAGGCTGACGGTTCAAATCCCCGCAACAGGGTGAGCTCCCATTGCTCGGTCCCTGCTCCTGCCAACCTAGCAGTTCAAAAGCACGTCAAAGTGCAAGTAGATAAATAGGTACCGCTCTGGCGGGAAGGTAAACGGTGTTTCCATGCACTGCTCTGGTTTGCCAGAAGCGGCTTAGTCATGCTGGCCACATGACCCAGAAGCTGCACGCCAGCTCCCTCGGCCAATAAAGCAAGATGAGCGCCGCAACCCCAGAGCTGGTCACAACTGGACTTAATGGTCAGGGGTCCCTTTACCTTTACATTTCCCACTGGAAATGGACTTGTGTGTCTAAGATTGTTTGGACCATGCTCCTTCCAATGTGTGATGCAAAAAGGCAACGGCAATCTTGCCCCCTCCTTTTCAGAGGGCGTAATGTTGATTTGCTACTGAGCTTTGAATGAATCACTATCAACATGCCTCCCATTTCTAATTAAATCAGTTTGAATATGGTGGAAGGTCTCAGTGGTGCTCCAGCCCCATGGAGAAAGAAATGAGGTGTGGCTCCTGCTGCTCAAACAGAAAATTCTCACATCCCACTGGAGGTATAACACTTCCAAAGAAGGAGAAAGACCATGAATTGCTTTTTATGCTTGGCTAATTCAAAAAGAAAACTCTCAGCATAGTTATATAATTCACATTTAAAAAAAAGTTTGGAACAAGTAAATTCCATGAAGCTTTGTTAGTCTCTTTACATTGTCAGGACTCACAAGCTATTTCTAGTGCTCTGACACGGCTGCTGCTACATTTATCTCTTCATTTTATTTCCATGTAAGCTGACCTGCTGACTGACTTGATTACAGTGGAGAGAAGATATTTTTGTTTTGGAAAAAAAAAATATATATGCAGGCATATTATTCCCCCAGGTCATCTCAAGTTGCTAATAACAATCTAAAACATGGCCCAGAGATAATATGAACCAGAGAGCAACTCAGTTTCAAGGGGAAAGGGAGAAGGGACGGGGGAAGTCAATTGGATTACTGTTCTTTTCGTGGACATGACACTTTGCAGAAGAAGGTGGGGGGATGCAAGAGAGTCACTAGTCCTGATTACTTTCCATCTACGGTTTGATGGGAGGGTTGAAGTAAGACAACAACCAAGGGAAGCAAGGGATGGATGCAACCAGGGTAAAATCCAGAGCATACATTTAAAGCACACTTTCACACCACTTCAAGAGTCAACAAACTGTTGACTCCTGGCCTTACAGATGTACGATTCCAAGCCCTCTTAGCTAACTACAGTTCCTAAGATTCTCTGTGGCTATTAAAGTGATATAAGAGCACTTTAAACGTATGGCATGACATTTTCTTCAACTGGGAAAGGAGTAGCAGAGGTTAAGTCAAAGCCTTCACACAAAAGATGGAACTTGAGGTAAAGTTTGAAGAGAGAGGGTCATACATGGGGTATTCTGGTAAAGTGGGCAGCAAAAGATAAAGGGTAGACCCAGTGGGACCCACACAGAAGAAAGACAATAGGACCCCCAAAATGCAGCAGGGCTGGCTGCTGCCCACATTTTCATAATACACATTGCCAGAGGTTCCCCTGTAAAACTAAGAAGATCAGAATCAAATATTTCTAACTGCATCTCTTCAAAGGCCCACTAAAGATATTGGGAGACATTTGAGGAACTGAGGGTAGGAGAGCCAGAAGACCAAACAAAATGTGGCCAGGGACCCCCAGGAGCTAAGAGAAGATAGGTGGGCTGAAAAAGAAGCAACTATTTCAGGAAGAATGAAGCGATAACAAAGTGACAGAATGTCAAAAGGGATAATGCAATGTTACAAGTTTGTGGGTGCCAGGCCTAGCAATCTATCCCCAGGCCTAGCAATCATTAAATAAGCTAAGCTAACCAAAGTGTGGAAGTCAACTAAGTGTTACTCAGAGTATTAATGAATAACAGAATTTCTGAGTACTCAAAAATTAATGAACATGACACCAGTCTTTAACTGTTTTTATCAATAATGTTAATGTTTTAGTTGATTTTTTTTGTAAACTGTGTAGAGGTTTTCTAACAATCAAGTGATATTTATTTTATTTTATTTAATACAATTTATATAAGCTAGGTCTATTAAATTGCAAAGCGTCTGCACTGAGTAAAGCAAAGCAAAGTAACACCCAAAATGTTATTACATTTATATATCTAAAGAATGCTCCCCCCTTCTCATTTCTCATTACGAGTCACACAAGAGAGGGAAACAAATATTTCCCATAGATCCATTGCAAAAGACTACACAGGACACGTTGAATGAATGTGCTGTAATGTATTCTCTAACAAACAAACAGAAGTGCTAATAATTTGAACAGTAGGAAGGTGAGATTTCCTCTTATTGTAAAAGCTGTAGCTGCCTTGATCGAAATAAGATAGTTGGAGGGAAACAAAGGCTTGCCCCAATGTTGTTGCTGAGTTTTTAAGTCACAACTGGGCACATTAGAGTGTGTGACACCATTAAGTGGAACTTTCAACAACACAAATAAAACATAACCTGATATTAAGCACATGCTCTGGGGAGATACAAAGATATTAGATTGGCGTCTTGGCTTGACAGAAGAGTGATCAAGAACGGTAGTATATGACACAATGTGACCCATGGCGCTGAACAGCCACAATCAATCCAGAATGTGAGAATGACTTGAAAAACCTGCAGTCTCAGTCACTGATTGCTGCAGTTCCCTTCCACCAGTACAAACAAGAGAGTATACCAGATAAGGAAGTAGCAAGGGGAAATTAATTTTCCAAGTCTCTAAAAGGAAGACAAAGAATGCAAGCTAAGTGTGTAGTGCAGAAGCTGATGACTTGGCCAATGAAATGGATATTATTTCAAAAAAAATTCTACCAGGAGATGGGTGTGTGTGCCAAATACCTATAGGGTAATTTAAATAGTTCTGATTTGGGCGGGACTTATTCATTCATTTGGTTGGTTGGTTAGTTAGTTAGTTAGTATACCGGCCTTCATCCACAGATCTCAGGGTGGGTAACAGCACAGAAACACATTTGATTCCAGGGATGCTGATCCCATTCATGTAAACTTCAGGCTAAGATGTACGGAGGGTAGGACTCGAACCAATGGCTTAAGTTACAAGACAGGAGATTCCAACTAAACATACAGAAAAAACTTTCTGACAGTAAGAGCTGTTCAGTAGTGGAACAGTCCCTCAGGGGGTTGTGGACTCTCCTTCCTTGGAGGTTTTTAAGCAGATGTTGGATGGCCACCTGTAACGGATGCTTTAGCTGAGATTCCTGCATTACAAGGGGTTGGTGTACCTTCCAACTCTACAATTCTATGATTCTATGACCAACACAGCTGGGGAACATGATTGTGGGGTACGTTTTCTGAGCAGGTTTTGTGATATGGAAGCGGAGTTGCCCCTGGAGAAGAGGCACTTGTCCTTTCTAAGGACATTTCTGTTTTACTCATATATAATGTTAGCAGGAATTGAGCTAGTTGCTTATGCAGAAGATTCCACATAACTTCTGTGCACATATGGATACCAGACACTCATTGGCCAGACCAGTAATGTGGCCCTTCTTTCAACATCCTCTTCTCCCCTTTCCCTCCCCAGTGGGTGGTAACTGAGTAGGAAAAGTGTCACCCAATTGCGCTACTCCATGCAATTCCAATACTCATACTCATATTGCAGTGGTATGCAAACTTAGTACAGAAAAGCACCTTCATATCAGTATAAATGGGGCTTTCAGGACCTGGAGTATAGTGTTTTACATCTTGCAACATGTGTGAGTTGGATTAAGGGAAGTGTTATGAGTGCCCGACAGCAGTGCTTTTTTTCTAAAAGAAAATGTTTAAGGGTACTCTCATTTTCCTTCTCATTTTGAAATACTGCCCCTCAATGAGGCCTAACTTAGATTCACAAAATGTTTAGGGGTGTGCGTACCCCTGTGCCCCCCCAGGAAAAAGCACTGCCCGACACTGCTAAGAAAAGCTGGGAGTAGATAGATACATCTTCTCAAACATCTGGTCTTGGAGGCCGGGAGCCTGCACACAGACAAATGTGGATGACGGAAGGCTTAGTCACTTGTTCTATTTTGAAAAAATAATAACAATACCAAATGATATCACATAATTGGTTGTAACAATGGGATTACTGCAGACTAAAACTACTTACAGTGGTACCTCGGGTTACATACACTTCAGGTTACATATACTTCAGGTTACAGACTCCACTAACCCAGAAATAGTACCTCAGGTTAAGAACTTTGCTTCAGGATAAGAACAGAAATCGTGCTCCGGCGGCACAGCGGCAGCAGGAGGCCCCATTAGCTAAAGTGGTGCTTCAAGTTAAGAACAGTTTCAGGTTAAGAACGGACCTCAGGAACGAATTAAGTACTTAACCCAAAGTACCACTGTACTGTAAACTTGATGAACATTGACAAAGCAAGATACATTACTGAGATTGCAAGATATATTCCCCAGCGCTTCCATGGTTGCCCTCTTGCTGCTAGAACAGCTGAGCAAGGCAGGGTGGACACAGTGAGTGACCTACCAAGCTGAATGCAGCCTAAATTACCTGGCGTTGCTTCCTTCCTGGAAGCAACACCACAGAGGCCATGGCGCATGGATGGTGTGCTCTCTTCAGCTGGGTAGGTCATAAATTGGGCAGGGCTGATGTAATTACTCCTGGTCAGCAGTGGCGCACAGATGCACAGTAGTTAATACTAAGCTCAAGGAGTGTGCCAAGAAGGAATGAGCTGAGACTTGAGAGAATGAGGAAAGAAGATGGAAAGAAAGAGCTCCCTCTCACATCTCCTCCTCCCCCCTTTGCCCTTTTGAACGTGGTTGGTTGAATTTAAATTTTGCTTTGCTTGTTGTCTCCTTAAAAATGTCTGTATTATATTGGAGCGGGGCATTTTTGCAGCAGTGTTCCAAAAATGTGCAGTCGAATCCTCTGGAAGCCTGTAGAAATTGCCCTGTCTGTTTCCAGAGGGCTTTGTGGGGTCATAACAGAACTTTGTTTGTCCCCCCCCCCCAATGCTGGCCGTTCTGTTCACATTGGTAAACTTTACTGTATTTTAAATATTTAATTTTACAACAATAGATTTTATTCTTATAAGCCACCCAGCGGACCTAGTGAGCAGAAAACACGGGATGTAATTAATCATCCCTTTGCCTATATAAATTTACACAGCATTAACATTAGCTAATAACTGCCATCTTAAGATGCCAATTGATCCCAGTGTCAGCTCTCCAGATGGTCTGCAGGTAATAGGGGATGGGGAGCATTTATGCATCCAATATAAATCACCACTTTCATTTGGAGAGCAAGGGAGGTGGAGTGTTGAGATGCCAATACATTTCTTCCATTTGTTCATTCGCGGGACTGTTAAAATAAATATGGAGTTCTGCTAGCAGAAAACACCAGAGGGCTATGATGAACCAAAACCAGGATCTCTTCCCAGCCAGGCTGACCTACTTTGAAGAACAGCCAAGTGCCCTAGCAAACCTCAATCCAGCTCTCCTTCACAGCATAGTTGGCAAGAGAGAGCTATCAAAGAGAACAAAGGAGCCCAGATGTTATTTAAAGCCAGGTCTTTATTCTTCTGAATATTTGGGTCAAGTCATGCATTTTACTGTCCAAACAGGTGAAACTTATCTATTCTCTCTTCTAATAAAAGGAATACCAAGCCAGTTAGGAATGATTAGCTACGACATGGGGAGAGCAGTAACACTGACCTGCAATGATTGATATCGTTTCTTCTCTGAATTTAGCAGCTCTCATAGTATATCTGCCCACCCCCCTCCACTAAAAGCATATTGGGGTTCCCTCTTCTCCCTTGCCGGTCTAAGGAATTATTTGACCCAAAATTAACACACATAATGTTCAACTCACTAAAGCTGTTCCTCAGAATTTAAATGAGTAGGACGTTAATACCAGCAAAAGCCTTTCCCAGTGAATGATGTGCATGTTAATTGCTATTTTGCAGCTTTTATTACAGCCCTAGAGTGATTGCAGATCGGGAAAATTTGAACTCTGCATTGCACATCTTTTCGAAGGAGCAGAGCTCCTCAGTCTAATGCGTTATAAATTTCTCATGCCTCATAGAGTAAGGTCACGATTAAAGAAACAGACCTCAGTGTTAATATATTTGCTATCTGAACTACCACAGATAACAACTTCTGCAGTCCTGGTTATGGTCAAATGTAATTGCTAGTAAATCCTGGTGTTGGAACTGAAATATGTATGTCAACTTAAAAGTTTAAATCATAAGATAATAGAAGCATTCATTATTGGAAACAAAAAAACATGGATGACTCAGTAAGGTGGTTATAATCATTGTCTGGAGACAGGCATTTTTTATTTATTTTTAGTTTAATTTTTTGGAGAGAAAATTAAAGGTATGGTGATAAACTATGTTTATCCATAATTTGCATTTCTTTGATCCAACTGAAGTTTCTCTAATCAGGCACTTCACCACTACAAAAAACTGTTCGACCAAATAATGAGAGAATGAAAAATACGTGTAGACACTGTAGATGATAGTGACTTCACCTTTCTAGAAGAACTAATCTGTGTCTTCATCCACAGTGTTCTGAGAGTGGGCTGAAGGCACCTGATGTAGCTAAACCCATGAAACTAAGCAATTCTGACCCTCTTTGCTGCTGAAATGGAAAATCAGCCGAGAATGCTATGAGAGCAGCTCTGAATTATTTTGCAGCAACAAACCTGCTGAAGCAATAAGGCAAGTGAATGCCAACATTTAATACACAATGCACCAAACTGTCCAATACCACCCCTTGTTCTGGCTGGAGAACAAGAGAATGTGAAGTGAGGGGATGGATTTCTAGTCAGACCAGGGGAATTCTAGCCAGTAGCAATCACCCTGTTGTCCCTGATCCATTCCAACCTTCCTCACATTCTCTCCTGATGAATTAGGGCTTTTATGCAACCATGTCTGGCACATAACAGTGCTATGCACCCAAAATTTCCTTGTGATAATCCTGGGTGACTAACGTTTATCACAACAGTAAACATAAATCCAAGAAGCATGTTAAAATAGCTCAGAGAAGTGATCCACAGTAGGAAAACTAAAAGCAGGTGCCCTGAAATGCCAATTAAAATACCTGCCATATTCAACTTTCTGAGAGACCTGCACCATTTTGAACATCAGTATAAAGTGCATCTCAAAACTCTGGGCCATAACAATGAAAAGCCTGTTAAATAAGTTGATTGTTATATTGCTTTTATATCTCCAATGTAATTCACATATATTAGCATTTTCCAGTTCTTCTCATCAGTGCTATCATACTAGAAAAAGAAGTGCCGGAACTCACCATGAACATTTCCCTTGTTTTTGTTGAATGCCAATGGCACCCACCTGAGAGGTGCCAAAACTGATTTCCTCCTGAAAGAATGCCCTGCTTACAATAACCACATAGGGCAAGCCAGGGAATCTGCTGAGAGAGAGAATGTAGGCTTGCCCAATGCCACTTTTGTGGGCTTATGTCAGAGGTGAATTTTCAACATGGGATTTCCTGATTCATAGTTCAGATTTCTAGCCAGCAATCAAGGCCCGCTCTCCACAACTTCTATTGCAAAAATAAGACTGAGCAGGCTGTTGAAAGAGCCTTAAAATACACGGATGCTTATATAGAAAGAGGTGGTCTATGATGAATGAGATTCTGAACAAGGTGCTACACACCAACTAATACAATCTTGTTTGTTATTTCAGTTAGGCCCTGTGTCCCTGGATTAGCTCCTTTATCATATGAATTCAATTCCCCATCACTGCAACAAAGCTTATCACTTGACAGCCTCCTGCTTCACTAGTTTGAGCTTAAACTCCTGGAGGGTGAGAGGAATGGCAATTGGTGGGGCCATCTCTCCACTCCCCCCCCCCCATGTGTTTATTTAATCTGCTGCAGAACTCTGGAAAAAGGCTAAGAAGGTTATAGCGCTGTTGAACATTTTTCTGGAAAGTCTGGTTTCAACACAGAATAATCACCCTAGTATAACTCCTGTATCTAAAGCAAAAACCAGAAGAGGAAGTAGACTAATTGGAGCCACCTCGTTATGAATGGTTTGGAAAATTGCTGTACCTCCTGGTGCCTTTATATTATTTATGGTTCTGTCCTTTGAGCCACTTCCTCAATCTTCACGCAATCATTATTACTAACTTGTTCAAAAATCCAATACAGTTCACAACCATGTTCATCTTGGCCTTTGCTGCAAAAAGGCTGGATGGGTAAGTGTGTTTGAGATCTAAGTAATTCACAAAAGAATCATTGCCAACATTTTCTTGGTCAGCTACTGAAAGAAATCTAGCCTTGGAGGGCTCACACAGTAGCTCCAAAATGCCTGCTGTTTGAACGATAATGGAAAAGCTTCATTAGTCCTCTTTGCAGTAACCCAACTTAGATCTTGCAATTGCTTTTCACGACTCTGGTTTTTCAAAGTGGGCTTCTTTTGTCTCTCTTTTTTCTAGTGAAATATAATGTATTTTGACTCTCAGATTATCTGGGAACCCTCCTGCCTAAGGATGCATAATGAATACCGGTACTTAGGGAATTTCACTAGGGCTATCATACCTCTGTTTCCAGAAATTTCCTTTGATGTGTCCAACATCTGAAATTCACTTCAGATTTTTGCATTAGACAAGTTTGGGTGGAACGCCATGAAAACAGTCATAGATTACTATACAAAATAGTATTGACGCCCCCAATGCCAACTGCTCCAATGCTGTATGCTTCCCAACATAATAAATAAAGGGTTTTGTCACTACTAAATCTCCAAATCTCCAGTACTTGAACTTCAGCTGTTGTTTCCTATGTATGCACATCAATTACCAAGAGCCAGTATGGTGCGGAAATTAGAGACTGTTTGACCAGGATCACATCCACCCCACAGATTTTAAAGCACTCCTCTCATTGAAACAAAAATAATGGCGGTTTAATTTGTCAATTATACACGGAACACAATAAATGGGATCTGAGAATAGTCAAAATGTGAAACCTGTAGGTACAGACAGGAGTTGTGTGGGCTGCTTTTCTGCTCGAGTGGGTAGTGATTGTTCATTAATATTTTGTTTGTTAGTCATTCAACAAGCTGCCAGCAATTAAGAATAGTTACAAAGGAAAGGATAATGACATGTTTTTGTCTCACGCATACACAACACACACACACACACACACACACACACGGAACAGAATTCCCCATGCTTTCAAGAAATACCTTGAAATTGTGTGATTGGTTGCTGCTGCTCTTATCACCCCCTCCAGAGATCTACCCTAAACAGAAGTCTAAGCCCCTGTGTTTACATCACAGTCGGAAGCCTTTTTTGACATTGATCGGTGCTGGGAGACACATTGTGATTGTGTCAAAACATCTTTGTTTACTTCTTGAGCATCTGTGATTGGGTAAGAAGCAACAGCAGTAGAAGAAATAATGGCTTAATAAAGACTGTCCGGGGAAGATAATTTAGCTTTTCTTTTTTTTTAATCATATTGTGTTGGCAGTGGCTGTGTATGTATGACCCATAGGTGCCGGCTCATAGGAGCAGAAGCACTTTTGGCCACCCCATACTGTATATTTTTGAGGGGGCCAAGCCCCCTCAGTGTTCAGAGGGCATTCGGATCCACCCTGTGGCTCCTCGTGACGTCGCGCCAGGCCCCCTCAATCATGCTGAGAAGCTGGCACGTCTGGTATTACCATATTCAAAGAGCAACGGGAGCGTGTTCTCTCTTAACACTAGTGGGCGGCTGTCCCAACTACAGCACTCATGGATAGAGAACAGTGCAAACAACGGGGGAGGAGTGAGGAACTTTGCTGCATTATAATTGCATTCATTTTAACCTTCAGCAGGATAGGACAGTGAAATTGAGTAGCTTTATGTTCTAGTCAATGTCACTCTGGTGACAGTTGTGGGACACTGAATGACAAATTACAGTGGTACCTGTGGTTGCAAACGGGCTCCGTTCCGGAGGCCTGTTCGCAACACGAAAAGAGTGCAACCCGCAGTGGCGAGTCTGCACACGTGCGGGTTGTGATCTGCCACTTCTGCGCATGTGCGAGCAGTGAAACCCGGAAGTAACTCTTTACAGTAGTTCCGGGTCGCCATTGGACGTAACTTGACAGAGCGTAACATGAAGCGGATGTAACGTGAGGTATGACTGTACTACCACAAGAGTCCATGATAGATAGCAAAAAAAAGGGGGAGGCCTGTAAGAGTATTTATTTAAGGGCTCTATGTCTGGATTTAAAAAAGCTAAAAACCCATCATAATACAGTGGTACATCGGGTTACATACGCTTCAGGTTACATACGCTTCAGGTTACAGACTCCGCTAACCTAGAAATAGTGCTTCAGGTTAAGAACTTTGCTTCAGGATGAGAACAGAAATTGTGCTCCAGCGGCACAGCAGCAGCAGGAGGCCCCATTAGCTAAAGTGGTGCTTCAGGTTAAGAACAGTTTCAGGTTAAGTACGGACCTCCGGAACGGATTAAGTACTTAACCCGAGGTACCACTGTAAGTTAATGTTTTACATTATTGTTATTTTTATGCAGTTTTAAAATTATCTGGGCATGGTGAATTCAAAGTTTATATATTGCAGGAGTGCCCACTGTACATCTGAAGGTTCCTTTCAGTTTTCTCTAAAGGGTTCTAGAAATCTGTAACCAGTTGGAGACCATGATGGGAGAGAAAACATAAATGTATGTAATATTGGAATAAGAGCTATACTGGAGATAGCTCAGTCGGTAGAGCATGAGACTCTTAATCTCAGAGTCATGGGTTTGAGCCCCACATTGGGCATCACAGGAGGTTGAACTAGATTATCCATGTGGTCCCTTCCAACTCTATGATTCTGTGACTTTCTGGGGGGGGGGGATAGTGGGGAACCTGTGGCCCTCCAGATCTTGCTCAGTTTCAAAACTCATCAACTCCAGCCAGTATGGTCAAAGGTCAAGGTCTATATGATATAATTTTATCTACTTGTGGATTCAAAATCCATTCCTAGGCTCAAAATTATAGTATTCAAAAGTATAGGGTACCACCAGCAGTCTTTTGTAGGCAGATGGGTCTTTCTGGAAAGGATGTGGACAAAATAATAGCCATATTCTAGAACAGCATATCGAACAAGCAGCATCTAACCATAGAATGTCTCACTTTATTTTAGCATCCTGTAATTATACTTCTATTCATTTTACATTATATTCACATTTCTATAGATACGGTTCCTCTTGTTTAGTTATACAAACTATATGTATTTGTGAAATGTATGGTGGAGCAGTATTTATTTTAATTAAACTAATTCAGGAAATAATACAGATTGAGTCAGTATGTTTGCCCCACATTGTCACAACAATATGAAGACCATACCATGCAAGGGAACAGGGATAAAGTACTCTCTGGTTTTGTAAATACGGTTTTCATAAATATACTGAATATGTGCAATTGCACACAGAAAACCAACAAAAATGAATGGGATGTAAGGAAATATAAGCTCTAATTGATTTTGTCTCTTGACAGCTAGTCCCACAATTTAACCAGGATGTTTCTCAGAGATGTGAGACAGAAATACTACAAGAACTGGTCAAATCCAGCAATGAAAACAAAAACAAAAACCACAAGTCTTGTGATCCAAGAGAGTAATAACTTTAGATCTTAAAAAGTCTTATAATTCCATCAGGTTTCAAGAAGTCAAATTATTATATTTATGTACAAATTTATATGCTGATATTAACAGCCAATCTAAGCCACTGAACTCTAACTGTTCAGTGAATTAGTTTTTAGTAAGTACAAAATTTATTTCTGCTTCCTGTTTTATTGCACAGATTGAAAACCAAAGTATGAAATCACCATGAAAAATATCTTTGCTGATGTGACCATAGAGACAAAACATTAAAATGCTGGACATGCACGTCTCTATAGGACCAGCCCAAGACATTTTGGCACCTAAGGTAAACCACAAAATGGCACCCACCCCCCTCCCATTGGAGAAGAAGGAGTGAGTGAAGATCTACATCAGAAACAGGGTGTGGGGTGAAGATCTACCTCAGGAACAAGCAGGGAATTAAATCAATCTTGCCCAAAGGTTGAAGTGGGAATCAAAGGCTGTCATGGTGCAGAGGAAGCGGCCTGCTCCAAATCACAGTGGGCAGGTGCAGAAGAACCCAGAAGACCCCAAAGGGCAGACCTCATCAATTCCACCCTAGAGGTGGGAGGAGACCAGAAGCCCCTCCTACTCACTGAGAGGCCACTTTAGAGGCAGCATTGGGGCAGGGGGAGCTGCAGAGGTGGTGGCAGATCTGACCTCCATGGAGTGTGCTGCAGACATTGAAGTCACTGTGTCAGCAGCAACAGGTGATGCATTCCCTATGGACCCTGCTGCCCCTATGGATCCTGCCACTTGAGGTGGTCACCTCCCCTTGCTTCATGGGTGGACCAGACCTGTGTCTCTGTAAACCATCTCTGCTGTTTATTGTCCAAAGCACAGGTCTGAAGGTAGACTGGTACTGTAATTAGATAAGCAGTATTAAAGCTAGGCCAAAATTTTCTCTCCACCCACCCCACCCCCGTTGCCACCTGAGAAATTTTATGCTGCTTTCTGGGGAGGGGAGAAATTTTACCAGTCTTTACAACAGGGGAGTTCTGGTTAAATTATGGTTTTTTGCCAGGTAGGAAGCTTTTGGGAGAACTTCATGCCACTTCCCACCTGAAAAACCATGGAATGCAAGTTCCTGCCAGCCACTCTTTCCAGAATACCTTGGGAGCAACAGGATGTGATGCAATGTCCAAAGACATTCCAGGAACCATAAGTGGCAGAAGGAGCTACACTGAGCTTTCCAAGAAAAAAACAACAACAAAATGGAAAACCGTTGACCACTTCATAAAGTTATATAAGGAAAGCAGACCTTCTGAGAGTGGAGAACTGTATTCCACCATCAGCCCTCAATGATTTTTTAAGAGGATTTCAGTTTGTCCCCATTCAATGAACGCTTAAAAAACAACAACAACACAACTTTAACCACCATTAAGCAAAAGAAACTGGAACTTCCATCATGTTGTTCAATATTATATTGAAGACAGGACACCCATAGGAACCACTCCCCACTTTTTAATGTACAGTGGTACCTCGGGTTACAGACGCTTCAGATTACCGAAGCTTCAGGTTACATAGTATCTCAGGTTAAGAATGCTACTTCAGGATGAGAACAGAAATTGCATGGTGGTGGCGCGGCGGCAGCAGGAGGCCCCATTAGCTAAAGTGGTACCTCAGGTTAAGAACAGTTTCAGGTTAGGAATGGACCTCCAGAACAAATTAAGTTCTTAACCCGAGGTACCACTGTAATAGCCTCACAACTGTGTCTTTCAAGGGTGAAGGAATTCTGAAGGTAGGTGTTAATCACCTTCTAAGATCAACCTACATGGATTCAGCAAGGACAGATGAGAGTCAGGGACACAAGCCGTAGGCTAGATCTTTTCACATCATTGGGCAGTGCCAAATGATACACATCTGAAGTGCAACTAAGACGTTCTGCTACTTTCGTACAAAAAGGTTTGACGAATGTGTGTATGTTTAGCAGGTTGGAATATGTGCTCCTTTAAGCTTAAACTCCTTAAAAATAAGGCAAGAAAGGGGAGGCAAGAATACAATATTCTGCTTCATATAACTATCCAACACTTGATTTATGGAGCACTTTGTTTTATGCATCTGGTGAAGGATGAAATTCACATTATAGTTCAAAGATTAATCGCTTCATGATCATAAAGTCTTCCAACAACCATCACTGTCAATCAAATGTTTATAGACATATTTAGCTATAAACACATTATCAACTTTGCTCATGAACAGATCCGAAAAACTTTTAACACAAGTTCGTAAACTTTAATGTGCATCCCTTGATGCTATTGTGACAGTCCTGGCTGGTAAATTTCAAGGTTGCAGGGAGAAAAAAAGCCAGCAATTTATTGGCTTTACTAAAGCAAGAGGCAAACCAACTCATGTCTCTTGTGATTGACTTGCATTCTTTCTACACACCAGATCAGGTTATATCTAATTTGTACAACTTGCAAATATCTTTTTTCCAGGAGGATCAATGTTTTCACAGTGAGATTCAGTGATCTCATACTCATTGTCATGAACAAAGACTTAATTTATCCCCATGAGAAGTCATCTGAAATTTGTCATGTTTGGTAGTTTTTAATTAAATTAGCACAAAAGATTAAAAGGTTATATAGAGTTCACATAAGATGTTTGTAAATCATTTGAAAATTCAACAAAAGAGAGAAATTTTGCTAGAGTAGGTTTTTGTACAAAATAGGGATTTGCTGAACTGCCCCGAGAAATTCCATTAGTTCTTTTCATTTTGTTCTATTTTGATTTTTCATTCCCTTAAAGAATTACTGTTTTTGGGGGGGGCGGGCAGGGAGGGAGGCAGAATCTCCAGATTTTGCTTTAGTCACTGTGTTCTCATTTGCATGTAATTCTAAGTCAAACAATGTCTTAGTGTGAACAAGCAGATTCCTGGAGAAGAGATTGCAGCTGATTTGCCGCTCGCCAGCTGTTCTGTGCTACATTGCTTCACACGAATCCATAGCTTGGTTTAGCATGTCATTTGAACCTCGGCTAATGGTTTAGGTCTCCCAGAAAAACAATGAGCCGTAAACAACAGGACAAATCTTGCTTATAGCTCATGGCTTTTTGGGGATAGAACTAACTATTAGCCTGGGTTTGCATGATGCAGTAATTCAAACCATGGCTTAAGCTCAGCCGAGCAGTCAAGGAAGGACATAGCAACCAAAATTCCCTCTCCAACAGCACCTATTTGATTGGTTACACCAGGCATGCCCAGCTTTCAAGAGACTGGGATCTACTCTCACTATTAAAAAAAATAACTGGCAGTGATCTACCCATTGGATTGACCAGATTGACCCATTGGATTGACCAGATTGGACATACCTGGGTTACACTAAGTCATGGTTTGGCTGATTGTTACATGCAAACTGGGCCACACTGAAGGAAGATCACAATTAACATCATAGTGTTTATGCTTCACAGGATGCGTTTCAGTATAACCTTAATTCCAAGCACCCCAGCCATTAAATATTAGTATGATAAAACAGTGATTCGGAATCTTCTTTAAGAGTAAACCCATGAATGTGAGAGCCATTGCCATGTCCACCATTTCAAATGCATTTCCAGTGCTAAAGAATTGCAGGGATATTCCACCCAATGAAAAACCAAAAGATATTACGGGCATTTTGAGAGGACACGCAATTCATATGACTAATAGGCCAAACCATTATTACAATAGTAATCAGGAGCTTTTTTTGTTGTTTAGTTGTTTAGTCGTGTCAGACTCTTTGTGACCCCATGGACCAGAGCATGCCAGGCACTCCTGTCTTCCACTGTCTCATGCAGTTTGGTCAAACTCATGTTAGTCGCTTCGAGAACACTGTCCAACCATCTCACCCTCTGTCGTCCCCTTCTCCTTGTACCCTCCATCTTTTCCAACATCAGGGTCTTTTCCAGGGAGTCTTCTTTTCTCATGAGGTGGCCAAAGTATTGGAGCCTCAGCTTCAAGATCTGTCCTTCCAGTGAGCACTCAGGGCTGATTTCCTTCAGAATGGAGAGGTTTGATCTTCTTTCAGTCCATGGGACTCTCAAGAGTCTCCTCCAGCACCATAATTCAAAAGCATCAATTCTTCGGCGATCAGCCTTCTTTATGGTCCAGCTTAGGCAGACACAAAAATGATGAGGAGATTTGGGTGACTGAACATGGAGTGTCCTTTACTTATACTGTTGAGAAGGTGGAAAGATGGATCCCATTTAGTGGACTTACACTGTAGTGCCCTCTAGATCCTGGCTTTGGTTTTCAGGTCCCTCCTTTCACTTGTAGGTTTGCCTTGAATTTCAAAAGTTCAGAATTACAGTAGCATCTGAACTGTAGACCTCCCATGCACTGAGAGGTCAGATCATTCAGACCTGGAGTGACTAACATCAGCTATCTCTACACAGGTATTTCAACAATATGACAAAGATTCAACCTTAATAAACTGATGTTGCACAACGAGCACAAAGTCTGTTTGGTGGATAACGACTATAGACCCATGATTCTCTTTCCCTTCAATAAATCAAATTTCAACATAAAAGCTTTGTAGAGCATCTTAACATTCACAGACACACAATGCGTGACTTGATCAAAGTTAAGACACTGACTGCACTTTGATCACTACCACAAGGTGTGATATGGACAGCCAAGACTCCCTGGTAAAGACCCTGATGTTGGGAAAGATTGAGGGCACAAGGAGAAGGGGACGACAGAGGACGAGATGGTTGGACAGTGTTCTCGAAGCTACAAACATGAGTCTGACCAAACTGCGGGAGGCAGTGGAAGACAGGAGTGCCTGGCGTGCTCTGGTCCATGGGGTCACAAAGAGTCGGACACGACTAAACGACTAAACAACAACAACAAATGTGTATACAAACACAAACACACACACACAAGATTCATGGATGATGTGTCTATGAATGGCTAAAAGGCAGCTCCATTTAGTGGCATTCTTTTGTATATAAGATTCCACAAACAAAAACAGTAAGAAAGATAAGAAGCTTCATTGCCAGCTTAATGGTTAACCATTGTCAGCAGACAAAATACTGGACCTTGGTCTGATCTAGCAAGGAATTCTTGCAATATCCTATTGTTGCAAATAATGTTGAGTTTTGACCTCTAAGATAAGAAAACAATGTATGGTTTTAGGAGGCCAGCTGGCTTCAGTTAAAGTTTCTGGTCAATGCCCTCTAAAATAATTTAAAAACATTACAATATCAACTTGCCATCAGGAATTCCATAATGCAAGATTCAGATGTCAATGAAATCTCCCACATGGCTGCTTCTGTTGCCGCCACTAATCCATCTGGCATGTAGAACCAGTTGGTCCAGTTATCAGTTTTAAGTTTTCTACAAAAATGTGCATGTGAGCTTTCTCTGCTATCAAAATAGAATGTGTGGAATGGGGTATTTTCCCCCCCCTTTGAGAATGACTGAAACAAGGAGCGAGAGAGAAAGAAACATAACAAGCAGGCTTTGTACAGCTGTTTAAATAATAATATAATAATATAATAATATAATAATAATTTTTTTATTGTTTATACCCTGCCCATCTGGCTGGGTTTCCCCAGACACTCTGGATGGCTTACAGCGTATCTAAAAAACATAATAAAAACACCAAACATTAAAAACTTCCCAATACAGGGCTGCCTTCAGATGTCTTCTAAAACTTATGTAATTCTATCTCCTTGACATCTGAAGGGAGGGCCTTTCACAGGGCAGGCACTACTACCAAGAAGGCCCTCTGCCTGGTTCCCTGTAACTTCACTTCTCTCAGTGAGGGAACCAGCAGAAGACTGTTGGAGAAGGACCTCAGTGTCCGGGCTGAATGATGGGGGTGGAGACGCTCCTTCAGGTATACTGCTACAAAATAAGACTGGGTTTGAACCTAACCTCCTTAATTACTATCACTACAAATTTGCTTGGGTCAAGAAATAACACTGGTTTTACAGATATTTTGACTGCCCCCCCCCAAAAAGGTCACATTTGGATGGTTATTCATGAAAATAAATGTCATTTTCATATTGTAGGATTTTTCAGATGCTTCATTCATACCCTAGTATCATTCTTATCCTAGCATAACCTGTGCGTCCTTCATTTTCAAAGTACTACAGTACTGACTACCTTCAAACTGTATCTGCAATTTAGATATACGGGATATACGGCTTGCTCACTTCGCTCCATAGTCCTTGTACTTGATTCATCAATGTAGCGAATGCCTTTGAGATGTTCAAAGAAAGAAGGTCAATATACGCATGCTTACAATTATTCAGGGAACAGCAGCAATCCTTTACGACTCTCAATACTCCAAAGAAATGGGATAATGTGCAGATTTCCATCTGTTATTTATCTTCTTGAAAATTGGAGCAAGAGCATATGTAAACATCTGGGTGGTGACAGCATTATAAATGTGCAGAATTAACACTGACCTGATCCCTCTAGCATTGCAGGCAATCACAAAAATGGCCTTTTTCCTGCTTGCCAGACAGGGGTCTGTGCCAAAAGCATACATTACACATATAATTTGATTCCACTTTGATACCTCATATTTGTGGGGGTGATACTTATCTAAAGCAGTAACTAAAGTACATTTTTGACCCTTTTGTTTCATGCACATACTTAACTCTATCACTGAAATCAGTCGGATGTTTTAAAAATGCTTAGTTTCAGCTGGATAATATCCAGTGCATATTCTCCTTAACTTTCATTTAATAATTTTTATTCAGGGCCTTCAAACAACCCTGGGTAGTACCTTATATTCTAACTGTCTTCCTGAATGTCTTCTAGCAGGAATGTTTTACTGAATTTTATCAGAAACAGGACCATCACCACCCTCCTTCTCCTCCTGCTTTTCTGGGAAGATATTCAAGGAGATTTACACAAAGGGGATGGGAATGTTTAGCACAGAAAGCACTGGGAAGGACTCTGCCTGTCAATGTTGATGGTTGGTTGACAATGGGTTCATTGCCCCATGGTCTAATCTATATTTTTAAAAAATACTTTTAAAACAGCAGCACTAAAAATATAGCACTTTAAAAGCAGCTGACCATAAAGCCATAAAGCTGACTGGAGCCAGTGTGGTGTAGTGGTTAAGAGCGGTAGTCTCGTAATCTGGGGAACCGGGTTCGCGTCTCCGCTCCTCCACATGCAGCTGCTGGGTGACCTTGGGCCAGTCACACTTCTTTGAAGTCTCTCAGCCCCACTCACCTCACAGAGTGTTTGTTGTGGGGGAGGAAGGGAAAGGAGAATGTTAGCCGCTTTGAGACTCCTGAAGGGGAGTGAAAGGCGGGATATCAAATCCAAACTCTTCTTCTTCTTCTTCTTCTTCAATATATTATATTAGAGTTTCACTGTTTCATTCCTTGTTATATTGTACATATTGCCTCTGTTATTTGTAAACCAGCTACAGGCCGCCTTAAATATCACACAGTGTATGAATATATTAAATAAATGGTACTCAAATTAACAAGCAGATTGTTAAATATTAAAAGCTTGCCAATCCTCACCATCCACAAAAAAGTTTAAACTAGTACCTAAAAAACCTAGTCTTCAGGTGGATAGCATCTCACAGGTTGGGTACTAACACCCAAAAGGCCCTGCTGCTCGTATACCTATAAGGAAGACTTTTGAGGCATAATATTTGATAGAAATTGTTGTATTTGTTATCTATATAAATAGAAAATCTGCAATCAAATTACAAAAGTACAGTCAAGTGGATTATGGATGGGTCTGGTAAGATTGCATCCTTCCATTCCCTTGGGCATGTTCATAGGGGTACTCTCTAGCTCAAAATAGAAGGAGCGGAACCAAAATATTCCCCTCTAAAGCAGTCTTGGACATGTGTACCTTCACGCTTCGGTGCCAAATTAAGGTATTTCTTGATCCAATTTTCCGTTTCTACTCACGGGTACTTGTTTTAAATCCAATTGTCCACAGGAAAAAGTCAGCGCTCTCCGGCAGTGGCTGTGCGGCTTCACTCCGTGAAAGTAGCAATCAGTTCGCAGCACCGCGCCGCTCACCCCACTTCACTCCGGAGCCCTAAAATGGGGTTCCCGGTGAGTAGGGGGAGCGCTCCTGGTGCCCTGCCAAACCCCACGTTCCCAGGCTTCCTCTGCCTGGGATTTCTAGCGGGTCCCCACCTTCGCCGCGGCGGGAAGACCCAGTTTCCACGGAGCCAGTTCCTCCGGTCGGAGGAACTCCGCCATTCGCCGATGGCGCTAACCCGGAAGTCCGGAAATTCCAGAACAATTTTGGTCCTGACCCTTGAAGCATACTCCAAGACCAACCACCTCTTTCAAAAGAGATTGGGGTAGTAATAATGGTGGAGTAATGGTTACCTGTGAAACTCTTGGTCATTTAGGTCATCCAGATTTCTAAAGCACTCCAAAAATCTGAAAGACATTTCTGACACTAGTGGGCCATAAAATGCATATCCTGGAATGTAATGGCTCTCTCATTTCACCTTCAGTTCTTTGGTGGAAAACAAAACAAAGCGATCCTTATCTCCAGTCTATATAACAATGTACTCTTTTATGCTTTCTTTGTAGCATCTGCTGGAAAGGCAACTGTCAGAGAGGATGTAAGCTGTAAAACAACTGTTGGTTCTCAAGCTAAAGGGATTAGTGGGTTGAAGAAACTATTGGCCTAATGCCGCTCATGCAAAGCTAAGATAAAGGTTATGATAGGCCTAACAGCAAAAGAGAGGGAGAGGGAAGGAGAGAGCAAGAGAGAGAGGAAAAATAGAATACAGAACAAAATGAGAGTATATTTAATTTAAAGTGCTATTTTTCCCCCATCAGGAAAAAGTAAGAATTTAAAAATAAACGACTATAGGCAGTAGTACGGGCCCATCTGTTTCTGGGCTTCTGTTTATGTACAATTTTATTGTTTGTCTTATTCATGGATTCTTTATAAATACCCCCAAATCTACCATCTTTAGACAACATTGCCAAAAATGTGATAAAGTGGATTATATTCGTAAAAACACCCTCAATTCTACTGACAGCTGCTATGTTCAAAACCTTAGAATGAGGAGTATCAATAAACATACTACATACCACTTTATTTACACATTCGCATTTCAGATTGTGACAATAAAAAATGGAACACAAAATCACACATGCAATCCAGATCTGCAAAAACCTGCTGTTGTAGCAATATTCAGTCATAAAATCAGTTCATACGATGGCTCTGCATGTTTCTTTCAGTGGATTTCACCAGCAGCTTATATACAAAAATCCAAGTAAAAATATGTATTTTAAAGCACATTTTGGAATGCAGCATGTCAAAAAGAAGAGTGAAAAGTTCATCACTAGACAGTAAATGGAAGGTGACTGCTGTTTGCAGGCTTGATTGGGGGCAAAAGCTATCCTCCGTTTTCTTGAGACAGCTGTTAGGCTTTTAAGTACCAGAAATACTTAAAAGCCTAAATGGTTCCATGAATCCAGGCCTTCACCCAGGAATCTCCAAAGCACAGCTGGTTTGATGAATTGAAAGGAGATGAGCATGGCCACACAGAACTCTAATTCAGTAGGGACTGAATTTCCAACGAAATCCTGAACCTGTGAAGAGTTCATGCACAATGATCTTTGGAGTTGCACACTAAGAAGGGCAAAAGCAGAGATGTAGGTGCTATGCTGAGAGCCGTGAAGAGAGGTTTGCATATGGCCAATCCAGAATTTTGTCTAAAATGAAATTTGGTGTGACTTGTTTGTGCAAACTTCTATAGGATCATTAGCTACATTTTCTCCAGGTGTTTTGAGCCATTCCAGAAGTGCAAACCCACACTAGCCCCCACCCCTGCTTGTACTTCATCTGATTTCTGTCCAGGTGTTGGGCTAATTTGGTTTTTATACGAAGGCCATGTTGCATTGTTTGTGTGATGAAGGCATGCTCTTCTATATACACACAAAGGCCTCAGATATTGACACGCTAGTTAGAATCTTGCAACGTGAGTGACTGTCTAGTTTTTCGTATTGGGAACATTCCCAATCCTACCCAGAGATGCTATGGGTTGAACAGATGTTCTGCCACTGAGCTACAGCTCTTTTCCTATGGTCCAGGAAGAGTCATCTCAGCAAAGTAGCCAAAAAGAAAAGATTCAATGGACAGGAATTCTTCCTGGGGTACCTGCTGGCAGGCAAACACAGATAATTGCTGCAGCACTGCTAGGCATTTAGGAATGTGAAGAAATCACATTAAATGCTGTTCAATAGAAACAAAAAAAAAATCATTCTATTTCATACTGTGTGCATTATTATTATGCTGTATTTTACTACCATCTATTATGCTATTTTGCAACACATTCTTATTTATGGTTGCATTAAAGTGCATTTGGAGACTTACGACATTTAACCTACTCATTACCTCTCCCATCTAATGAGAAATCTTGTTGCCAGCCAAGAATGAGACACAAGAATTTCAGAGGTGTGTATATTGGCAGGGTGGAGCTATAAGACTCAAATTTGCCTAACTTTTCAGGGCCACACATATTTTCATGAACTGGCAAGGTCTCACAGTGTGACGAAGGTGAGGATTCCAGAAGGGCAGAGACCTGACCTGATCTTGGAGCCAATAAAGGCCAATCCTCCCCTCAAGCCCCTTATGGAAGGCCCCCTTCACTATATTGATCCACCACTATACTAACTAGGTTATTCCGCTTAACAATAGGAAGCCATATGTTTTGCTGAGGGGAAAGCAAAAAGTCCCCAAGTAAGGGCCTATCTTGTTGAAAAAGAAAATGTTTTCTGGCTCCATCAACCATCAACCAAGATGCTCAGTGAAGGCTGTAACTCAAGGGTGGGTGGGCTGGACACTCACAAAGAAAAACTGGCCATGAACCCTGGTCGAGGAAGCCTTATAAAGGCATTTCTCTTCTCCTTCTCCCCAAACAGCCATAGGAGAATTCTGCCCCATGGGCTCACAGAAACCAGCCGTGGGAGGAACCTGCCCCATTTTCAGCTTTACTAGACCTCTTGCTGCTGGTAAAGTCGCTCCATGTGGATTAGGCCCAGAAGGGAACTTACCTCACTGTTAGAAGGGAACTTACTTTCTCATATGTTCCCCTTGCCTTGATAGGGGTTTTCTGCTGTTTGGTGTTTCATTTGGTTGTATCTTGTATTGTTTAAATTGCTCACCACCCAGAGAACTAATAAATATAAGAAAAATATAATCTCTTTGTCGGTAGGATATTGCGTATGAAGCTACCTTTTCTATATTAAAATTAAATTAAATTGAGACACTCAGTAAACCCATATTGGGACTGGGGGAACTGTATTTATCTGATACAAATAATTCAAAGAAAGTTGAGTCAGAGATAAAGAGGGGGAGGGAGGGAGGTGTCAAGTGCTCCAAATTCTACTTAAAAATACGAGACTTAGTTTATACTAGCAAAACATTATATATATTTTGCCAGGTCCTAAAGCAAAATCTTCTATTTCTAAATGATTTTCCGAAAGGATGAGTTGACTAACAGATAACATCAGATTTGAGAAATCTGATTTTATCCATCTAATTTATTGTATTTTTTTATTGTTGAACACCACTATGATATTTGCTAATGTTCAGTGGTCTATGCATTTTCTAGATAAACAAACAGTGAAAACCAAGGAAAAAGCCCTGGAATACTGCAAAGCTGCATGGTAACATGCTACTACTTAGTGCATAAACCACAGTTGTATTTTGCTTATGATATGGTTATCTCCTAAATGGAGAGCACTCTCTTGTTATCTGAATAGCCAGCTTGAACTTTCTTTTCTTGACGTTTATGTCCTGTGGTGTGTTTACTGCCCACGGCTTTCGGAAGCAGCCAATTTCGAAGCCTAGCTGTTTTTGCAGTAAATAAACCAGATGTACTCCCAGGATATCAAAGTATTTGGCATTAGCTGGGTTTTTTTGAAGGGCATTTGACAGTCTGAGGTTTCTACTGTCATGAACTTGTACTTTACGAATAAAATCCAAATCTAAACTAGTTAAGAATCAGTGTATGCGTGTAATAGGGTGGGGGGTCCCCTCCCTTATTCCTGTTTCTTCCGCCTACTCAATTTTGCACAAAATTCATCCAGTGAGTTAAAAAAACAAACTCAGTTAACTGTTATCTCAAAGCATTTTGTGGTTATTTAAAAACATGGAAAGCTAATCCTCATTTTAATTCACACACAGACGCTCTCACTGTGAACATTAGTTTATAAATATCCGAGATGCATCTCCGATTGCTGACTTCCTCAGACACAAATAAGAGCTTTTGTGCTTGTTAGCCAGGAGCTCCATTGATTAAAATAAAGCCCCCAAAATCTCTTTCTCTCTCTTTCTCTCTCTCTCTCTCTCTCTCTCTCTCTCTGTGTGTGTGTGTGTGTGAATGTTCAATACACAAGCAAAAATAGGAAACACTGAAGTCTGCAAATGGTTCAAATCTGATCTCTGTCCAAATCAACTATGAATGAATTCTGTATACACTCATCCATCATGAAGAAAAATCCCAGTTCCATTCTGGAAGAAAAAGCCTTATTTTTTAGAAAAATCTAACCTGAGCATTACCTGAGATGCCGTGAGAAGGCCCTTCTATAGTTAATGGAAAGACCCAACCCGGTATATCAGCAGTTGTTTGCATGTGGAGACCCTCAAAACCACCCCCAAATGAAGACACAATAGACACAGATTTTAGTTTAAGGTTTTTGGCATTAAATTTTGGCCACAACTTCATTGATTACAGCATGTGAGTGGTTGCTTTAGGCATTGGTTTCAGACCACCTGAACCTGCATGGTGGCAGGAACAGGACTGAAACTGAGCACCACCATATGTCAGTAAGGCAAAGCATCCTGGGAGAGCGAGAACTCCTTCGATCTCACAGCTCACCCCAGATGCTCCCAGGGGCTCTGGCATGGCCCTAGCCCCTTGACAGGGTTCGGACAAAAGCAAGGTGAGCCCCTGGATTCCTTTAACAGAATTCCCTAACAGCAGCAATGGAGGGGCAGGCACAGCCAACCATGTCCCCTCCACAAAACATTGAACCAAATGCCTAACCACCAACCTTACAAAGTTGTGATGATTTGCTACACGGTGGCCAAAAACCAAGAGGCATCAGCCAATCAGCCAAATGGCAAAATTCCTACCGGGCCCCTGCTCCAAAACAGATGACCCCTTGACAGGCATAGCAAGGCCATAAGAACAACCCTAAATACAGAGAGAAGAGGGCGGGTGATCGCAAGAAAGTAAAACTCTCCAGTGACGTGAAGTAGCTTAAGTAGCCCCTCAGCAGCCAATAGCCAACCCAACTGACCAAATTTCTGCCCCAGCAACAAAGGGGCAACCAATGGGGTGTTGCAACCATCCAAATGGTCCCACCCCACAACAGGGAGGCAGTTTCTGGTGATCTCACCGCAACACATGCCCTTCACGATGGAGGACCCTACATACAGGGAGGGGAAATGTTGAAATCACAATTGGGAACAATAGACTAATTTGTAAAAAAAAAATCTTTAAAGGCATGGCCGTGTCTAATATATTTTCTTAAAGCTCCAAACTCTTAAGAGGCCTTACAAAGAAAAAGAAAAAACCCTTCTGCCTACACCTGTTTTAGCATGTCTGGAAGAGGGTTATCTGAAAACAGTTGTCTTCACTCTTTGGGCTCACCCCACACCCTTTTCTATGAACATAAAGAGACAATCCCACACCCTATTTAAGTCGTGCCAGTCTCTCAAAAGGAAGCTGTGCTACTGCTCAGGCTTTGTTTCCCTTGTCTTAGATCTTGAGTCTGGAGGTGGCACCAAACAAGAGATCCAAGGTGTAATTATATACTGGGGCCCAGCCTGTATTTTCTCCTTTATTGCAGTTACATCTTCAGAAGTTTTTTGTTTGCTTTTAACCCGAGGGCGGGTGATGGAAGAATTCCGGCGAGTGCTTTAGCAACGCTGCCTCTAGGACACACCCACATGGATGTTCTCTGCCAAATATTTCACTTCCCATGGAAAGATAAGTCTGTCTCTCTCTTCTAATTAAAGTATTCATCTGTTTAAGGACTTCAAAACAAATCCAAACACACACTACTTGGAAGCAAGCCTCATTGATCTCAGTGGGAATTACTTAACACAATGTGTGTGTGTGTGTGTGTGTGTGTGTGTGAGTGTGTGTGTGTGTAGCAACATTTTACACATAAAAGGAAGTACAGACAAGAGTAAAGAACCATTGTTAGAACAAATAAGGGAGGCATGCTACAGTCAGCTTAATGCCATGCAGAGCTAACAATGTACTGAAACGATGCCACCTAAACGCATTGAGCTTGGGCCTCACTATGAACTTTTGAGGGATCATAATACTTACATCAAATAAGAAGTCAGCGTTAGAAGCCCTGAGGGTCTTTGAGACCCGTTGGCTGAATAAAGAGACGGACTCAGCTGAACTACAACCAATTTGATTTAAAATTAAAACCCATATGAGATCCTGCAGAAACATTATTGATGTAGGAGCAAACTTGAACCAAAAACCTTTTAACTGGGCTTTGCTACACTGTGTTCACCTTGGGGAAGATGTGATAGCATAATGGCCAGTCACTCTCATAACAGTTTCCATTTTCCTGCGAAGTCCATCTATACAACATCAGTCCAAATAACTAATTTCTACTCCCAGCTTTTGTCTCCAAAGCAATTGCATAAGGATAGGTTAAATTTTGGCTGGTTCCTTAAGTAAAATTAGGTGTCACACTATTCAGACAGAATGGTGTTCTAACTGTATCCCTAACGTTGCTGACACTGACAGATGGCAGTGGCTGTCTAGCCAATTACAGTCCAGTGTAGATTTAATCTGTCTCAATGTCTTCATAGTTGTGAAGAAAAAGATTCTGGACTTTCTTGATTCTGACCTATTCAAGTGAAAATCAGCGGGTAATAAATTACCTGCTTTCAAGCTTAACTAGAAAGGCAACAGGATTAAGACTTTGAAGGTGCCAATCACCAAGGCTCACTGTGATACATAACCACATTTATCATCATAATCTCAACATTACAGACTGAGAGTTCAGCTTCTTTGGGGAACTAAAAGCAATTAAAACTATACTAGAGTCATTTGCTTTACCCACTGTTGCTGTGGAAGACCTATGGGTCATTTTCCAGCATTCTTACAGCCAGAGAGATTGTCATGATCTCAGCTTGCAGCTGAGGCCTGAGCAAAGTACAATTCAGTAGCAGTTCACCTTGTTGTGGTCCATGGGGTGTGCACAACTGATGAGAGGTGATGGTTGAAGGGATAGAGATTGATAGTGAGGATAGTGAGGATGGGCAGGGCAAGGCAAAGAAAATATCAGCAACTTGGAAGGAGATCATGGTAAATGGTCAGAACCAAAGATAGTGTTTCTGAAGCTGTGGGCAGATAGCCAGAGTGTCTCAGCTAGGTCCTGGAGCAGTTGACTGAGTTTTATAGCAGGGTTAGGCCATCACTGACTGGAGGTTTCACCCACCCACTCCCCAGGTGCTGCCTTCTGCCTGGTTAAAGGGCAGTGTTTTCTTCTTGCAGACATTAGCTTCTTCAAGGTAATGGAATTTAAAGCAGTGGAGATTTCTCTTCAGGCCTTTCTTGATCACCTGAGGTATCTGTGGATCAGCCATCAGACCTGTTGGCACAGGTGTCACTCCAGGCTCTGTGGAGAGAAGGTCCAGTGTCCTTGGACCAACATGGGACAGACAAATAAATATCCTTCTCAAAGCTCCAGCTGATGGAGGACTCAGGACACCAAGGAGTCCTGGTTTGAGGCCTTGTCACACTCACGTTTTTTGTTAAAATGCTACACATTTATTTACTGATTCAGTATTGATCACTTTGTACATTGCCATGACGTGATTTCACACTTTGCCCATTCTGATGCAGCTAATTTTTCAAAAGACTCTGTCTATCCACATGAATCTCTGTATACGCAGTGCTAGGAAATTCTAGGAGCAAGGTAGCTGAAGGACATACAAAAAGCGGCACAGACCAGAAACAGACTGGTTCTGATTTGGGATAAAGCAAATTGAACTAAAAATCTATTGCAGATCAATCTCTCTCTACGACTGAGTTTACATGCTTCTCTTTGTAGTCCTCTGTCCCTCCCTCTATGTCCATTATTTGCTCCCATTCCCATCTTCCTTCAGAACAGGGACGGGATATTTGTTGGACTACAACTCCCATCATCCCTTATCATTCACCAGTCTGATTGGGACTGATGGGAGCTGAAGTCCAACAACATCTGAAAAGGTTCCTTCAGACCTCTATCTTTACACTTCTCCATCTGAACCACTCCTTTCCTTTCCCCCTCTTCCTCAGTCTCCGGGTCCTTTCACATATCTTCTCTCAGCCATCTTCTCCAACTATTGCTTCTCGCAGGCCTTTCATGGGATCTGCAGGCTAGTTGGCCGGTTTCCCATCATGAAAGTGGGGCTGCACCAGGAGGAAGCACCTCAAAAGAGCCCAGGCACTACCATTTACATGCTATGGAAAACTGCCATCTGGACATAGGTCAGAACCACTGTGCTACAACACTACAAGCACATTAACCAGAAGCCATAGACTCTGGAGAATTTTGCATGTGAGACAGCTTCCTAAATCAGTTTAACCAGAAACTGAGTTTTGCCTGCATAAAAACAACCCTAGGCTGAATTCACAATATCTGGGTCCCATTTGGTGCCAGCATCACTACAAGATTACAGATGGAGTTGGAGATGAAACGTGATCCAGAAAACCCCGTTCCACAACTGATTATTAAAGGGACTGTAGAACATAATGGGTTTTCCTCCTGAGGGAGGAAGGTGTTGGCTTCTGTTTCTAACTGCTTTGTTGGCTAGGAAACATGTTTGTAATACCACCCTTTGAATTCCATGTTTGAAGAAAAAGAGTTAAAGGGCAACTCATCCAAAAAATAGGAGAGAGAAGGATGCTTCCTACTTGGCAGTTTTCACCTGATTGTGGCAAATCCAATACCAGTGGAAAGCCTTATCACTGCAATACACTTTGATTTATGCTGCACTTTGAACAAGACAGGCTGATCAAATTAGGGAGCTGAAATTGTTCTGCCGCATTGCTGCCATGTGCCCAGGCAGCCTAACCAAAATAATGACTCCTTCCTACATATTCACGGAAGGTCAAAATGGTTGGGATGATTCGCAAACATTTACCATTATTCAGCTTTTTGCAGCGTATGTCAAATTATGTGAATTACAAACCCCAGACTTAAAAGGAAACCTGCTGTTGTCAGCACATCTGAACAGCTTCTCTCTCTTTTTTTTTTAAATGGGCTTGCCACAACAATGCAGAACATCTGAAATGAATTGTTATAATCACATGGCCTTTCATCTTAAAATGTTAATTAAAGCCAAGACTCACAAGTGATAGAGATGGATTTGTTTCACGTTAAGTGGCTACCCCACTTCAGGGCTGCCTACAATATAACTCCCCACCCCCCACATACATCTGCCCCCACATGTCAAAAAGGGCTTTCTTTCATTTCCTTATTTTTTACAGCTTATAAGTTGCCTTTTGGTCCCATAGAGCCTTCACCTCATTACGCTAAATAGCACAGCATGTGCAGTATGGTCACTGTCCTTTTAAGAAAACGGCTCTGTGAGGTTACATTTTCACCCCCTAATGAAGCCCTTGCCAATTAACCTATTACTCTCCTTTTCCAGTTAACGCACAACTCACTAAACTCAGAGGACTTTGTGTGCAGTCTTCATTGTGGACCTCACTTTTTTTCTAGAGTCCTCAGGTTTATGACTATATATGCCAGGTTGGCAGCTATTATACCGATTTATAGGTGAAAGTTGCTTCACTATATATCAACGGAAAATGCACATTCCTTGAAGGTAGATCAGCCCATATTTAGCTAAAGGGAAACATCTGAACTCTGCCCTAATTCTTGGAACTTCTTTATGGTGATAACCAGCCACAGATGGTTTTTGAAATCCAACAAACACCTACATTCTTTCTTGCAAATACTTGAAACATTTGTTTTTTCCCCTCCCCTAATTTAGGAGCAAGAGTAGATTTAGTATTATAGGAATGATTCCAATTTTTCTTGAATTGTTGTTAGGGAGAAGCTTTGAAACTGTCCCGTTTCAAAGAAATGAGAACAATTATCGTTTACTTCATGACACATATCTGTATCTCTCAACATCATCAACTAAGAGTCGGGAACTAGAGGCCTTTGAGTCAAATTGTGGCCATCAAGGGATGCCAAAGGATTCTCAAACCAAATGTGGTGTAAAGAAAGCAGCATTTGTGTACTTAAACTTGATGGCAGACTATTTTATAAAGGGAGGCATTGGCTATGCTTTGCTTTTCGAAGTAGTCCTCTGGAATGCATCACATTCTTTCAGTCACTGATTCGTGTTACAACGAAAGCCAAGAATATATGCCTTTTGATTTCTTTCTTGCTCCTTAGATCTTTCACTATGTAAATCTCTGTTTAAAATCGCAGCATTAGAACCCGCCTCCTGCCACCGCATCTGAGTCCACTACAGCAACATCCCTGATGGCTAGCCATCCAGCTGTCAAGGTCAATCCATTGTCTGAGACAGTTTGGTGCACCCTCAAGCAGCTTGTTTCAATGGTATGTTCTACCTACCTTCTGTTTAGTCTAAATCCTTTCCCAGATCAATACATGAAGGGTGAGGGGTACACAGTGGGCAGGACCGTACTTTACCCGTCTACCAAATTTGTATCTTGCCTTTCTACATTTGATGCTCAAGGCAACTAGGGTCACAAAAGTACAGAATAAAATGATTGTATAAGGGCAAATCATAGTATACATATTTTAAGAGCTGCTCAGGGGAATCAATGAAACATTATTCAGTGGTACCACTGGTCAAGAACTTAATTTGTTCTGGAGGTCCGTTCTTAACCTGAAACTGTTCTAACCTGAGGTAACACTTTAGCTAATGGGGCCTCCTGCTGCTGCTGCTGCCGCTGCTGCACAATTTCTGTTCTCATCTGAAGTAAAGTTCTTAACTTGAGGTACTACTTCCGGGTTAGCGGAGTCTGTAACCTGAAGCGTTTGTAACCCGAGGTACCACTGTACATGGTAAAACCCAGTGGTGGAGGAAGGGGGTGTGGGGGTGCAGTCCATCCCAGGTGTCATCACTGGGGGGGGGTGACAAAATGAGTTTTAAAAATAAACATAAAATTAGGCTCACAAAACCTTTTAGGAGTGACATGGTGGCTTAGGTGCCTGCAGGTTCTGCGCTGCCTGAAAAGGCAGCGTGGGACTTGCGTCTGCCTACTTCCACTCCCTCAGCCACCCTACAGGTGAGAGAGAAGCAGCAGAGAGGCTCCAAGTGTTGGAGAGGCTCACCCCGTCCCCATGGGTGGATCGCCCCACCCGCATGGACAGCTCACCCTGCCCCCCCCCCCAGCGGCTGAAGGACACGCCCCCGCCCCAGGCACTCTAGCGGCTAGCTACGCCGCTGGTAAAACCATGCCTTTTTTCCAGCTAGAACTCACTTCTGGCACCTCTCAAGTTGGTGACATTGCCACCGTAAGAGAATGAGGGAGGTTTTTCATGGTGAGTTCTGCCACCTCTTTTTCAAGAAAAACAACACTGGGTAAAACAAAAGCCAGATGAAAGCCAATTGAAAACAAACAGTGGAAAAATTAAACAGATGAGGCCTGCCCAAATAAAAGGTTAGCAGAAGGGTAGAATGAGAATGTCAAAGTCTTGGTGCATCCACTGAGGAGACCCCGCTTTCTTGAATCTACCCCAAACACATTTTAGATGTTTGTGGGATTGAGAGAAGGGCATCTCTGGAGGAATTCAACCCTCCATATTAGGATGAGTCACATACCAATGTCAAATGTCCAAAAAGGAGCTCAAATGATGTGAATTCATGTATGATCACATTCAGATGCATGCTGAAAAACTTAAAACAATTCAGAATTCCACTGAATAGCCTCAGAGATGATGTATTCTATCAGTATGAGAGAGAGAGAGAGAGACTGCTTGTGCACACATGAGGTTCCTCCAGAGACTGAAATACAAATACAATTGTTGACTCAGAAGCATGATGTGAACAAAAAGCCATTGTTATAAAGCTGCCTTAACTCCCCACTCCATCCTTTTGCTTCTTTTGACCTCTCTGGAGCTTTCTTAATGTACAGCTGTTTACAGAGGTTTATTAATATCTTAAAGGATAGTGCCTTTCCATTCTGTGGAATTCAAAGTGCTGCTCACTTATCACCCCGGTATATTAAGTATTAATTTTTTTTAAGTTGCATGCAGCAATTGGTATGCAGCAGCTACCATTAAAGCACCTAAAAAAAAAAAAAAAATCAATTCAAGAGTGGCTTTTAACAGGGTGTGAAGGACAGAGGGGGTTATAAATGGAACTGCTGACAGGCCTGATCACTTGTGTCCCGAGTGCTGTTGTTGCTGGAAGATGCATTCAAGCTTTCAGACACATCCTGAAATGGTTCAGATAATAAAGCCCTGAACTAATGTGGTTATTCCTCCTTGTATCATGAGGTCATATCGGTAGTCTGAGCACCTGTCCCAAGACTCTGTTATCTAACATCCTTTTAATATCCTGACCCTTGTCATAGGAATAAAAGCAACGGTAAAATATTTTGAAAGGCACAGTAGGAATTCTTACTCAGAAAATGAGGGGAATTCAGGTACGTATACACATGTCAATTGTAGCTCAGGGAGAATTCGTAGTAAAAAGTTGGCTTCAAGTCACAGAAATCCAATTTATCACCATTCTGAGTAGGATATAGCTTGCAGAGTGGCAAAACTGACCATCCAAGAAAGACTCTCCTCCATCTCACAAGATGATGATCTCTATTCAGAAAGTCCAAAATTGTGGCCAGGCATTCCCAGACATCATCATCATCCTTATTATTATTAATTTATTTATTTATACCCAGCCACTCTGGGCGGCTCCCAACCGAATATTAAAAACACAATACAGCATTAAACATTAAAAACTTCCCTAAACAGGGCTGCCTTCAGATGTCTTTTAAAAGTAAGATAGTTGCTTATTGCCTTGACATCTGATGGGAGGGCATTCCATACGGCAGGTGCCACTACCAAGAAGGCCCCCTGTAATCTCACTTCTTGCAGTGAGGGAACCGCCAGAAGGCCCTCAGAGCTGCACCTCAGTGTCTTGGCTGAACGATGGGGATGGAGATGCTCCTTCAGGTATACTGGGCCAAGGCCATTTAGGGCTTTAAAGGTCAGCACCAACACTTTGAATTGTGCTCGGAAATGTACTGGGAGCCAATGCAGGTCTCTCAGGACTGGTGTTATATGGTCTCGGAGGCCACTTCCAGTCACCAGTCTAGCTGCCTCATTCTGGATTAATTGCAGTTTCCGAGTCACCTTCAAAGGTAGCCCAACGTAGAGCACATTGCAGTAGTCCAATCAGGAGATAACTAGAGCATGCACCGCTCTGGCAAGACAGTCTGCGGGCAGGTAGAGTCTCAGCCTGCGTACCAGATGGAGCTGGTAGACAGCTGCCCTGGACACAGAATTATAAGATATGGACACTGGCTGAGAGCCTTTCTTGACTGATCTCATAGTTATATTTACACAACCTTTATTTCTCCCACAATTCCTACTTTTTAAACCACTCTTCATCAATTTATGAAAGAAATTTTATTTGGAAATTATCAAAAGGAAGTATTTTCTGGTGAATTTCCCATAGGTTGGGTGCTGAGTTTCTCTCTCACACACACACACCTACCTTCCTTTTGAGGCAGCGGAAGTGTGTTTATGATTGGCCTTCCTTTACTACCAACAATCTCATCAGTGGTTTGCAGCCTTCCTAGGTACCTGGGCTTTTTTGAAGCACGGGCATCCAGGAAGGCTGCAGGATGCAGACCACTGGTGAGATTATTGGTAGTTTTAAAGGAAGGCCAGGAGAAGACATCATATGATAACTCCTCACATGCACTTTTTCTGATTTTGGAGTACGAGCATCCAGGGAGGCTGAAAAGTACTGCATAAATGTTTACTGGAAAGAAAAACAGATACCATCCTCAGCCAGCTTTCAATAATAAGGTAAGCTTAACATCCCTGAGAATGAAACAGAAATGGAAGTTTCTTTTTGAGGTTTTGGCACAGCACCACATATTTCTCATGTTGAATAACCTTTGTAATAATTTCTACATTTGTAAACATGCTCAAGTCCTCTAAACGTGTGAGCCATGGTTTCTTTATTACCATTTAGAATGCATTTGTAAGGATCATGCAAATTCTTCAGATAAATTTTCAGAGCACATCAGCATAAATTTCATGGAATAGCTGATAGCCACAGATGTACTAAGGTGTTTTCAATGAAACACAAAATGTAGTATTTTGAGTTGAGAATCTTTCTTTTTCTTTCTAAAAAAATATATGCATCAAATTAAAACCTGCTATGGATCTATATAATATCAACATGTGTGCAATACATATTTAAGCTCTTCACATATATTTTATCAACAATCCTTACAATAGAGCTATAAGTTAGACTATTTTTATTACCACCATATTGAAGACAGGGTAGGAGTTGAAAGGAGTAATGGTTGCCTAAGGCCATTGTGAGATTTAAATCAGGAATTCCCTGCTTTGCTGAGCACTTGCATTCTTAGTCACTGTGCTTTATGAGATCATCATCATCATCTATGTATAATGAATAACACATAGGTATAGAAATGAGGATGATCCAATGAAAACTGCTACAACAGAATTCTGGTAAGTATGAAGGTCTCTTACCACTCTATGTTTCCATAGTCCTATCAAGGATCCTGTGTAGCACACAGCCATCATAGACTGCATTATAATTACACCAGTCTGGAAAACTTTCCTATAACACAGGCTGACAAAGTCGAATAAAGAGTCTGAGATGTCAGCAAAAACCATTGCCTACTGCTTTTTCTAAGTATTTAACTTCTAGAGTCTTTAAGAGGCAGGCACCAGCCTACTCAAATTGGAATGAGCTGAACTTCTTTCCTAATGGGAAACAGCTCGACTGATTTCTAAACAAATCCAAAATCCTTAATAAACCCATAAGCCTGCTTCAATTCTGTGCATACTCCATGTTGCCTCAAATCTTCCCTTCTCTACGGCAAGCAGTCATAGGAAGGGAGAAGGAACAGGACAAGAGGCCAAACCCTTAAAGACTGCTGGTGAAGGAAAATTCCTGCATCCCTTAGGGGATTCCTTAGGGCAAGACAGTTCCCTGTGGCATGGTAGGTTTTCCTCCATCAATCAGCAGCATCTCAAACATTTGCAAGCAACTGTGTTCATAGATTCTCTCAAGTCTCAAATGATCCTTGGCTGCAGAGACTTCCTTTGGCCACCACAAACCCAGGTGGGATCACTCCTGGCCACAAAAACTCATTTGGTGGGCATAGAAGCTGGAATGGGTTTAAGCCGTATATTCTTCTCCAGCTGACATTTCAAAGTGAACCAGAGATGAATGCTGGGGTCTCTTAATGCTCGCCTGTTTCTTAAAGAGAACATTATGAATCTTCTAAGCTCACACCAGGCCAGAACCTGGCAAACTTTCTCATAACTTGTGAGCAGCAACAATTTATTATTCATTTATTAGGTTTATATCCCAATTTTCCTCCAAGACACTCCAGACAGCATACTTGGTTGTCCCCTCCTTATTCTCATAAAACAAGTTAGGCTGAGAGACAGTGAGCTGAGCAGTGGTCTCCCAGGTTGTAGTCCTACAATCTAACAAATACGCTATGCTGGCTCTCGATGATGTTAAAGGCCATTATAAAACTCCGAGATCAGGATCAAGGTTGCTTCTGATCTCTTTGCAAACATATCAGACCCCGTTTCTCCTGTTTTCCATCATGGGGAAATAGATGCACTCATGCTAAAATAATTTTCAAGTCTGCTTCATTCTGAGAGGTTGGACAGTTGCAATTTACATTTACATATGGCAACAAGGGTTCTCAGGTTCAAGAAGATCCCCTTCCTGTTCCACAGCAAATCTACATGATCGACTTGCCACAACCGTTTCCATGTGGCAAATTATCAGTGCCAAATGCTATGATATCTAGAGTGCTTTATGTGGTTCCCCACCAATGTGTGAAACCTTTTGGCATTCTTGGATGCATCTGTTGATAGGGAGAAGTCCTGCCCCAGAAGGGTACAAAAGTAAGTCGCAAGCCATCCTTGATGTTAGAACCATAGGCATAGATCACTCACATGGAAGCTGTTTGCAGCAGCTTCCCCATGGAAAATAAAAGACATACAAGCTAAACCACTGCAGCTACAAGCCAAAAGATTTTTCAAGGGAGAAGCAGCATCTGTCTGCATAATGTCCTTCAGGCATTTCTGCTGTCCTAGAAAGCTGTATGTGACTTTAACCTACCTTCAAACAAAAACCCCGCAGAGATTTTAGAGTTAAAAAAAGGTGGCACTTGGAAGTACCTTTTGAACTCCTGTGTTCAATTGAAGTGACCCTACTGGGTGTCACTACCCATGGATTTATGACTGAAGGCTATAGACATTGGGTTTGTGCACCATGAGCATGCCAATACAATTTTCCTTTCCCTTGGCTGGAGTGGTAACTTATGTGCTCTACTGATTCAATTTGTATAAAAAAAAATGTCTTCTTCCAGAATTCCCAGAGGCCACCCAGAGCAGACAGATCTTTTTTTTCTAAAAGAAAAAAAAATAGAGTATCCTTCAAACCATGTCTTGAGTAAAAGGGGACAGGAAACACTCTTGGGGGAGAAATCAGATTATTCTGTTTCTTGTAGTTCACCTGTTTCAAAGTCATAAGCATACTTGGGAGTCAAAAATCATACCTGGAATTATTACATCTCTAGGACCTGGGAAACCAAGTTCTTGCATTCGCTTCTTCTAAAAAAAGTAGAAAGTGTATTTCCAGGCCTTGTGCTGGTTTTTCTTAATTTCCTTAGTTCGTAATTAGATTTCAGAAAAGAGTATCACCAAAATATCAGACTTCTCAAAAAGAGATGGGGCAATACCCAGAGTGCTGAGGGATTCAGCAAACTCATCACACCAGAGTATTTCTAATTTTGTCCCTCTCCAATAGAAGTAGTCTTTTTAGGACAGGCAATTGGTTCCAAGCTCTGTTTTATTGATTGGTCTATATGTGCATCTCATTAAAGGAGACAAAACAACAGCAAAAAGCTCTTTCACTGTAATTTCAGGAAAAAACAATCTAATAGTGGAATGGAAAAAAATAAATAAAGGCTGATGTATCCATTATTGATACACCCTGTAAATAACCATCATAATAAGACCTAAATTCATAACCATATGGCACGCTTTCATAAAATTTATTCCTCCCTGTTCCCCTCCCAATTTAAATGTTCACTGTATTCAGTCTCATCATGAAAGATACTTCAGAGGTTGTAGAGCATAGGCCATTTTCAATATTCAAAACTTTTGCTACATGATTAACTTTGACCCTCCATGGGGTTACATTAATGTAGAAAATGTAACATGTTGTTCAGACCTTCCATAAAAATAGCTGCACTTGTGCAGCAGAAGAAAATCTCTTGACCAGAGCGTTACCAATGTCCCAGAAGTTTGAGCACAAATCTGTGACTGCCCTGTGTCACACATTTTTTTCTCTACACAAATTTGCCATCGGGAACTGTCAGGGGGAGAGTAATTTGAATTTCTGAGCAAACCTTCCTTGCACTACCATTCTTTCCTGGCCATTGTGTGGAAACAGCAGGTTTGAGAACTACCCTGTTTCTTTCCACCTCTACTTTATGACAAGGTGTATATTGGAGCTATCACTCGTTCAGCCATTTTGCTTGTTTGCCACTTTTCCCAATCCTGCTCAAAGTTGCTTACAACAAAGAAAACAATGTGTTTCAAAACCAAACCGTGCAAAAAGAATTCCCTAACAACACAACAAAGCAACACAATAGCAAATATACCCCCCAAAAAATTCAGAACTATAAATATAACAAGATTACATAGGACTCAACTATCCTGCTGCAAATAAAACATTTCAAGAGTGTTGTAAAGTGCAATAAACAAATGTGAGGCTAGGTGGCGATGGTGAGCTATAGCAAATTCAATATATTTTTCAAAACTTTTTTTTAAAAAAAGCATTTTCACAGTGTTTTTTTTATTTGTGTGTAGATTCCACCATAAACACCACGCAGCAGCCAATAGCAAAAGTCAGAAGGGAGTTTCACTGTTTCACCTTGGTCCAAGAAACACCCCTCCCATGATATTCACAGTCCCGGTCCTGTGGCAGCTTCTTATAAGGCAGGCATGGCCAAACCTTGCCCTCTAGATGTTTTGGAACTAGAACTCCCACCATCCCTAGTTAAAAGGACCAGTGGTCGGGGTGATGGGAATTGTAGTTCCAAAACAGCTGGAGGGCCAAGTTTGGCCATACCTGTTATAAGGCTTCCATCATAGATGGCTCACAACACTTTCTTCAGAAGAACATTTTCCCTCTCCCTGTCTAAGAGAAGTTAAGCTCTTGATTGAGAGTGTCAACATCTGCTATTAAGGGGGGGGGGGTCACACTTTTTCTACTCCAACAGGTTTTGGAGACATCACATTACAAATAACTTGCAAATTTAAACTGTTGGGTTTGTTTTTTTTAAGGGATATTAAGGGCCAAAGTTATGACCTCAGACATAACAGGTAAGTTTAACATTTAATGTGCCCTGTATATAAACTGAGAGGTAATATGACTACATAGAATAAGTGCCTTAACATTTGGACACACTTTAAATTTTCCTTATGGGTGAAATCGAGCATTTTAGCATACCTTGCCTAAAATTTGCTGGGCCACATAAGATTTCGGGGGCTAGATTTGGCTCACAGGTTGTAAAGAAGGCCCAAAAAACTCTAAAGGACTATTTTGAGGTTAATATGAACACCAGGGTGGAAAAAAGAACTATATGGGACGCAAGCAAGGCCGTGATGAGAGGGTTCCTGATACAACAGAACACCATAAAGAAAAGATCACAGAATGAAAGGAAGGACAAAATTTTGGAAAAAATTAAAGAGCTAGAGAAGAAGTTAAGATCTAACCCAAAGTCCCAGCCGATTCTACGAGAAATTAAACTTTATCAAGCACAATATTCTAAATTGATAAACCAGGAAATAGAATGGAAGATTAAAATAATGAAGCAAAAAACTTTTGAATCGGCTAACAAATGTGGAAAACTGCTAGCTTGGCAGTTGAAGAAGAGACAAAAACTAAATACGGTAACAAACCTAGAGATTGAAGGAAGAAGCATCCAGAACCCTGGAGAGATCAGAAAGTGTTTTCAGAAATATTTTAAAAAGTTATATACTCAAGGGCCACAAGATGAAATTGAGATTAAACAATTCTTGGAGAAAAATGGATTAGCAAAGCTGTCAGAAGAAAACAAAACAATTTTGAATGGTAAAATAACACGACAAGAGATTGAGCAGGCCATCCAGAACATGAAACAGGGCAAATCGCCAGGGCCAGATGGGCTGACCTCCATATACTATAAGACATTGAAAGACTACTTGATACAACCATTGTTGGAGGTCAGCAATGAAATTATGGAGGGGAAGAAGGCGCCGGAATCATGGAAAGAAGCTTTTATCACATTGATACCAAAATCGGAAAGTGAAAAGACACAACTAAAGAACTACCGTCCCATTTCCCTTTTAAATGTGGATTACAAAATATTTGCAGATGTCTTGGCACGTAGATTCAAGAAAGTTCTAAATGAAGTAATTCATAAAGACCAGGCAGGCTTTCTCCCAGGTAGACATATGTATGCTAATACAAGGAACATTATAGATATACTGGAACTTTTGCAAACAAACATAAACACTAAAGCAGTTTTAATTTTTATAGACGCGGAGAAGGCCTTTGACAACATATCCTGGAAATTTATGAAAGGGAATCTAAAAGAAATGGGAGTGGGACGGGGGTTTGAGAATGGGATTGAGGCAATATACTCAGAACAAAAGGCTAAATTGATAGTTAACAATGTGGTTACAGAAGAGTTCAAAATTGAAAAAGGTACACGACAAGGCTGCCCGATTTCCCCACTACTATTTATCTCGGTTCTGGAAGTGCTCCTGAATATGATTAGAGGGGATCGGCTGGTGGAAGGGATCCAGGTCGGAGCGAAACAATATAAACTTAAAGCGTTTGCAGATGACCTAGTTTTAACATTACAGGAGCCGGAATCTAGTACGAAAAGAGTATTACAACTGATTCAAAACTTTGGTCGAGTGGCGGGATTTAAATTAAATAAACAAAAAACCAAGGTATTGGGGAAAAATTTGACAGATACTGAGTCGGAACGGTTTCAGAGGGAGACAGAGTTAACGGTGGTCAAGAAAGTGAAATACCTAGGGGTAAACATAACAGCAAAAAATCTGAGTTTATTTAAAGATAACTATGAAAAATGCTGGTTAGAAATTAAGAAAGACTTGGATAGTTGGTCAAGATTAAAACTTTCTTTGTTAGGCCGAATAGCTGCCATCAAGATGAATGTATTGCCAAAAATGTTATTTTTGTTTCAGACACTACAGATTGTAGACAAGACAGAGTGTTTCCGGAAGTGGCAGAAAGATATTTCCAAATTTGTCTGGCAGGGCAAAAAGCCCAGAATTAAGTTTAAGATATTAACGGATGCGAAAGAAAGAGGGGGCTTTGCCCTGCCAGACCTAAAGCTGTATTACGAAGCGGCAGCTTTCTGCTGGCTAAAAGATTGGCTACTTCTTGAAGATACGGATGTATTAGATTTAGAAGGTTTTAATAATGCATTTGGATGGCATGCATATTTATGGTATGACAAGGTTAAGACAAATAAGGCCTTTAAGAACCATATTGTCAGGAAAGCAGTATTTAATGTCTGGATAAGATACAAAGACTTATTGGAGAATAAAACTCCGAGGTGGCTGTCACCCCTAGAGGCTAAGGCCCGAAAAAGAGCCAATATGGAGGCCAATTGGCCAAAATATTGGGAGATATTAGAAAGAGATGGTAACAATTGGAAATTGCAGAGTTTAGAGAAAATGAAAGATAAAGTGCGAGACTGGTTACACTACGCTCAGATTAAAGAAGTATTTAAAAATGACAAAAAGTTAGGATTCCAGGTGGAGAAGTCAAAGTTGGAAACTGAACTGTTAGAACCTAAGACTAAAGTACTTTCAAAGATGTATAATTTGTTGCTGAAATGGAACACACAAGACGAAATGGTCAAATCGGTAATGATAAAGTGGGCACAGGATATTGGGCATAATATTATGTTTGAAGACTGGGAAAGGTTATGGACCTCTGGGCTGAACTTCACTGCATGTAATGCTTTGAAGGAAAATGTAATGAAAATGATATATAGATGGTACATGACCCCAGTCAAATTGGCCAAAATATACCATTCGTCTGACAATAAATGTTGGAAATGTAAGGAAAATGAAGGAACCTTTTTTCACCTCTGGTGGACTTGCCCGAGAGTGAAGGCCTTTTGGGAGATGATATATAATGAGTTAAAAAAGGTGTTTAGGTACACCTTTACTAAGAAACCGGAGGCCTTCCTCTTGGGCATTGTCGGCCAGAGTGTGTTAAAGAAGGACAGAACATTTTTCATGTATGCAACAACGGCAGCAAGGATATTGATTGCTAAGAACTGGAAAACTCAAAATCTACCCACGCTGGAAGAATGGCAGATGCAGCTGATGGACTATATGCAATTAGCTGAGATGACCGGCAGAATTCGAGACTTGGGAGAAGAGAGGATGGAAGAAGACTGGAAGAAATTTAAGACTTATCTGCAAAAGTATTGTAATTTGGCCGAATGTTGATTGGGATGCCAGAGTAGAAGTAATTGTCTACCACTAAATTAGACTTAAGTTTAAACTATACGCTAATGATCAAATCCAAGATTATGAACAAAATGATAATTTGTTTGGAAATAATTTTTTTAACGATGCAAGTGTGTGCGGGAGGCGTGGGGGAGTCCAAAGTAATGATGAAAAGATGTCAAATAATTAATGTTATTTGTTTAAATATGTTTATGTATTGAAAAACTTGAATAAATATATATTAAAAAAAAAAAAATAGATTTGGCTCACAGGTCATCTATTTTCAAAGCACATCATCATAGTGCTGAGTTAACTTTTTATTTTTTAAAAAAAGTCCTGAACCATGACTTAATGATATTTGACCAGGTTTCTTAATTTTATAGCTCTTACTTTGATGGAATTTACAATTATTGTCTCTCACCTGGCAGCCAATTACTATTCCATCAGTGATTTTTTTTATTTTAATTCTGCCTTTTCAATTCTGTTTCACAGCTAAGCACAAAGCACCATTTTTGAGCTTCAGGCTTTATAAGTGTGCAGTTGCTGAAATTATTGGCATTTTACTCCTTTGAACTGAAAATCTATTTAATAATTCTTTAGTTCACTATGTACACGGCAGAAATACAATAAATATATCATCTTAAGGAAGAACGAAAAGAGTGAATCTCTCTTGTTCTCTCTCTGTACTGTAAGTTTACCGTCTTCACCCTTTGAAGGCATTATACACGATGCTGAGATCATGGGTTTGTTGGTCTAGATTGAAGAGTTTTAAAACAATAACCTTCGGGCCTTTTAATTGCTTTTGAAAGTGTGTAGCTTGCAATAAAAATCATGTGGGCAAATTGCTACATTTATAGGTATTGTTTCTCCTAGTTACTTGAATACCAGATTCTACATTTTTCTGTCCTTTAGGACCATCTGTTGCATATCTGCTCCCCCATACTCAAGGAAAGTAGAAAAAAGCAATATTGATATATGCAAGATCCTGGAACGCAGGGACTGGATAAATTTATAATCTCAAACCCTCCATGGCAACAGGCTTCTACACACACACACACACACACACACACACAAATGTCCTGTATCTCCATAGCTCTCTAAACACCTCTAACACAAAATCTCACTTCTGTGCGTAACTTATGCCCACTTGGCTGCAGTGGCATAGCAAGGTCAGGTGGTTGTGTGGCAAGGCCCCAAACCAGCCCCTCATTAGAATAAAATTCACACTGACATAGAATTTTGGTTTAAGGTTATTGGGCAAAATTTTAGGCCACAACTTTATTGATTACAGAAATGTGAGTGGTATTGGCTTAGGCATTGGCAAAGGGCTATATTGGACTCCTGCCCCCTTTTGCAGGAAGTCAGTAAGGGTACACCACCCGAAGAGGAAGCCACATCGAGGGAACCTGCCTGTAGTTCTCCTCGGTGTTCTCCAGAGGATCTGCAGAAGCTTGCTCTTTTCAGGAATTTTTCAGGCACATTAAAGGTCAGTAGTACCATCCTAAATACAGTGGTACCTCGCAAGACGAAATTAATCCGTTCCGCGAGTCTCTTCGTCTTGCGGTTTTTTCGTCTTGCGAAGCACGGCTATTAGCAGCTTAGTGGCTATTAACGGCTTAGCGGCTTAGCGGCTATTAATGGCTTAGCGGCTTAGCGGCTTTAAGAAAAAGGAAACAAACTCGCAAGAACTCGCAAGACGTTTCGTCTTGCGAAGCAAGCCCATAGGGAAATTCGTCTTGCGGAACGACTCAAAAAACGGAAAACTCTTTCGTCTAGCGAGTTTTTCGTCTTGCGAGGCATTCGTCTTGCGGGGCACCACTGTATGTCTGTTCAGAAGTCATATTGAACTGAATTGCACATGTAAATGGAGTTAGGATTGTGGTCTTTCACATAGCATGTCCTTGAATTTTGGTACCCTTTTTCTGAATTAAAAGGTCACTATCACTGACTAAGAGTAAACTTAGTTGAAGTAAGAGCACAGATAGGCACCTTGTGTCCAAATTAATATTTTCTTCTACAGAACACTAGTAGTTCTCACACACAGCACATGGTTTGGGAATTATGATACAAACCTTTTATTCACCAAATTAGGTGCATAATGTGTAGATGATATTATTCTACTCAAATCGTTTGTACGTGCACACTCAAATACTGGTATTTATATGCTATTACCAGAAGTTTCTAGCCCAAGATGGGAAAAGCTGCAATGCTTGAAAGTTAAAGATAATGTAGATGTAAACAAGCATGTCAAAGGCTTGCAACAGAAAAAACAAACAGCATACATATAGAAATACTAAAGAAGAGTGCATTGGGGTGGTTCTGTTGTATTTGTCAGAAAGAAGAACGTCTAATAAACTAGAAAACCTAAGAAGAACAATCTCTTACGCAGATTCGATATGGATTGACTACCAAGCAGCCAATGTAATTATATTGCTAGTCCATATTTCCCCTCCCTATTATAAGATTCAGAGCAGTAGACATTAGTGATCCCCAAAGCTATCAATTTTGTCCAGTTTGTCCCACTTCTGCATCCGTTTTCCACTTCTAATAAAGTTGGTTCATATGCACTTTCGCATGCCCAATTCCATATGCATTCTCACAAGCAACTCCCCCAAAATATAATGCATTTTACTAGATAGGAATGCATTGCAAAATTCAGAGAGGGACGTCTCTTGAAAGACAGCTGTATTTGGTTTGAATATTGGTCTGGGAAATGAAAACTAGGTAGATTCACATTAAAATGCAAACCAAATAAAATTCTGTCCTATACCTAGCATAGTTATAGTTCACAGATCTAGGCATGAACCAGGCCCAATCCTGCTCTGGTACAGTAAGATTTCCTGCATCTGATGCCCATTAGCTCCTGACAAAAACTCTGATGGTGATAGGTGATAGATGATAGATGATAGATAGATAGATAGATAGATAGATAGATAGATAGATGATAGATAGATAGATAGATGATAGACGATAGATAGATAGATATAGATAAATAGATATAGACAGATAGACAGACAGACAGACACATAGACAGATTAGATATTCAATCTTTGTTGTATTAAAAACAAACCATGCACACAGTATTACAAATATATTAAGGTTGAAGTTATTTATTATAAGAGTAGACATTGCATCCATATATCTTGTGTGCTGAAGTACCTTTTATTTGTACGTTAAAAAGATCTGCAGAACTTTCTGTAATGTCGTTTCAATGGGCAGATTTATGAAAATTTTCAGCTCTCTTGATCTGTGGTTCTGATCAGAGAAAGAAATCAGCCCAACAGCCATACGACAAAAGTGTTGTCATTATGGGCAACTTCAATTACAGTCATATTCACTGGGGAAGTCATATACATTCAGGTTATGACAAAGACACATTTTCTAGAGATGATAAATGACAGTGCCTTTGAAGAGTGGGTTGTGGAGCCAACGAGAGGGAGGCAAGCCTTGACTTAATTCTGAGTGGTTTCCAGGATCTCACACATTATGCAGCTGCTCCTGAATCGCTCAGCTACAGCTAATAGAGTGCCAAAACAGTGCTATCAAATTCATCTTTAAGTAACTGGAAAGCTGCCCAGAAAAATCCAGCATGGTCAACACTTAATTTCAGAAGAGAATTTAATTAAAAGCTAGTTGAAAGGGACAGTCAAGAGGGTCAAATCTCTTCTGAATACTTTGAGGTTACTTAAAACCACAATAGAGCTCACTTAGAACACATTGCATAGATTAGGAAAGTTAGGGACAAGTTCAGAAGGATGCCAGCATGGTTAATGAGCAGAGTCAAGGGAACTGGAAAAGAGATGGCTTCTTTTTAAAAAGTGAAAGTCTTAGAGATAACCTGATCTAACCTGATCTTAGATCCAATGAAATGGATTGTTCAGTAGATGCAGGAAGAAAAGGGAAGTGTACAACTACACAACATATGGTTACTTTGGGGTTTCAACGCTCCAAGATATGGTGATAGCTTAGCCACTTCCTTAGATAGCTTCAACCAAATCAGTTGAGGTAGACTTATCAACAGGTATTAACAATTACGGCTAAATCATTCTCAGAGGCAGTATAGCTTTGAATACCTGCGACTGATGCCTACTAACAAGGAGGACCATTTCCTTCTCTTTTTTTTGCCTTTTTTTTGTTTTGTTTCCAGAGCTAATAGTTTTGCCCCTGCAGAAAGGAGAATTTTAGATTAGATGTATGGTCCAATCTAGCAAGGCTTTTCTTATGCTCAGTAAGGAAAAAATGGCTACAGTATTTAACAGCTCCATCTTCTGTGCATCAGAAGTAAGCCTCACCTGAGTTCAGTTAAGCTTACTGCCAAGCCCAGGTAAGCGTGCAAAGGGTTGAAGTCTAAGCCTTGTTTTCTAAGATCTCTTAATTATCAAAATACATTGTGTCCTCCAAGTCCCATCCTATCCCAAGGGCTGGAGGCGGGAAAGAAAACTACTAATTAAATTAAAACTGTCGCATTTCCGGGGAAAATGCCACTAACTGAAATACACAGTTTCAAAGGCCAAGAAATAGCACTGGCCTCTTTAAATCGTATTGAGGAGGCTTAATAACTCTGTATCCCTCTGAGTTGTTTGATGAATGAGTGTAGACTGAACTTCCATTTCTTAACCCACTCAAATAATCAAATCGCTTGTTCAACAAAGGGAAAATAAAATATTCAATGCAATGGGTTGTAGCCAATGAAGCATTCCTATTCATGGCTGGACTTCTGTTGCACAAGCAGAATTCCTGCTCCCAATCTTCTCCCTGCATAATTCCAAGCACACCTCAAATATTTGCTGGAGGGCTGTGGAAATCCCAGAACCCTCTGGGAGAGGGAGCTGGAGTTCCATTCTGCAAATCGATGTCCTTTGCTGGATACAACCCAGTGTTCCATATTGTACATATTATGTTATTGCACACACACTTCCTTTAAAATCAAAGAGTTAGTGTGACTTTAAAAAAAATATGCTGTACAGTTCTAGCTTTTCAAAAATATAATGGGAGTACTTCATCTCGTTTCTTTAAAAAAAGAGCCTCTCTTTTAGATGGGGCTCTTGCTCCCAGCATGCATATCTGCTTTTAGACAAAAGGTACCTCTGTTGTCTTTAGTGAGAAGCTTTAAGGGCATTAGTCCACACTGCAGGAAGTCCCTGGTAGCAGCAGTATTTCAATTATTTCTAAGGCCTATGTAATCAAGATGAATGCATGATATCCTTTGATGTCGTCATATTCTTCAGATTTTCTGTTCATCTTTATCATGCCATTGCTCATTGGAAATGAAACAGAAGATTTTATGATCAAAGATTCATTTTAACAAATAAGATGGAGTCTTTTTCTTCTCCATCCTATGCCTTTCATGTGCAATGAAATAAGAAGATTTTTAAAAATCTTATATTTGTGTCCAAAAGCCAAGCATTTCCTATTGATCAGAGGCAGGCAGACCTGCTATATCCACAGAATATCAGCCACAGTCAACTAGAAAAGAACCTTATTTTCCCTATTATTGAAACAAACAGAAAAGCAAGGCACTTGCCATTCTTATTCAAAGACAATGAAAACTGGACAGATTAATTAGCTTGACTTTATCACTCTGCAGCTCAAGCAAACACATCTTAAAGTCTAGACTTGATGCAAGCCAGCAACAACGTGGCTGATCACACTTATCCCCGTAAACTATATAGAAAGGATGTTGAAATCCCAACAGATTTGCCATTTTTCTGAACCTTTGCCAGATACTTGATAAATTACAACTCAAATTATGAATTTACATAGTTTCAGAGGGGGTGGGAGCTTATGTGTCTGCTTTGGTTGATTTCAGGGACGTGCACAAACTGTAAAATTTGGTGAAGATCCCAGTACAATACTTTAGAAAAATGACTGCCCCAAGTGCTTCAGAGGCTTCTTGATCTGGCTTGGTCTCCAAATCCACTTCAGAAGAACCAAGGTTTCATTTCTTCACTACCATTCACTCTAGGTACACGGGTGGAACTGTGGTCTAAACCACTGAGCCTAAGGCTTGCCGATCAGAAGGTTGAGTCCCCGTGACTGGATGAGCTCCCATTTCTCAGTTCCAGCTCCTGCCAACCTAGCTGTTCAAAAGCACGTCAAAGTGCAAGTTGATAAACAGGTACCGCTCCGGCGGGAAGGTAAACAGCGTTTCCGTGAGCTGCTCTGGTTCGTCAGAAGTGGCTTAATCATGCTGGCCACATGACCTAGAAAAACTGTCTGCGGACAAATGTCAGCTCCCTTGGCCAGTAAAGTGAGGTGAGCTTTACTGGCACCAGAATCGTCTGCGACTGGACCTAACGGTCATGGGTCCTTTACCTTTTTTACCATTCACTATTGGGATTTTTTTTAAAAAAGCTGTAACTTTTGTTTGGTTCTGAGAGAAGTGGATGGAATGTCTTCTTTGGTGATTACTCGTAGCTGAGTAAGATTGTCTTCCATAAACACGGTTTTAACAATGAGTCTGTAAGTGACTGTGGAGGCCAATTCTGGATCCACACATCCTTCCACAGTGGGGACATTGGTTTCTGGGTGGAATTGGACCACAGTGTGGATTTGCCAAGCGTGCCTTCCTCTTAGCACGTTTCCCCCTTGCGTTTATGACCGCTAGGTGGTGACCCCACTGGGAGTGGTAATCCAGTCAGGGAAAAAGGCAGACTATGTTTAGGGCACCTTTTCTAGCCCCTCCCCCTTTTCGGGGTGAGCAGAGTGGATCCTAAAAAGGGCTGCTTAGTCATGGATACAGTTGCCGAGCTGCTCAACTGCCTTGTTCCTTGAGTCAGAATGAATGACTCTGTATTAACTGCCCATGTACCGGTTCATGACTAGGGGCTTCCAGATTTCACGATCCTGCCCCCGTTACCATTTGCCGATCGCCATGGGACTTTTGGGGTTTGGGCTGGGTTTTTGGAAGATGCCTGTGCATGAATTTGTTTTATGTGTGTAGATCAGTGCACGCTGACCAACGCACAATCTTCGCAGTAGGACTCTGTTCTGATGGCATGAAGTAGTCATGACAAACCGGTAGATAGGATGGAATGTGCAGCCACAGTAGCCCCTTTAGAGTGGAAAAAGCCTGCCAAATTACTGACAAATAGATCAAGGAGGTTTTGCGCTGGACATACTAAGTTTGTCTGTCTGTCTGTCTGTCTGTGGAACCATTTAATTTCGGGGGGGGGGATTATTCCTGATTTTGTTGAATTATACAAGCATATTTTCTCTCTCTGAACAGATTAAGCCTGCCAAACCTCAGGAGGATACCTGAAGAATTTTTTTTCTTTCCTGGAAGGTCAACTTTTACAATTTGTGGGTGTTATGTGGGCAATTGAAAACTGCATACTTATGAGGAACTTTTTAATAGAATACTGGGGGGCCTTTTTGAAGTATTTAAATAAGTATTATGTATGACTGAAACAATGGGCAGAGTTTGAGATTGGAGCAGCAGAAAACAATTGATAAAATAATTGTACTAGAGGGTTTTTTTGTAATTAATACGAGTCTGATATATAACGTAGTAGAAAATGGTTTGATTATAAACACTGTGGCTGGGAGGATGGGAAGTCAATATTTGAAATTATTTTAGTAATTATTTGATGTGAAATCAGTTTGTGAAACTTTGGAAAAATCTAAAAAAAATAAGCTGCAAAAAAAGAAAAGAAAACCGCAGACTTGAGAAAGCTGCCCCTAGGTCAAAAAACTGAGTACTGCAAACTCAGCAGCAAGCAAAGTGTCCTGATTTGAAGAGCTGGCTGACTGCAAACCTGTTTCTCCAAAACTCATACTTCACCCACCCTCAGATCCTCCACTTTAACTTGCCTCAGCTTCTTCTGCATATTTTAGGGTGTGTAGGGGGAAAGCGAGAGGGGGATTTCTCTTTCTGCTCTGCAAACCTCTCAGGTGACTTCTTTGCCTGAGCAAGATGGACTGCTGCTGTCTGGACAGGAACAAATGAGGCTGATGGCGGTGTAATGTCATGGGCTGGAAAAGGCTAGGTAAAGGAGGAATGCCCTCAAAGTCTTTCTAACATTTGCTATTCCATTAAATAGAATTTGTGGAAGAGCAAGAAGCAACAAAGAGAAAGTCTATGGTACCATCCCTATGGTACCTCCCCACCACTGAGCATAGAAAATACTGCTAATATAATTTCCTCCAACCAAAAACAAGACTTGTAAGTTGCAAAGGAGCTCTGTGACCACTGCATCATGGTGTCTTCCTTAAAATTCAAAACATAATAATAAGAATTTATTTATTCCCCACCCATTTATTCCCATAAAAACAGGTAGTAATAATAAATAAACCGTCATTCAAATTTCTGGGTCACCTTTAAAGGCAGCCCCATTTACGCTTGTTCTTCCCACAAATATACTCATTCTAATAATGTAAATCAACTTATTTCTTTAGTGATCTCATTGAATCACAACATTTTAAACTTTTAATACACAATAAGCTAAAATTCCAGGGGAACGGGGATTTTCAAGGTTTAGAAACTAACAGCAACAAGGGAAGCAAATCATCATCTACTATATAAAGGTAAATATCTACTGCTAATGCAGAGATGCAGTTTATAGCAAAGAAACTATCAGCTGGAATTCTCAAGTTAACACATAATCAGCCAGCAATGACTTTTATAATTGCCACATATAAAAAGTCACACCGTGTTATTACCCAAAGTGCTGGAATCGGTCCTCAGCTAGCTAATAGGCAAAGCTCAACTTCAGTCTCAACAGGATTGTATTAGTTGCATTCCAACATATCTTCTTCTGATTAAGTTAACTGGTAAGCAATTACAGGAGCAGGCTCAATTCACAGTAACTCCTATTTAAATCTACGGGCACAAATTAAACTAGCTACAATAGGCACCAGGAGCATTAGCAGGTTTAGCCAATATACTAATGGTGTGCTTTACTTTCTCCCAGAAAATGCCTTTTATTCACATCTATACCACTGAATGTAAGCACATTACCACCCTGAGGAAAAGCCTGTCTTTATCCTGTGACACTGGGATCTTTTGCCTCCACTGACATTTGTGGAAAGCAGAGTGCTTGCGGGTATACACATATACCGGGTTCCCTCGGCACTGGACCTCAGTGTCCAGGTAGAACGATGGGAGTGGAGACGCTCCTTCAGATATACTGGACCTGCTCTAGCAGGGTATTCACTGTATTTTCTCACCCAGACGAGTCCCCAAATTCACTTTGAATTTCAGTTTAGGCAGAATGTCAGTGGCAACTCTCACATTAAGCTCTAACATTCTTCACCCCCATCAAGCCAGATAGCTTTTGCATCAGGAGCTTATGCCTACACCAGCAGCTTCTTGGTGGGTAAAATTATGTATAGTTGCAAAACTGTTCAAGTGGAACATGGGCTTCTGCTCAGAATACAAAAACGTTAAATAAAACAAAATGAATTATAAAGCATAATGTTTCTCCAGGGTAAGAATAATTTAATAGAATTCTGACTATGCACAAGCGGATGGGCTGAAATGAAACTCTTTAAGAGGCAGTAGATGCAAAAGGAATCACACATTCCATTTTGGCTGGTTTTAATTTTGCATCATTTTCAAAGATATATTTACAGAACACAGTATTGTTTTATTCGGAGGGGTGAATGTTTGCCATTCACACACACACACACACACACACACACAAACCTGCCTAAAAGTGGGATGAATTCTGAGAGGCAGGACATTATTTATTAGCCCAATAACTTGACTGTTCAAACAACTGTAACAGAATAAATAAGGCACACTTTGAAGTACTGCACATACCCAAGCATCATTAATTATTTCACTGGTTTTCCTTTGCTAAGTGTTTAAGGAAAAAGTCTGTGGCCAAAAAAAGTTGGGAAATTGGATTATCCTATCTGTTTCTGGAACACTCAACATTGCATTAAAATAAATGCAATTTAATCATGCTTTTATACTACTCTCTCATTTATAGCTAGAGACTCGGGGCACTTTTAATAGCCATCATGTCACAAAATTTGATAAAATACATGCACAAACATTTCCTCTAGGACACTGGATTCAGTTCCCTGCCAAAGCTCCTTCTAGGCCAATGTGTCAGGTGGTTATCATGGTTCCATGCAGAAAATGAGGGCCAGTAAAACTGTTTGTGGACTAGTAACTTGACAGGACTGATTTGCCAAACGGCTCTGCTTTCATCTGAGCCTTGCTGACACCCCTCTCTGTCAGAAGTCCTGGAAGAAAGGCAGGAGGAGGCATTGCACCCACCCAAATGCTCCTTGCAATATGCAAGACCATCCTCCACTATATGTCAAAATGGCAGGCATTTTACAAGTTAAGTCACTGCACCAACCTTCCCCAAACCCTCCAGATGCTGCAGGAATACAGCTTCCATCAAGCTGACCATTGGCCATACTGGCTGACAACAGGACTTTGTTTTCAGCTGGAACTCACCTCTCAGGTGGACACCATTGCCATTCTAAGAGAACAAGGGAGGTATTCTGGCACCCAATTGTCTGTTTCCCTCATCCAATTTGAAACCATACTGGCCCCTGCTTTGCCTTTGCAAATGGGCTAGCGGTTTCATTGCTGCACTTCTGTGGGGGAGTTGCATTTATATAGGTTGAAGGATTGACAAAAATGGTTAATCTTAACACAAGAGCTCCCTAAAAATTGTATTTTCTGAAAACCTTTCCCTCCAATTCCAGAGTGTGGGTGCTGATCGCAACATACTTCTCCCATGTTCAGAGATTCATCTTCCCAACACAAGGTTATTTTCCATATCCCTGGGATCATCAAAATATGCCCCTAGACATTTAAAATAGGTTCCAAAACATGCAGTCTAACCCAAGGCATGTTTACCAAGAAGAAAACCTCACTAGGTTCAATGGGAATTACTCCCGAGTGTGCATAAAATTACAGCCTAGGCCCTGGCTCAAATATAGCCCTGAACACAGAGCCTAGGGATGTCATGGGCCTATAGTTCTGCAGAAGTGGACAACTATCCCAGATCATTCCTATCCCTGATTCTATCTTATTTATTTTTCACCTTGGAGGTATCATCAGTTGAGTACACAAGCTCTTGTACATCCTGGTGAAAGAGGGAGATGCATTCAAGCCCGGAGAATTATGTAGAAAGGCTGGAAGGAACAGTTTCAAGAGTTTCCTTTCATCCCTGCAGTGAGATGGGAGAAGCCCTTTCACAATGTGGTGATATTGTTCAAGTCGCTCTCCCAGAACACAAAATCCTGCCATCTGAGAAGCGTTTAAGAGCGTGGGGGAGAAATCATAATTTAACTGTGTTAAATTGTTTCAGTGAGACTTTCTTAAAAAGCAAAGGTAAAGGGACCCCTGACCATTAGGTCCAGTCGTGGCCGACTCTGGGGTTGTGGCGCTCATCTCGTTTTATTGGCCGAGGGAGCTGGCATACAGCTTCCGGGTCATGTGGCCAGCATGACTAAGTCGCTTCTGGCGAACCAGAGCAGTGCACAGAAACGCCGTTTACCTTCCTGCCAGAGTGGTGCCTATTTATATACTTGCACTTTGACGTGCTTTCGAACTGCTAGGTTGGCAGGAGCAGGGACCGAGCAATGGGAGCTCACCCCATCGCGGGGATGTGAACCGCCGACTTTCTGATCAGCAAGTCCTAGGTTCTGTGCTTTAACCCACAGCGCCATTCGCATCCCAAGACTTTCTTACTAATAGGCATTAGGGTTACAGTAGTGCTGATGTCCCTAAAATTCCCTGGAAAATCTCAAGTCTCAGAACTGTTAAGCTTACATCCAGGTTTATTCCCCTCAATTGTCGCTATAATTTTGCTTTGAACAAAATTTGCTGCCTGTTCTGCTAGCCACTAAAAACAGAATTGAATATTCTCTTTCTTCAAGCATATGTTGCTTTCTTTCTTCAAAGGGTATGCAACTGTAACAATTGACTTTGATCCCCACTCTATTTGTTTCGGAGTAGATGCAGGGAGGTATAAATGTACTGGACTAGCAACAAAAAGGAAATAATCATACAGGGACCTTGTACGACCTTCCCAGAGCCAGGTAAGCAAGGTAAAGGTAAAGGGGCCCCTGACCTGCCGCCACCAACCCGTTACTCTCAGGTAAAACACTGAGTCCAAACAGTTGTTAAATGTAAACCAAATAAACAAGTTTATTTTACGAACATTAACAAGCTTATGGTTTCTCAGATAATATCCCTGTCAGTTTCTTAACTTTAGTTTCTGTACTGGCCTATACCTTCCTAAATACCTTCTGACTGATTATCTCAACTGTTTGACTGACTCCTCCTAACAAATTCTCTCACACCAGACTAGCCCAACCCACAGACTTATCTTCTCTGTCTCTTCTAACTCCAGTCTGTCTTCTCAACCACCCTAACTCTAACTCTCCCCCCAGAAAAAACCTCTGTGCTTAAACCTTATACACAGTTCCCATTGGTTAGTCAATTTACAATTAGTTAACCCTTTCCTTATGAACCCAGTATGATGTCACACACCTAGGAGGGCAATCACGATGTTCTGTCGCACCAGAAGCGGTTTAGTCATGTTGGCCACATAACCCGGAAAGCTGTCTGTGGACAAACGCCAGCTCCCTTGGCCTGAAAGTGAGATGAGCGCTGCAACCAGACTTAACCATCCAGGGGTTCTTTACCTTTTTACTTTAGTAGCCACTGGTATCCATGAATTAGTATAAGCCTCTTTTAAAGCCATCTAAATTGGTGGCCATCTCTGCCTCTTGTGAGAGTGAAACTAACACTTGCAAGATGTTGAGTGAGAGGAGTATGAGTTCCTCCCACCCCATTATTTGGCCCCACTGAGATACTGTAGCTAAGTATGCAGTCAGCCGATAGCATTAGTCAAGTCATTTAATTGACCAGCATGACATTGCAATGCTACACTGAAATCTACAGGATTACGGAGGATTACACCCTCCTGAAACTCTTCTTACACATATATTTTTGCTGTCTTTGTGTGTATGGCAAATTCCACTCATTATATGCTGTGAAAGAAAATAGCCTCATGGTAATAACATAAAATGAAATAAAATAAAAGCATACATGCCTTATTCTGGATTTACTAGGCCCAAGGCACTTGGAGAGAACATCTGACAGTAGTTTTCTTTTCTAAGTTCAGTTACAATGTCAACTACAAAAATTCACAGAAGAAAGAAGAAGGGAGGGAAATCGAAAGGTTTGTTAGCCAGCAGAAAACTAAAAAGGAGCACAGAGAAAAAGTTTTTTGTAGTTCACATTAAATCAGGTTGGATTCTCTGGATATATCCTGAAGGGGTTGGCACTGATGCCACAAACCACTCATTCCTTCCATGATCCAGGAGATACTTCTTGAATTTAAGACGCGTTCGACAAAATAGATATGATGTCAAGAGATCTCACAGTCTTTTCAGCTGTAATGGCTCAACAGTCCGTCAATATTCTCTGAGGCTTCAGAATTCTGATCTTGTTTTCCTTTGCCTCCTTCATTCTCAGCTAGTTTTCTCCTCTGCGTATTGGTAAAGATGCAGAAGAAGAATTTAAGAAATGCCCAGTGGAACTTATGAGCAAAGGCCGCCATCTCAAAAATATTAACCCGAAGTGGTGAAAGGGATTTTGAATGGGGCAAAGTAAAGTCAAAGACAAAATATGATGCATCTTGGATGTATACAGATAAAATATATATTTTAAAAAACAACAGAAAAGTGTGGGTTTTTGATACCTCACTATAACAGTGTTTTATATTGTCTGGTTTTTACATCAGCTTGTTGCATGCTTTCACCACTCCCTCAAGAGAGATGTTACACATTACAACTAGTTTCCTCAGTCATCAGAATCCTGCACTCTTGAATTCTTCCCCATGAGAAAAAGGCTCTGTGCACACAGAAAGCTAGCTATACTGACACAGTCATTTTTCACACGCAGAATGTGGCTTAAAAAATAAATAATAAATAAAAACAGTGGGACGGTCTACGACATACAGATATGATATACTACATAAATAGTACGAGTGGTCTTGTAGACTCTGCCCCAAAAGAGATTTCCTGAAACAATATGCAATAAAGGTACATGTTTAAGTTCTGTGGCAGAAATTTAGCAAGCCCACCAACCTTCTAACTAAACCATTCAGAAAAACAACTTGGTTACATGGTCTCCACTTCCCCTAAGAAGTGAGAAATTCTCGGGGAAGTGCTACCATGCTGAATTTCCTTCAGATGGCAGTGCTTTGAAATATTTGCTTTACTTGTAAATGCACCCCCAGAGCTTACTGGCAGAAAGCAGACTCCTAAAAACATAAGCAGCAGGGGCAACGTGCGCAGCCACACCCCAAAGCAGTGCACCAGTTCCTTGCTAACCCCAGCTAAGGCCTCCAAGCTAAATTTCTCTTCTCTCAGTCAACTCCCCCGCAGCGCGCGCGCGCGCACACACACACACACACACACACATTTCAAACTGCAACAAAAAACCACCTGCCGAGTGCTTGTCACAGGGCCAATCACTTGTAATTATGAATGCTATAAGCAGGTGCAGTGTCTGTGCTTGCAGCAGTGGGGGAAATGTAGATCAGGACCACAGAATGCTGGAGGGGGGGAGTTCTTAACCCTGCCCCTCCTTGCTGTGGAGCTGTCCTCATGAGTCCCCCCACTCCTTCCTGTATCTTCTGTTTGTACCAAGAAGGATGTTTCCATTGACATGGCACCACCACAGAGAGGCAAATTCCCACTCCCAGCAGATTATGGCCCCTAGCACCTAGCCTGCACTTGCTACTTTCCTTTTAAAAAAGCTTTTATGGAACTAAATATGATGCATTTAATATCATGCGTAGTTTGGATTTCAGACCCCACAATGGAAGGTAAATTGTCCATTCACAGGACTCTCAAGTCATTAAGAACAGACCTTCTTTTGTCGGGTTCTTTGATGGTCATGGCCTGAGCTTTTCATTTACAGGGATCCAGGGCTGGATTTAGGCTTGATGAGGCCCTAAGCTATTGACGGTAATGGGGTCCATTATATGTCCAGCTGTCCTTTGTCAACAACAAATTGTCACTGTCTTTTTGTGTCAAATATATGCTATATGGTAATTTATGGACCTAATAGGTATCTAAACCATTTGCACATAACAAAATATGTATTTTATCAAAGTAATTGTTGAACTGAAATCATAGCTGTCAACTTTTCCCTTTTCTTGCGAGGAATCCTATTTGGAATAAGGGAATTTCCCTTAAAAAAGGGAAAATGTTGACAGCTATGACAGAAATACAATTAAGAAGAAGTATCCAGGTTCCCCCCCCCTTTAATTTTTTGGAGAGGCCCCAAGAGAGTGGGGCCCTAAGCTATAGCTTGTTTAGCTTACATGTATATCCATCACTGCAGGGATCAAATCAGCGCAACTAGCTACATGATAGAAGCCATTCTGCAGGGCCAGCACAATACATTTTGCTGCCTAAGCCAAAGGAGAAGATGGCATCCCAAGTCCATTTCTTGTGCAGATGCTGTACTGGCAGCTGTGTCTTCAGCATCATAAACTGGGACAGCATCTCTCCACTGCACCTGAGAAAAGTGGGCTAATTTAGGAGCTGAATGACAGGCCTTATGTTTCTGATCTGCAGAGAGACAATGGTCAGAGAGTTCAGGAGAAATGGCTGGAGGGGATATTCCACTGTTCATTCTGCATCAACCACCTGAGGCAATTACCTCACTCTGCCTAACAGCAGGGCTGGGCCTGCCACACTAAGCTTTTTGAAGAAAGTTCAAGGTAGAGGTAAAAAAAAGGTAAAGGTAAAGGAGCCCTGGATGGTTGCATCCAGTCAAAGGCGACTATGGGGTTGCGGTGCTCATCTCTCTTTCAGGCTGAAGGAACTGGTGTTTGTCCACAGACAGCTTTCCGGGTCATGTGGCCAGCAGGACTAAACCGCTTCTGGTCCAATGGAACACCATGACAGAAACCAGAGCACACGGAAATGCCGTTTACCTTCCCGCCGTAGCGGTACCTATTTATCTACTTGCACTGGTGTGCTTCCAAACTGCAAGGTTGGCAGGAGCTGGGACAGAGCAATGGGAGCTCACCCCGTTGCAGGCATTCAAACTGCCATGCTTCTGATCGGGAAGCCCAAGAAACTCAGTGGCCTAGACCACAGTGCCACCTGTGTCCCAGAAGGAAATAAGAAGTCTTACTTGCACCCAGCAGATATTGTGCACAAAGTTGAAACAATTGCCCTGGTTATCTTAGTTGTAATCTCCTATTAGCAAAAGTGTAGCATAATGGATTCTAATAAATTTGCACAAGTAAGAATGGACCTTGCAGAAATGGTTAATTTTAGATGACAGCTCCTGCTGAGGCACCAAAGGACATTCTAACAGGAAAGCTGCAGAGAATTACTGGTGATGATGCGCTCACTAAGGGGGGAAAAACATAAAATAGCTAGCTCAGCAGATAGACTGCAGCTAATATAACCATTACTTCCATATGTCAAGCTATGAAAATACCAATGGACAGAAACACCAGAGTGAAGGAAATGAGAACATGAATACTGTGGGTGGAAAAACTTCAAGAGTAGAGCATTCCACATCTAGCAAGGTTATCAAGTGCCTGAAGGGATGTGGGTGAGTTCACCAAAGATCCTTTTAAAGCAACCATTTCTCCTTGTTTTGAAGCTTGATGAATATAGATGTATTTGCTGCATTGGGAAATCACTTTGAGATGCTTCATAGGAACCAATTCATGAATGAAATACATGACAGAGGCACAGGCTGCAGTTGCCCTCCCATAAATTGTGTTCATTTCCTCAATGCAAATAATTTTCAGGAAGGCAATACCTTGTTCATTCTTTATTGCTTGTGCCTCTCCCATCCCACACTTGTTTCCGTTCTCTCCCTATTGTCATCAAACATCAGGCTGGAAGCTCCATGGAGAAGGCAGATGGCTTTGCTTTTCACTTCTGCTGTGAAACAGGTATGGCCATTTTATATTTTATTTTTTGTAAACCTGAAAAGCACACTATATATTAGTGGTCTGCCATCTGGAAGGGCATTTTGACATAAAATCTGACCCCAGTAATCAGTCTCAATGACAATTAAAAGGTTTCCTCATTTATGGAACATACACATTTGGCACTGGCATTGCATTTGTGTTATATATCCAAGGGCTCATCTACATTTGATCATTATATAGCTCTTTCTCCACATTTTTCACGTTTGAGTTAGATCAGAATGGTCCACACCCACATACATTCAGAGTTGGTCTTTCCCATTCATAGCAAAGTCATTTCCTTCTGTGCTTGTCTCTGCCTTCACGTTTGTAGACTATGCCAATCACATGCCAATAGGTCATGTGAGCAAACAGCTGCTTGTGCACCTTGCTTTTTTTAAAAAATCCACTCCAGAAGTGTGCAAAAGCACATAGCCAGGCAATTGTAAATCTGCTTGTGTGGTTTTCTGACTTTGTGCAAACCTAAGGAATCACAACAATATATTTATATAGGCTAAGTTACTGTCATGCCCTTATTAGCTTGTTGTAAGAGAAATGAAATTATCTTGCATACACTTTTCCGATTGCTGCCAAATATACCTGGTGTTGAATTTTGTAATGTGGTTTCCTTGCGCAGTTTTCTGCTTCATTGCAAAACTGAGGACCAAAAGATCTTCAGTGATCCACCAGTGCCTTCAAGAGATTAGGCATTATACTAATTCCCACTCTCATAAGGCCAGTGGCTGATCTAGTCTAGCATCCTATTCCCACAACGGCCACCCAGATGCCTACAGGAAGCTCAAAAGCAGAACCTGAGTGAAATACAAATTCTAAACACTTGTGATCCTCATCAATTGGTATCAACAGGCCTCTCCTCACTCCTATTTGGCCCTTGGTTGCTAGCCATGCAAAGATCACCATATTTAACAAGCCAGTAATGAAAAGATAACAAATCAGCCTGGCCGTACAGGTGAGAGCAACAGCAAGTACAATAGCTGTCTCGAAACATAACTGAATGGCAGTTCAGGAGCTGCAAAAACAGAAATGAGGGTCCCAAGGGATGGGAGAGGCAGAGAGGAAGCAGGTATTAAAGGGAAAGACAACATGACAAATGCAGCTGGGAAGGGAATTTGAGGCTTGCACTTGTCTCTCCATTCACCTTGTGTCCACATTTGCATCAGATTCTCTATCATTTGATGGCCATTTTGCTAGTAACTAATGGACCCTGGAGGCTGCCCCCTGTTGCATTTATTTATCTGTGTTCAAATAAGGGCCAGAGCATACATCACAAGCACCACAGGGATGGTGCTGGAAATAGCTTCGCTATGGCAAACTTATTCCTGCTTCCCTCGGAGGGTTTAGAAGCATTTGCCATGTGAGCTCCAGCCATCGTACTAAAAGGCTGTTCTGCCCATCTGGCAGCTGCCAGGCAGGTGGCACAAGGATGTTTCGATGCGCAATGCAATTGCTGAGCACCAAGCAACATGTGCTTCTCTGAATGCTGAAGGAGGATCCGTCATCACAGGATACTGTTTGCAACTCTGCTATTTACCCCAGCAAAGCACAGAGAAAGCCAGTCGATGGACTGTCAGCCTTAGATAAGGGAGATTCAAGTTGCCGTCCCGACTAAACCATAAAGCTCACTGGGCGAATGTCAAATATTCAGCTTAACCTGCCTCATAAGGTTGCTGAGAGGAGAAAGAGAGTTGGTCCCATGTGTGTTGCCCAGAGATCTTTGAATGAAGGCAAAGACACTCTTGCATACTTTGCACTGGTCGGTGATCTCCGGCGGGCTAGGGACAAAGGTGAGAGCTGTTTCCCAGTTTTGCTGGATCTCTCAGTGGCTTTTGACACCATCGACCATAACATCCATCTGGACCGTCTAGAGGGGCTAGGAGCACTGTTATACAGTGGTTCCGCTCCTTCCTCCTGGACCGTGTTCAGAAAGTGGGGGGGGGGGATGAGCGTTCAGATCCCTGGGCTCTCACTTGTGGGGTGCCTCAGGGTTCTGTCCTCTCCCCCATGCTTTTCAACATCTACATGCAGCCACTGGGAGAGATCATCAGGGGGTTTGGGCTGGGTGTTCATCAGTATGCGGATGATACCCAGCTCTACCTCTCTTTCAAATCAGAACCAGTGATGGCGGTGAAGGTCCTGTGTGAGTGTCTGGAGGTGGTTGGAGGATGGGTGGCAGCTAACAGATTGAGGTTGAATCCTGACAAGACAGAAGTACTGTTTTGGGGGGATAGGAGGCGGGCTGGTGTGGAGGATTCCCTGCTCCTGAATGGGGTAACTGCCTCTGAAGGATCAGGTGTGCAGTCTGGGAGTCATTTTGGACAGAAAGCTCATTACCTCTGCTTTACATTGTCTTTATTTACCACAATGGCCTTGCTGCAACCATTGGAAAGCAAAGTGGTTTTTGTTTACTGATGCAGCAGATATCAAAATGGACACACAACAACAACAACAACAACAACAACAACAACACTGCAGCATGTGAAATGCCAGGCTTGTGCAGCATGATCTTATTCACAGTTCCTCAGAAGTCCCAATTTGTTCAGTGGGATTTGCTCCTGAGACCGCATCCTCGAGACTGCAGCCTTAATGTGTATTTTACACGACAAGACACATGGTGCCTATGTTTCTCAGTCAATCAGTTTCAAGAGACCTTTGGAAGGGACAGGGCTAGAGGAAGCCAACCAACAACTCACGTCAACAATGTTTCTAAAAGGCTTTTTTTTGGGGGGGGGGAGAAACCTCCAAGGGAAAACATAGACAAAATAGAAACAGTGATTTATCAGGGACCAGAAAAATCCGGGATAGCCTGTCCCTTGTAAATATGGACAATTTACAATGCATGTAAAAGGATTAGGTTACCACTGACAAAGCAATGGTCAACACATCTCTTTCAGAGACTGGGAGACGGTCCAGAGTGGAAAAAGGGGGGGGGGGCTTCAGAGAAAGCCTACGCCACACGGCTGCAGCTGGCTCTGTTTAAGTGGCACAGGTGTGCACCTTTTTGATATGCAGCCATTGGAAGCCGCAACTGTTATAGTTTAGAACATTTGCTCCGAGCAACATGAAAAGGTGGCAGGCTTTGAGGCAAGACGCGTCTCTGAAAGCCCGCGTGTGTGAGCGTGTGTAAAGAGAGAAATAGCTTTTGCAGCATGGCAAAAAGCACCCCCGAGGAATGCAAAGCCTCTGCTCAAGACAGGCAGTGCAATTCCCATTATCTCGGAGAACACAAAACAAGATTTAAAAGCAAGCTCGCTCGAATGACACGTCACACCGAAAAACAAAATTACCACTGCTTAATACTGCATGGCAATGCAAATTGCTTTATAACATAGTCCCTGTCTCTCTTTTTTTATTTAGCATGCACATTAAGCATGCCACAGACTCTTGCCTCTGCAGCAGCAGCAGCTAAAACAGGTGCTTAGCGAAGGTGAAGGTTAAAAACATAAAGGACCCCTGGACGGTTAAGTCCAGTCAAAAGTGACTATGGGGTTGCACCATTCGTCTCGCTTTCAGGCCAAGGGAGCCAGTGTTTGTCCGCAGACAGCTTTCCGGGTCATGTGGCCAGCATGACTAAACTGCTTCTGGTGCAAGGGGACACCGTGATGGAAACCAGAGCTCACAGAAATGCTATTTACCTTCCCGTTGCATTGGTACTTATTTATCTACTTGCACTGGCATGCTTTCGTACTGCTAGATTGGCAGGAGCTGGGACGGAGCAACGGGAACTCACCCCATCACGGGGATTCGAACCGCTGACCTTCTGATCAGCAAGCCTAAGAGGCTCAGTGGTTTAGACTTGACAACTGAACTTGGGCATTAGAGAAAAGTGAAAATTTCTGCTCTGACTATAGACTTGCTCTTTGCGTTGGGTAGTTTTAAAGGGTCCCCGGGGTGTTCTGCCACCCCACTCTATGGATCAGGAGGTTGATTAAATTAATAAAATAGTTATGCACAGGATTCCTTACCCGCCCTTCACCATAAAGCCCCAGGATGGGTTGCAACAAAAGAAGGATGCATTTTGAAATCAAACTAAATCAATACTTAACACAACATCCAAAAATAATAATTTAAAAAGAGACTAAATATAGGTTCTATGCATGTATCTCAGCCGTTGTTTAGTCTTCCTGCTGTTTCAAGCACCAGGAGACAGGATGTGAGCATAGCTACTGTAAATGACATGTTCAAATCTTAAGAGCTGTTCAATCTATCTCTAACTCAGTGGTAAGTATAGCATGACATAGCAGTGTCCTTATAGGATGCCAGCCCTGCCTGCAAAAAGCTCTTGCCTTTTAGATAGGGTTGCCATATTTCGATGCTTTTGAGCTCTTTTTATGGAAATTCAGTGAAAACGACACTGCCGACATGGGTTGCCATATGTCCAGATTTCCCCTGACAGTTTTTGTCGATTTCTGCCCAGACACTGCTACTAACTACAGTATTCCAGATAGGTCTGGAAAATTCCAGACATATGGCAATCCTGTTTTGGAATGCTAGCAGGAAGTGGGGACCCCATAAAAAAGGAAAGCACCCAGACTCCACTTGAGGAATGAATAAGGAATGCTAATCTGTCACAAATAAACTTGAAAGCCTTGCTGTCACCCCATTCCCTTGCCATAGCGAGGCATGCCCATCAGTTACCCTGGCAGATGACTCCTGCCTCTGAGAAAAGTCCCAGAGCTATGCTCCTCTGCATTTCGCTTCCATTACCATCGATCAATTCTTTTTAAAATGGCCTTATGTTCTCTTAGCCCAGGTCTGTGGAACATTTGACTCGCCGCATGTTATTGGACTCTCGTCAGCCACAGACAACATGCCAATGACTGGGGGAGACAGGAGTTGGGGTCCAATACCATCTGCAGAGCCATGGGGGTTCTCTGGCCTTGTCTCACCCCTTGAACTGAAATGCTTTGAATCAGGGCGACAGTGAAGCCAGGGCACAGTCCAGACCCGTCGCTAGAAACTATGCCTCCATTCCAGGTTCAGACAGCATGCTGAATTCATGAAGCAGATCCGCCAAGCTGATTACGCATTCTCTCTCCAGAACCCCAACGTTTTTGAAATATCAGCCCCTCTTATCAACATCTGATGGAGTCCTTTGATGTTATTTTTGTTTAAATCATCAGTTTATCTGTTTCTTAATTTACCAATTAATGAAGCCTGAACACTGAGGAACAGTTTGCAGGCTTCCAAAATGATGCCTCGGGGACACACTTTTCATCTTGCTGGTGGTTTCTCTTCCTGTTATATCAGTATGCAGCAATTATCACAGTGGGATGTCCCTTGGCACTGCAGGGTTTTTTAAAAAAATAAAATAAAAAAATCATCCTCCCCTTCCTATAAGAACAAGACCATTACAACATACAAGGCAACTCCAGATTGCTGTATGACCATTAATGGAAATCATTGGCTATAAAAGATTCATTATATAAGCACTGGGTGGGTGGGGGGAGAATGCATGGTACAGGAACTGCATTAAGAATGAGCAGGAAGAATTCTCCCCCCCTTCCCCAATCTCACCCCGCAAAGCCCTCAGTCATGCACATCCACCTAATAACAGCTTCCTTATGGTTCTTTTTACCCACATTAAGTTCAATTTTAAGTAATTAGCTATAAGCTAGTCCTGGTTATTGAGCCCTTTCAAAACTAAAGCTTTTATGCTGAAAATGCACTTTATTAGAAGAGCATTTGCAGAATTACAAACAGGGAGACAGAGAGTCTATAAGCGTTTCATCTATGAATCAGTCTATTTCTCGGTCTGTCTCAGTTTTCATGGGTTCATTCATAAACCCATTCTGCCATCACCGTGCAGGAGGCCAGAAAGATTCCTATTCTGGGTATGCGTTTTACCCTTTTTTGCCCATGTACAAAACCCAAAAGATAACAGTGTTCTAATTCACGTAGGGCAGGGACACAGGTGGCACTGTGGGTTAAACCACAGAGCCTACGACTTGCCGTTCAGAAGGTCAGAGGTTCAAATCCCCACGACGGGGTGAGCTCCCATTGCTCAGTCCCTGCTCCTGCCAACCTAGCAGTTTGAAAGCACATCAAAGTGCAAGTAGATAAATAGGTACCGCTCCAGTGGGAAGGTAAACGGCGTTTACGTGCGCTGCTCTGGTTCGCCAGAAGCAGCTTAGTCATGCTGGCCACATGACCCGGAAGCTGTACGCCGGCTCCCTCGGCCAATAAAGTGAGATGAGCGCCGCAACCCCAGAGTCGGCCACGACTGTACTTAATGGTCAGGGGTCCCTTTACCTTTAATTCACGTACGAAGTGCCAAGCAGGTTGCTTCACTTAATAATGCTAACCAAACAAAATCAGTGAACATCTCTATTGTCACCATGCTGTGATATGTAAGATTAGTCCCTCAAAACACTGATGTTGCTTTATTCTGTATTTGCCTTAGTGATCTAGCTGGCAGAAGAGTAGGCGGGGGAGGTGCTTGGATGAATTTTATGGAGAACATCATTTTAACTATTAATATAGAAAACTCAACAGACCCCTTTTAATAACTGCATCACCCCACCCTGGTTTGCCTTCATTTCCTACCCAAGTACGGCCAAAAAGGCAGAATGTTGGGTAGGGATAAGGAAGAGACAACAAGGATATGCAAATAATCCATATTCTCAGTCTTCAGGTGGTAGAAGCACGATTAAAATACATTTGTCGCCCAAGTCATTAAAATTCTGAGCAGCACAGTCCTGCTCAACAAAGCCCAACTCTAAAATGGTGACCTTAAATGTGTCTTAATGAAAGATACGTGCAGCAAGAGGAACAGCCCAGATCTCCAAATCTACATGGCACATCATAGCTGAAGGTTTTTGACGCTATTAGCAATTTTGATGTAAAATGTATTAGCAGAAGAATTAATTCGGCAATTTATTTTGGGAACTGTCTCAAACAATTATGATAGTGTTGGGGTGGAGTAGATGATTAATTAAGCACAGATGGTTCTAAGGTTATACACATTGCATCGCATTGTTAAAGGGAAATTGAAATAGACAAAAGTAAAAATAGAATTCTTTGTCATTTTTTAAAAAAAAACTAGGCATAAATTAAATGATTCATCTGCAGATCATGTGCTCCTGTCATTAAGGGGCTGAGGGTGTTGTGTTATGATAATTTAGGGTATAATTAGATTAATACTGTATAGATTTGTGTGTGTGTGTGTGTGTGTGTTTAACTGCTGGTTGTTTATTTTTAATCCCATAAAATGTGTGTCTAGTTGCTGAATGAAGGTTAGAATTGTGCAATAGACATGAACAATTCTTTTTCAAAAAGGTAAAATGAAGTTAAAATAATCTGAAACCTTCCAGTGCTCTCAGGTTTAGTCTCATTATCTCACTTCACTGATGAAACCAAAGTATTCAAGGGCACTAAGTGCAGAACTATAGTTTTTCAAATCCATGCTTACATTATAATGAAAATGAAGGGGAAATTGCAGGGAAGAACTGCAGACCCAAGGCACAATGAATCTGTGGGTGGGGAGCAGGCGGAGAATAAAGACCAGGGAGTCAAGTTTTGGATTAAATTAGGCTGCAACTTCTTTGATGATAGACAATAGTTTTGACGTAGGCATCGGGCATGTTTCCACTGATCAACCAGCCCATCTGCTAGTTCATAAACTTTCAAATGACAGGTGGGGTTGGCCAAATATTAGGCAGGATGAAGTGCTTCTGGTGGACCTTATATGGTCACAGCTAGGGGGCGCTATGGCCTGTCAGCCCTCAACTGAGGGAGAAGGCAAGGCAAGGATTCAGTACTTCCCTTCTATCCACCAAGTCTCCCCTGCAAAGACCCCCTTGCACTACTGGAAAACACACACGCTAAAGCAACATGTAGTGCTAACCCAAGAAGGTTATTCCTTTCCTCCCTGCCAGCATGTTAGTGACTAGAAATCTATTCTGATCACCTTTTCCTGATGATATTATGCAACCTCATTAAGTAGGTTAGATCCATGATCACCTAATGAGCTTCAAGGTTGAATGTGAAGCATTCCTTCCAGTAACACCACACTTGCTATCAAACATATTTCAAGCCACTTCTACAAGAGCTTTATCCCCCTAGTTTTGTGGAACTGAAAGGTGACATTCTCTCTCTCTCTCTCTCTCTCTCTCTCTCTCTCTCTCTCTCTCACACACACACACACACACACACACACACACTCCTTCCTTGAAAATAGGCCAACAATACAATTTGCTTCCAACTATGCAAAGGATTGGATCAATAGTAATACCCAAATATCACAATATTAATAGCTTTTTTAAAATATTATTAGCTTTCCACACATGGAGAGGTAAAGAAGCAATCAAGCAACATCCGCAAGCTGCTTTACAGAATTTGTACGTTGGAATGAAGAAGCTGTCACATTGATCCCAGAGGACACAGAATGCAGAGATTCTTCAAAAGAAGAAAAAGCTTCATTTGAACCAAGTAGGGTTTCAAATGCTTTGTGTCTATGCACAATTCTTCCCCTACCCTTCGCACTTAGATCTTAGTGGTGTGCAAAAAATGACGCTCTAAAGCTAGTGTTTTCCTATCTATGCCTGGAATTTTTCAGAACAAAGAAGCAGGAAGCCATTAAGAGAGATACAGTGTACAACCCTAAGCTTACTTAGCTGCAATCCTAGCTGCAACTACCTAGCAGAAAACCCCACTGAACAAAATGGGCTTTACATGGGTGTAAACATGCATAGGAATGATAGGATTGTGCTGTCACAGTTGCAAATGAAATCAGTGAGACTTACTTCAAATTCAAGACAGCTTAGATTCACCTGACAATATTAACAAACGTTACCCGTAGACCTTGCTAATAGGGTTAGAGTTACAGATGATTCTTCCAGTTGCAATTCAGTATCTGTCATCTTGGGAAGCAACATGGAATATGGCTTAAAAATATGAAACTCCATTTTTTCTTTGTATCTCAAGAAAGCCCTCTGAAAGAACAGGACAGGTCCCTGACCCTGTTCCTTCTTTGTTTGCTATGGGGTGAGGGCTGTCTGCCACCACAATGCTCTGGGTACAAGTGTTGGGTGGCATACAATTGGAGGTTCAAAAGGAGTCACAATAGAAGGCCAAGAAAGAAGCTAAGAGTAGATTCATTCAGGTAAGTGTTTGCTTTGTTTCCAATTCATGTGCTTCTGTGATTTGTGTTTAGTTCCTGCACAATGCAGCAGAAGCAAAGCCATGACTGAAATGTTCCGTCTCCCTCTTAAACATGACCCAATGGCATTTAGCCATGAACTAAGGGAAAGAAAACCCACAGTTTACTATTCTGTTCCTACAACAGGAGTGCTTTTGTTCCTCCAAACAGGGGTGAATAAACTCGTGTCCGAGGCTATTCAGTATCCGTAAAGAAAACACACAAATTTACAAGGAAACAGGTTAAACACAAAGCTCTCTCTAATTCTCTCTCTGTGGTCCCATTCACATCATGCATTTAGAGCACATTTAAAGTACGTAACTTCCCTCAAACAAACCTGGGAACTGTACAGTAGTTTGTTAAGAGTGATGAGAATTGTAGCTCTGTGACCCGAAAACCACAGTTTTTGGGATTCTTTGAGGGAAGCCATGTGCTGGCATAAAACCTATAGAGGTCTGCATGCCTCCCATGTATGAGAGAGGAAAAGCTGTTTAAGGCAGGTAATTCAAAGAGAGAGAAAACGTCATTCTCACTTGCAGCCGCCAGCATCTGTTTTTCATCCCCACACATGAACAAAGGGAGGAAATTATATGGAACTCTTCAGAATGTGTAGTTTGCCCCTTTGTTGCACGCTATAACAAGAAAATGCCTCATCTGTACTTGTTGGAGATTATGAATCCACCTTCACATGGTTTCATGAACTCAAAAGTGAGGGACAAATCAACTCTACTGTTATGAAGATGGCGGGGGGGGGAGGTTTCTGTACTCAGGTGACAATCTTGTAAGTGTTACTTGATCACCACAGAAGATGGTAACTGAATGAAGAGCGAAGAGGAATTTGTGCAGTAAGAAGATTGCCCCCCTCTCATATTCATAGGCAAGCAAAACCACTGGAAAATTAATGTAGGCTTGACAAAGTACTGGGTATTTTTTCCTCTCCCTGCACATGTTAAAATTAAGTATTCCATTTTCTCCTTGCTGAATCCCTCTTGGTAATTCGACTGGATCATGATTTCCTCAAAACCAAGAACTACCCCATTAGCATTGTAGCTTATGGCTCTTTTGTTCTCAATCTGCATATCCATTATTGCAGTTCACAAATCCTCAAAATCATATTCGAAGTTCCTCTCCTTCCTTAAACATGAAGCATTTTATATTCCTCATCTGGGTCAAAGATTCCTTCTTTATCTTTCGTTATCAAATTCTGTTTAATAGACCAAGGACTTTGCTATGGGGTGCCTTTCCCTGTTCACACTTCAGCGCTCTGCACCCCGAGGGCAAACCAGAAAGCAATCCCACCCCAGCCATTTTAAATATTTACTTTTCGTTACTTGAAATCGAGGGGAGATTTATGAATGCCAAGTGGTTTTTCACAACTCTTACAGCTTGCCTGCACCATTTGTGCTGTATTAACCTTTATGTTTCATTAATGCATTTTCTGTGGGGGCTTGTTTTTTTCTTTTCTTCCAAAGGTTTAATTAAACTTAGGACAATTAGAGAATTATTATGTGCATTTTCTCTGCTTAAGACATTAGAAAATGTTCTTGCTATTAAGGTGCTAGAGTTTATCAAAGTGCAGCACTAAAGTCCCCAAAAGGTTCCTGCATGATGGGATAGGCTCTCCCTCTATCTAAATCAGCTTCTAACCACGCTTTAATCACTGCCATTCTTTCTCTGTACATTGACCTAAGCATAGTCCTTAGTATAATGGGAGATTCAAATTGCCGACCTTCTGATCGGCAAGCCCAAGAGGCTTAGTGGTTTAGACCACAGCTCCTGCCAACCTAGCAGTATGAAAGCACAGCAGTGCAAGTAGATAAATAGGTACCGCTGCGTTAGGAAGGTAAATGGTGTTTCCATATGCTCTGGTTTCCATCACGGTGTCCCGTTGCGCCAGAAGTGGTTTAGTCATGCTGGGCACATGACCTGGAAAGCTCTCTGTGGACAAACACCGGCTCCCTCGGCCAGTAAAGCGAGATGAGATCCGCAGCCCCATAGTCACCTTTAACTAGACTTAATCGTCTAAGGGTCCTTTACCGTTTACCTCTACCTTAGTATAACAAAGGAAGTGGGTTGTGCCAGAGGGGAAATGGGTGAGCAAGACAAAGGCCTAGTGGAGTGTGTGAGAGCTGGGATGGAAGCAGGCAGAAGCAGAGAGTGAGAGTCGTGCTTGACTCCAGCCAATAAATATGAGCATGCACAGAGTGGTAGTCTTTCTTGGGTTTCTTTCATTCTTTTTTTCTTTTCTTTTTGGTATTTAATGCCTAGTATTTTGGAATTCTAATCTCGTTTGAGTGTAGGAGATTAGAACTACTCATCTGCCTGAGCTATGGCAAACCTGGCTATTGCAATGAATTCTTGTCTGCAGCTAATGATCGCTGCCATGGGCAGTGCTTTGACTCGGTGCCATTTTCTCTGCCATATTTCTCCTCTGAATGGAGCTCACACATTGAAAGCTTGCACAAATCAGACAGAAGTGGGATGAAAGAATCATCTCCCAAACCAAGCCCCTTAACCCCAACCACCTTCACACAGAAACCAGGATAATGTGTGTACACATGCCACACAAATAAAAATATTGAGGATCCATTCCAGTTGTTTTTTTCTCATAAAGTTGGATTTATTTATTTTTTTGGCAGTAGAATAAAAATCAGTTTGGGGTTTTTTTAATACAATATTTCAGATTGTTAGCTGAATAACGACACCATGTGTCAGCTTGACACACAAAAACTGAAAAACAATACAGAAACTATACTACTATGGCATAGTGGTAAGTGCAGAAAGGTCTTGAGTGTCAGAACTGAGCACTTATCCTTTGAAACATTCATCTCCTCCCTCCTGTTGCATACAAACTTTGGCATGAAGAAACTAGCTTGTATCAAACCTCTGATCCCCCTGACATCTGAACCAGGGGACTCTAGCTTACTGTCAGTTAACAACCAAGGAAAATAAATTGTAGTGAGAGCCAGTGTGGTATAGTGGTTAAGAGCGATAGACTCGTAATCTGGGGAACCGGGTTCGTATCTCCGCTCCTCCACATGCAGCTGCTGGGTGACCTTGGGCTAGTCACACTTCTCTGAAGTCTCTCAGCCCCACTCACCTCACAGAGTGTTTGTTGTGGGGGAGGAAGGGAAAGGAGATTGTTAGCCACTTTGAGACTCCTTCGGGTAGTGATAAAGCGGGATATCAAATCCAAACTCTTCTCTTCTTGTCTAGTGAAACTCAGGCAATATCTGGGCATATTCCATAATCTAACAGTGCCTCTGGATGTTCTGGTCCAGCATAATCAACTGGCTTATACAATCCGAGAATCATGTAATTGTAGAGTTGGAAGGGATCTCTAGGGCATTCTGGTCCAACCACCTGGAATACAGGTATATCAACTAACGTATCCATGACTCATGGCATCCAACCTCTGCTTTAAAAACTCCAAGGAAGGAGAGTCTAAAATGTTCCAAGGGAAGAAGAAGAGTTTGGATTTGATATCCCGCCTTTCACTCCCCTTCAGGAGTCTCAAAGTGCCTAACATTCTCCTTTCCCTTCCTCCCCCACGACAAACACTCTGTGAGTGAGTGGGGCTGAGAGACTTCAAAGAAGTGTGACTAGCCCAAGGTCACCCAGCAGCTGCATGTGGAGGAAAGGAGACGCGAACCTGGTTCCCCAGATTGCGAGTCTATCGCTCCTAACCATTACACCACACATTACACCATTCTACTGTTAAACAGCTCTTACTATAAGATAGTTATTCCTGATGTTGGAATCTCCTTTATCACTGCCCTTCTTTGCACACCTTCCAGCTTGTCAATAACCTTCTTAAATTGTGAAGCCCAGAACTGGACACAGTTCTAGGACATTTCCTGGTATTGATGTCAAGCTGACCAGCTGGTAGGTACCTGGGTCTTCTCCCCCCACCACACACACACACTTTTGAAGATAGGGACAACATTTGCCCACCTCCAGTCTGCAGGGGCATCACCTGTTCTCCAAGATTTCTCAGAGATTATAGACAGGGCTCTGAGATTACATCCACATGCTCCTTTAGCACTCTTGGGTGCAGATTTGTTCATTTAAAGTAGCTAAGTGTTTCCTTACCACCTCTTTTCCTATCTTGGGTGGCAGCTCCTTCCTTACATTGTTTATTCTGTTATCACCAGGTTAAGTACTGCTTTACTTTTGGGTGAAGACAGAGGCCAAGCAGGTGTTGAGCAGTTTTCCCATCTCTCTGTCACCCAATAGCATTCCTCCGCCTTTTCCATGCAAAGGACCTACTACTTGCTTCTTCTTTCTCTTGCTTCAAACATAGCCAAAGAAACCTTTTCCATTATTTTTAACCTGTCTTGCAAGCTGCATTCTGAGCTTTGGCCCACCACCTGACCTTCTCCCTGCAACTGTTGTCTTCTTGTGTATACTCTTCCCTTCTGATTTTCCATTTCTTCCATTTCTTATATATATATCTTTCTTAAATCTCAGCTCATCTGTAAGCTCCTTATGCAGCCAGCAGCACCCTTTCTCTTAGGGGGTATTCGATGTGAGGGAATGATAGTCAGGGAAAGAGTTAAACACCCTATTGCTCTTTGGCTCCATATGCCTCCTAACTCCTAATAATAAAACCTACAATATCCACACACTGGGGCTGCTATCCTCTTTGTCCTTTATTCAGTGCAGGGGAGAAGTTATGGACTGGAATAAAATAAGCACAAGGAAGGCAGAGTCTAAGATAGGATCTAGTGCCACTAAGTCATTTAAGACTTTGATATCTTTGGTTGCAAAAAGAATGAGGCATTCTCTGTTCAGACCTGCCAAGAAGCTCTCACCAAAACCAGTCTAATTCTTTTATGGCAGCGAAACACATGTAGTCAGACTTCTAATAATATTAGCCCAACCGGCGCTATTTTAACAGGCTTCTGCCTTGCATGTTCTTGCCATAAAAGGACTTTAGTCTAAAGAGTCAGACAATAGAAACAAACCTGACCATTAATCAGCTCCGCAGGCAGGCATCTGGTGCAAATATAGATCCATTAAAGAGTCCCTGCCAATGTGAGCTGTGCAACAGATAAGAATCAGTGCAATGCTTCTCCCTTTTTTCTTCTTTCAGAGTCTGTGCATTGGCAGCGCTGCGATTGAAGCTTTTCTGAGCTTGTCTCTTCTCTCCCCCAAAATTTCATTCCTTGATGCCATCGGCCTGTACTATTACGCTATATGCCTCTTTAACGTTAGTAGGTTCTGTATCTCTAAGTATGGTGCCTACTTCCTCACAGACAGTATATGCAGAACTTGTGTCCTTCAGATAAGGATGGGCTACAACTCCCATCATCCCTGATCATTATGTATGCTAGCTGGGCCTGACGCGAGCTGAAGTCCATTAACATCTGGAGAGCACTGTATTGGCAGCCTTTTATACACAGCCTGTTGGCATAAGATACAAATGCAATACAAGTGCACAAAGAAAATTACCTGCCCCTAGAAGTATGTGACTTGCTTCCCCACCCCCACACATATGTATACAATCACACCCCTGGCAAATTATGCCTCATGCAGAAATTACTAGGGATGGATGAATCTGTCAATCTCAGCTTCTCATTTTTCCAATCTTAAATGCAGTTCCACACATTTCTGCGGCATCTTGTGATAAGCCTAGCTTCTGTTGTCTAAGCTCTTCTGTAACCTCTAATCTGAATCACTGTACAGTCAAACCTCAGTTGTCGAACATAATCCGTTCCGGAAGACTGTGTGACTTCCAAAACAACTGAGGCACAACTTCCGATTAGTTGCAAGAGCTTCTTGCACTCAAGCGGAAGCTGCGCCAGACATTTGATTTCCAAAAAACATTGGAAAACTGGAGCATCTACTTCTGGGTTTTTGCAATTCGGGAGCCGAGATGTTCAAAAACGGAGCCATTTGAGAGCCATCTGACTGTAACACATTATACATGGGGCAACAACTGAAACTGGTGCAGAATTCAGCAGCCAGATTGCTGACTGGGCCAAGATGGTCCAAGCATACAAAACCAATTTTGGCATGGCTGTGCTTGCTACTACTTAGTTTCCAGGCTCAATCCAAAGTGCTGCTTTTCACCTATGAAGCCCAAACCTGCATTGGACATCCAAGATCCTTCTCTGTTCCCCCACCTTCAAGAGAGGTTTGGAGCTGACAACACAAGAAAGGGTCTTTTCAGTGGTGGCTCCCTATTTTTGGAATGTTCTCCCCAGGGAGGTACACTTACCACCATCCTTTTAGGCACCAGGAAAAAAGATTTCTCCTTATCCAGGTCTTTGACTCTTAATTTGGAGGGTTTTAGATATTTCTGACCTCTTTCAATGGTTGTGATTGTTATACCTGACTTTTATATGAATGTATTTTTGGTTATTATACTAGTTTTATACTGGTTCTAATGTTTGTTCGATTTTTTAAGTCACTTTTGATTATGCCTTGTAATCAATCAATGCAATAATAATAATAATGGCATTATTATTATTATTATCTTTAAAAGGGCCTCATGAAAACCCAAAAGCTTTTAGTCTGAGTGTTTCCTAATATGCACATTTTTGAATGCAATTTAAACTAATATACACACTTGTGCAAACAATTTTTTATGTTATTTTCACAAATCCATGCACCTTTATCCACTTTTGCATTATTTTAATTTTTTTAAAAAAATAATTTTTATTAATTTACAACAAAAACAAAAACACACAATAATTTCACATCTAATTTTTCACAAAGTATTTCTTTTCTGGACTTCCTTCAGCTTTTCCGTAAATCATTCATAGTCATTATTTAAGTTACGCATTCCTTAGGTTTGTATTGTCATTATTTGAACCTTTCTTTTTCTCTTCCCTTTTAACAATACTTCTCACATTTCACAGTGCTTCTTTAAATCCCTCTAGCGTTATCTGTACCTCACTTATACTTTTCAGATATTCCACAAATTTTCCCCAGTCCTCGATGAACTTTTGGTCTCTTAGATATCTAATCTTCCCAGTCAATTTATCCAACTCAGCATAGTCTAACAGCTTCATTCTCCATTCTTCCATCGTTGGTATTTCCTGTTGTTTCCATTTCTGAGCCAGTAACACTCTTGCAGCTGTCACTGCGTATTGAAAAAAATTACTGTCCTTTCTCTTTATCTCATTTCCTAAAATTCCTAGCAGAAAGGCCTCTGGTTTCTTTATAAATGTATATTTTAATATCTTCTTCAATTCATTATATATCATTTCCCAGAAGCCTTTCACTTTCTTACATTCCCACCACATATGGTAAAAAGAGCCTTCTTTATCTTTACATTTCCAACACTTATTACATGTCTTATACATTTTTGCTAATTTTACCAGTGTTATCACTTTTGCATTATTTTAAAAAGCATTTATATACTGCCCCTGCGTAAAATATAACATGGCAATGTACAACAATGTCTACAATAAAATATAAAACGCCATAAAAATAGTAAAACATTCAAGTGACTGGTTAATAAGATAAAATAAAATAGTTACGTAGGCTCTCCAACATAAAAGATCTTCAAGAGATGCCTGGAAATCAAAAGTGAGGGTGCTTTCTGATCATTGCTGGACAAGTGTTCCACAACATGGGAGTAGCAGCACTAAATGCCTGACTCTTAGGGGAGCCCAGTCAGGCCTCAGTACCACTCAGAACAACTAGCAGTGCTCCTCTGGGTAATCTCAGTAATCAAGCTAAAGGCTCAGATGGTCCCTAAGGTACCTTGGACCCAAGTTTTTCAAGGCTTTGTATATTCATACAAGGACATGGAAAATGGAAACACATTATGTGTTGTGGGCTACCTGCCCCATCAACCATCTAGCCACTGCATTCTGCGCCAGCTAGAGCTTCCAGATCTGTAGCCATTGCTTGTGGGGGAGGCCTGTGTTGCAAAATTCAGAGAAGCACAAAAGTTCAGTCCAGATTTCTATGGGAGGCCTGCAACAAAAGATGGCGGGGAAAGTGCCCCCCTCCCATTTTCACTCTTCTGAAAGGGCGGTGAAACATGTTTCAAGGATGGGGTGCAAAATTCACTGTCGTCGTCGTCCCCAGCAATTCTCCACTGCCACTTCTTGTGATGGAGTCCACCCAGCAGGCAGGGCGATGGATTCTGAGCTGTTAACCCTGTAAGCTCTGATTCCCCATCACACTTCTACCCCAGGGTTTCCCTTGGAAGAGCATGGCACCATGGTGTGGCATTGTTCCAGAAGCATTGTGGGAAATTGTGGGCGGCAGTCAGCAAAAAAAGAGAGGAAGATCTGGGGGAGTGAGATTTATGCCCTTCTCAGTATGAAATTCATACTACCAAATATCCCAAATTTCCCCCTTTTGTGATCCCAAATGGAGTGGTATTTTATTTCTGCCCAAGTAGCTCTTTCAAGGCAAACTGCAGATCAGCAGTGCAAGGCCCTGGTGTGCAGGGACAAAGTGGAACTAAGAAACAAGGTAAATTTCAGATGGTTCTGGATATTATATGATATGGTATGAAATGGAGGAAACAATTGGGACAAGTTAAGCTTCCGGATACCAGAGTGTAGAGAAATAAGAATGTCAACTAGAAATCCATAAGGAAAGAGGAACTATTTGCTTCCAGTTTCTAAAAGGGCTGTTTTGATTAAGAGATTGGGAAAGGCAGCTGATTCACAGAAAATGCTGAATTGTTACACGTTAAGTGGCAGATCTATGGGAAAACACAGAAAGGGCAGAGTGGCAAGCAAATGAGCAAAAAACTATCTTATGCAAGTCCTTGCTACAGATTGAAGAGGTCATGCAACAATTGACTTGCATAGAGCGTCGCAAGTGCTTAGCATATATTATCTTCAGTCAGGCTTACATGAGCCGTATATGCAATGGTTATCTCCCTCCAAGTTTATCCACCCTGCTCCTCTTTACCTGCTACAAGGATGGAAGCAAAATGAGCGTGATCCTGCCACACCACACACTCTGTACTACTAGAAATCACCAGGGATAAGTGCAGGGGGAGGGAGAAAAATCAAGACGCAGGATTGGCATCTACAGCAACCAATGCACACCCTCCATATCCAGCCTAAATGCATTTTCCCACTAAAACGCTAGCATAGTTGGAAGGGGCCCTGCGGATCATCTAATCCAACCCCCTGAAATGAAAGAATATGCAGCTGTCCCATAGGGGGATCGAACCTGCAACCTTGGTGTTATCAGCACCATGCTAACCAACGGAGCTATCCAGGCTCTCATGTATTTTAGTTATTCATAGAAGTTAATAGTTCCTGTGCCCCATGATTGCTGATGCCCCAACAAAGTTAAGCTCTTTCTATGTCTATTTATTTCATTTCGACGCTAAGCATAACGCTGAAGAAATATTGTTTCACATGCACACCTTCCTTCAAACAGCTCAGACGACCCTATTCTATCCTTAAAATGGCCCAAGTTTGGCTTTAAAAAGTGGCACTAACCCTATTTTTAACAAATGCTTTGCTTTATTGTTAATTTTAATTTCCTTTGCATGCTTTCAATTGTTTCAGCTTTTTCCCATTAATAATTTTAACATTTCTGGAAAACTACTTGGAACTACTTACTGCAATCAAATAGTATATAAAATTTCGTAAATAGATAAAATAGTAACTATAATATGCTTAACTCTGCCAGGGCCAAGTTAATCTAATTCCCTTGGAAACAAATCCATTGTTTTCAGTAGGACGTGTTTTTGTGTTTTGGGGTACAGAATATTAGCATTGTATATCAAAGCAGAAAAGCTGTAAGGCATCATTAAATACCAGAAGAGAATATGAAAGCAAAATGATGAAATTGGTTTATCACAGTGAACTGCACCCATGATGAACGAGTTGATTTTCTGACTTAAAAATGTAGCAGCCTTTCATTTTCTATTGAGTAGCTGCATTTATCTCTGAAGCAAACACCACAAAATATTTTGCTGCATAGGTTTTATGAATATAACTATTTTGTAGTGCTATAAGAGGGGGGCAGCAAGAGAAAATACTTCGCTCATGTCCTTTGCTCATTAATTTAGACCAGGGGTAGTCAACTTTTTATACCTACCGCTCACTAATGCATCTTTCTTGATGGTAAAATTTCCTTACCGCCCACCAGTGCTCGATGGAAGGAGGATTCAGCTTGTGACGAAGAACCTCCTACCGCCCACCTAGAATCCTGAAATGCCCACTAGTGGGCGGTAGGGACCAGGTTGACAACCCCTGATTTAGACACTGAATTCCCAGATAGAACATTAAATAATACTTTGGTTTGTTTGTTTCAGTCAGATAACTCTCTCACACAAACACTATCTGATTAGCATTCAGTTCTTTTGAGAATATATAATTATGATTGCATCACACTTGTCAATTTCCCTACATCCATTCCCTGATGTCCCCATCACATGAACAAGCAACAAAAGATTGTATGTATTTATGACACTTGTTGTTGTTGTTGATGATGATTAGCTGCTGGTTCACATGTTTCTTCTTTCCATATATTACAGTAATCATTGATCAGCTGGTTCTTGGGCTCCTTTCAGAACAACCCTATATACATGTCTACTGTCAGGCTTCAGGGACTCGGCTTCCTCCACCCCACCCCCTTTGTAGTAGATAAACAGAACAAAGCGAAAGGAGTCTCTTACCAGTTAGAGATTTTAATGGTCACAGTGAGAGAACAAAGAATCCATTCCTAGGAATGAAGGTGCTCCCAATTAAGGTTCACACCCGCTCTTCCCTGCAGTCACCCACGTCATTTCTGTGTCTTGCAACCTGATCTCGCAACCACTGTGCTTTCTGTGCTGCCACCTTATCTGCTCTCCTTGGGCTAAGCGGATGTATGCTTTCCAGCAAAAGTAAGTCTGTTAATTCTCCCTCTCCCAGTTCTCCTTCTCCTAGCTGTTCACCACCCAGCTCTTCCCAACTTTTGTCTTCTGAACTATGTCCCTCTGCAAACCACTGTTCCAAATCTATACTGTCCCACTGCTCCTGGGAAGATTCAGGCTCCTGCTCAGGAGCACGGGGAGGGGGAGGCTCCCACCATTCCTCCTCAGTGCAGCCCTCCTCAGCACGATCCCTGACATCTACTCAGAAGGAAGTCAAATTAAGTCCTGTCAGGCTTACTCCCAGGAAAGTGTACATTGAATTGTAGCTTAGCCACCAGTACATACCACAGCAAAAAAATCAGTTATGTAGTGAAAACTTTGTTATTATAGCTGGTACAAAGCTGTTGTAACGATTACTGAGGTGGCACAGAATCACAGAATTGAAGAGTTGGAAGGGACCACAGCAATGCAGCCCCCTGCAATGCAAAATCTTTTGCCCAATGTGGGGCTCGAGCCACTTAGATTAAGAGTCTCATGCTCCACCAACTGAGCTATCCCAGCCTATGTATCTAAAATTCTTGGAAGAACGTTTGAAAATGAATTCTTAGCCATCCAGACACCCTCTAAGTCAGGCACAGAGAACCTCAGTTGCGGGGCCCATCCAGGCTTCTCTGCCTGCCCCTCGCAACTACCCCAAGGCCACACCCCTCACTGCCCCCAATTTACGCCACATGCATTTTCTGGTGGCTTGAATGTGCCCTTGAACTCTGATAAGGCTTGCCTGCATGACGGATGCAGAGTGCTCTCTCGCACACGCTCTCTCTCGTGTGTGTGTGTGTGTGTGTTGTTAGAAACCAGCCCCCTGTTCAAAGGCAAAATTTACATATGTTGTTTCATCCACTTTTGCCTCGAGCGTGTAACCCTTAGATAATTGCCCAGAAGGGATTGTAGCCCTCAGGCGGAAAGCAAGTTCCCCAGCCCTGCTGTAAACCATCCTGTTTTTAAAAATGTATCATTAGCGAAGCAGATGGAAGCCTCCATGTATTTTTATTTTTATTTTTATTTTTAACATTCAGGCAATGCAGGTTTGTTTGTTTGTTTGTTTAAAAAACACACCCTTGGGATCGGAATCTGTAGCTTGGGAGACTCTCTTCACCAAGCAAAAGCCTCTTGATTCATTTGGGAGCAATTGGACTCCAAGGCCTGCCCCGGGAGAGGAGCCATGAGAGTCCCAAGTCCTGCCTTTCAACGTTTTCTTCCCGGCAGAGAAGCAGGAGAGTGCAGCAGCGACAAGAGAAACATTCAGATCTTTTTGGATCCCCTCCTCTGCTCCTTTGTATCCATACGGTGCTCCCAAACCTGTGAGCCAGAACCTTACCACTGACCCTGCCTTTCCCCCCAAAACCCGCGAACCTCCACCCCACCAATGACCCTGCCTTTTCTATTGCTCAATTGAGGCAATCCCCTTCAAGCCTGGTAATTATTCCCTGTACTCAGCCATTGTCTGAAAAGGGAGGAAGGGGGACGAACTCTAAACAAGCTTAATTTATGCAGCAAGTACCGCTGAAGACTGGGTTCTGCACTTTCCATTCATTGAAAATAACAGAGGAGACGAGCCAAGTGGAAGCCAGCCAGATTCCTTTAAAGATCTGTCCCTTGGTGAAGCCAGGGGAGAGAGCTCTCTGAAAAGAGGTTCTGACTGGGCACACTGTCAAAGCTCCGCTGGCTCCACAAAGAAAGAGATAACGCTTCTCGGACAGATGCCGGCACCTTTCCCACTTACAAAGTTAATTTCAAGTACAGAAACATCGCGTTGGGGATTCTTCCGCCAACAGAAGCCGCTCTCTGCTTGGGATTATGCAAGCTGGTCACAAAGTAGAAAAGAATGGGGTACGCTCTTCCTGAGATTCTGTTGTACTGCCTTGGGGTTTTTGAATGAGTTGTTTTGGTTGAGTTATGGCTCACCAACTCACACACATGTCTTAGGTGTACCATAAGCTACATTCCTGGATAGATCAGTTGGTTAGAGCGGGTGCTGGAAACACCAAGGTCACAGGTTCAATCCCCACTTGGGGCAGCTGCATATTCCTGCATTGAAGGAGGTTGGACTAGATCAGGCTTCCTCAAACTCGGCCCTCCAGATGTTTTTGGCCTACAACTCCCATGATCCCTAGCTAGCAGGACCAGTGGTCAGGGATGATGGGAATTGTAGTCTCAAAACATCTGGAGGGCCAAGTTTGAGGAAGCCTGGACTAGATGATTCTCAGAGGCCCTTCCAACTCTAGAATTCTATGAATCCATGTCCTTTTTATGTGTCTAAAGGCTTGAGGTGTTGTGGTTCCTTCACAACCTCTAGCTCAGAGTTTCTCAAACTTGGGTCTCCCGCTGGTTTTGGACTAATAATAATAATTTATTATTTGTACCACACCCATCTAGCTGGGTTTCCCCAGCCACTCTGAGCAGCTCCCAACAGAATATTAATAATAACAAAAAAGTGCTAAAACATCAAACATGAAAAACTTCCCTAAACAGGGCTGCCTTCAGATGTCTTCTAAAAGTCAGATAGTTGTTCATTTCCTTGACGTCTGATGGGAGGGTGTTCCACAGGGCAGCTGCCACTACTGAGAAAGCACTCTGCCTGGTTCCATGTAGTTTCACTTCTCGCAGTGAGGGAACAGCCAGAAGGCCCTCGGACTACAGTTCCCATCATCCCTGACCACTGGTCCTGCTAGCTAGGGATTCTGGAAATTGTAGTCTGATAAAAACCTCGAGACCCAAATTTGAGAAAGCCTGTTCCAGCTTAACATGTCCTTTTTGGGAAGAAGATCCAATTGCTTCCATGTTTCCACAGAAACAGGGACGACCACCCTTTCTCGTTAAAAATGGCAAAGCTTTCTGATAAGCAAACTGTGTTGAGTCCAACGCTGGACATTTCACCACCTGAGGTGGGTGGCTCTGTTGCCACTGCTGTTGCTTCTCCTTCCCCCTGTTTTCCACTACTCTTCCTCTTCTCCCATCCTCCAAACTTACTTTTAAAGTGTATTCATGATGCTAACCCGGTGCCAGTTTTGCCAGCCACTCTGTGGGACAGGCCATAACTCAGTGGTAATGTGTCTGCCTGGAAATCAGAAGGCCCAGTTTCAAAACTCAGCATCTCCAAGTAGGGTTGGAAGACACACCTACCTGAAATCCTGGAGAGCAGCTGCCAGTCAGTGTTGGCAGTGCTAATCTAGATTTCCCCTTTCTCTCTCCCTCACTTTTTAATCAAAGTTAAAAATCAGCTGCAGTACAGAGAAATGGTTGGATTAAGACTGTGCTGAGGAAATGTATCCTTTTCTTGCATGTGACTTCTCCCCCAATCACAATTTGATGAATCAAGGAATGATAAGGAAGATGTTCAGTAGCTAAATTACTCATGCAGTTGGCAAAAGATAGAAGATCCCTGCTTTGGGGGGGGGGGGCAGTTGGCAAAAAAATCCATGAATCACCCCAACAGATTCCATCTTGTACACTCCAAAGAAGTTCCCATTGCCTTAAAGCACCCATCAGAGTTGGAATTACAAGGGACTATATTTGGCAAATCCTCACTGTGATCAATTCCCACCCATAATTCCATGTCTCCACTGTGGAATGACGTGAGGATCCAGAATTAGCCTCCACAGTCACCTATGGACACACAGTTAAGGCTATATTCATGGAAGACAATCTTACTTGGCTACAAGTGATCGAAGAAGAAGAAGAAGAAGAAGAAGAAGAAGAAGAAGAAGTTACTTGTTTAGATTCCACCTTAGATTTCTGCTTCTGCTTCTAGAAAGCCTACAGGCCACAATTTGGCTAAAATTGGAGAAGGGGAATCATAATTCAATCACTGCTACTCACCTCTTTCCCCCCAAAAGCCTCCTATGACCAGCAACAGCTTCAAGTTTCAGTTTAGCCAAGATCTCCGGGCAGATCCAGTGCTCCAACTTCACACATAACTGGTTGCTATTCTGACACTCATTATTCAAACAGAAACTCCATTAAACACATCTTCTGCACCTGCTGTAGTCCTTGTCTAATGTGAAGTGGGCTTGTCAGTTTCTATAGCAACTTCCTAGCAGTGTGTCATATGGGCCCACTGAATATCGCAGGGCCAGTACTCTGCAATCACTTAGGTACATACAGAGAAATAGTCTCATCTTTTTTTCAATTGCTGAAGAGTCTGGTTTAATGTCACAGCTGATAGGAAACCATATATGTAGTTCCCAAAAGGCCAGGAAAACAGAAGAAGAGGCCAGCCAGTCCCAAGTATGTATTAGACATTTGATCTGCAGAAACGAGTCAACAACAAATTTCATGCTATAGAGCTAAATCAGCCTTCCCCAATCTGGTGCCCTTCAGATATTGTTGGACTAAAACTCCCACCAGTTTCAGAAAACATGGCCAATGGTCAGGGATGATAGGAGTTGAAGACCAACAACATACAGAGGGCATCATATTGAGGAAGCCTGCATTAAACATTATCACTTGCTAGTTACTACAGAGCAATTGCCGCTGCCCAAGGAAAAGCTACAAAGGATAGCTCAAAGGTTGGCAAGCCAATTTTTGGAACACCTCAGACAAAAGGACAAGGCTGTGTCCCTTTTGCACCCCCAAGCTGGTTCACTTGATCTGTTTTCATATACACATGGCTCTCAAATTTTTTTTTTTTTTTTTTAAATCTATTTAAAGCTATTTGTTGCTAAGAATTCTCTTCAGCAGCTATGGCACTGAACAGTGATGGAATGGGATAGAAATTGCAGCTCTACAATATTTGTTTCTCCCTGTCCCCCTAAAAAAAAAAAAAGTGAAGGAATAATATGGTTACGACACTGTTCCTAACCTAAAATGTAACAAGGAACGCCTTCCTTGATTCACAAAAAGAAAACAAACAACTGGGGGAAAAAACCCACACAGCCACACAGCATGTAATCTATTGCCGGTTATTAAAATGTGGTATTTGGTAAAGTACAGCCTACAGGAATCTTAACTTTACTGCAGCAATAGGGTGTTTATTTTATGGTTGCATTTGCTGAATCATTTTGTGTTTCATATTTTGGCATTATTAATTATTATTATTAACGACCCACCCTTCACCAACAGGTCCCAGAGTATTCCGCAACAATTTAAAGTTCAGAAAAACTGCGAAACAGAAGTCATAGCGGGTGGTGCAAGCAAGGCCAGTCCTGCTGTTAGGGTGACAGATGTGGGCACCATGAAAAGGCAACAAATTGAGAGCAATTAGCAGTATATATATATATATATATATATATATATATATATATATAGCAGGGAGCACAAGGATTTTCTGCCTTGGGTAGTGAAATATGTTGGGCTATCCCTAAGGGTGAGGCCCCTGGATTTCACATGAGAATTTGAACCTAACCAACCATATCTGTGCCTGCAGACCTCTACATCAGAAAAAAAGAAGAAAAGAATCTTGCCGGAAGAGTCTCAGTCCCCATCTTCCTCCTGCTGCCGCGGAGCCAGCTGCAAGCCGCAAGTCTATTGTCAAATAGCTCAACACAATCCACTCTCTCCAGAAAGGAGTTAGTGCTGCATAAGAACAGTATTAGCTCCCACACAGATGTCTGCTGGAAATCTATCAGGTTGCCAGGGTAGCGCACTGTACAGAGAGTTGCTCTCTTGCGCTGAACACTCTCCTCCCGGGCACATGGAGTTTGATTGTAAGGTGTTCAAACAGAGGGGCCACTGTAAACCTCGGAGACACATGTCACAAAAAAACTGCCACTTTGCCTCATCCAAGGGAAGCTAGCCTTCGAAGCCAGTTTCTCTTCTCTCCCTGCCATGCCAAGAGATGACAATCTGCCTTGGGTTTGCTTGCTTGCAGACCGTACATGAATGCCCATTTAATTATTTTTAAAATATCTTTTAAAGGCCTGGGGTCTTTCTTTACCTTTCAAGATAAAACAAAGGGATGAATAGCAATGCTATGCTCCCACCCACCCCATTACGAAACAACAACAACAAAGGTGGGGGAGAATGAAATGTGAAAAGAAGAAAGCGGGTTCCTTCCATTCACCATCAATTTAGATGTTAATGAGACTTTTTCTTTCTTTCATGGTGCAAAGGCAGGGAATGACAGTGTAAAGAGTGAGAAACAAACTCCTCATCTTCTCAGTCTTCTATTCCCATTCATGAACACTTCTCTCTTTTTTTCTGGCTGTAGTAGAAGGAAATTCTCCTTTCCTCTCTGCATTTTTGTTTCCTTCTTCCAACCATTGCTACTCAAAAATCACACGAGCTTCATTTTCTCTTCCTCTGCGCTCAAACTCCAGGGGCAGAACTAGACTAAACGCTTATTTCCAAACTTGTATTTCCTGAGATAACATAGATGTGTGGTGGGGGGGAAATGGCAGTTGGGGAGACATAGAACTTAAAACTTTGCTAGACCTTTAATTTTCTTCAACAATTTTTTTCTCCTCTCCCATAGGCCATTTCCCACCTCTGCCAAGTATACTTCCTGTCTGGCTGTAGGGAAATGAATTAAATGCAGCCTTGGGTGTGGGGATTTGTAGAGAGGGATAGACAGCCATGAAGGAGGAGTTTGGATTTGATATCCCGCTTTATCACTACCCTAAGGAGTCTCAAAGAGGCTAACATTCTCCTTTCCCTTCCTCCCCCACAACAAACACTCTGTGAGGTGAGTGAGGCTGAGAGACTTCAAAGAAGTGTGAGTAGCCCAAGGTCACCCAGCAGCTGCATGTGGAGGAGCGGAGAAGCGAACCCGGTTCACCAGATTATGAGTCCACCGCTCTTAACCACTACACCACACTGGCACATATTAGACACTTGGCTTCCTACCCAGCTTCATGGTGGAGGAACAGCACTCACCTGACCCCCGTGACAGGTGATTTGCTGCTACTTACTGTGAAGGAGAGGGGTGAAGCAGCAGGGAGGTTGGCACAGTGGAAACACGCTGGCAGGAGTATCACATTGGCTCTGCTGGTGCCTTTGCACCATGCTGTCCTGCCCTCCTTCCCCAGTAAGCAGCAGCAGGTCAGCTGTTGGGAGATCATTTGAGCATCCCCACCATACCAAGCTAACCACTACTGTTCCTACCTACAGAAAGTTGGAAAAATACCCCTCAGCATCTGTGATAGGCCCCATCTGCGTTGTGGCATCAGACAAATTGAAACACCCATGGTTTCTTCCCAAAAACCTTTAAAAGTACATTTTGCTATGTGTGCTGTGAATTGTTAGGGGAGCCCTAGTGATGTATGGAAGTGAGAGCTGGACCATAAAAAAGGCTGATCACCGAAGAATTGATGCTTTTGAATTATGGTGCTGGAAGAGACTCTTGAGAGTCCCAAGGACTGCAAGAAGATCAAACCTATCCATTCTGAAGGAAATCAGCCCTGAGTGCTCACTGGAAGGACAGATCCTAAAGCTGAGGCTCCAATACTTTGGCCACCTCATGAGAAGAGAAGACTCCCTGGAAAAGACCCTGATGTTGGGAAAGATGGAGGGCACAAGGAGAAGGGGACGGCAGAGGACGAGATGGTTGGACAGTCTTCTCGAAGCTACCAACATGAGTTTGACCAAACTGCGGGAGGCAGTGGACGACAGGAGTGCCTGGCATGCTCTGGTCCATGGGGTCACGAAGAGTCAGACATGACTAAACGACTAAACAACAACAATTTCCCTCAGAGAGCTACAATTCTCAGAGTGGTTTACCAGGGAACTAGAACTTGTAGTTCTCCAATGGGAATAGGAGTCAGGGCTTTTTCTCAGCTGGAACTTGCCGGAACTCAGTTCTGGCACTTTTCAAGGGGGCACCATTGCCATTATAACAAAACAAAGGAGGCGTTCATCGTGAGTTCAGGCACCTCTTCTTCTATAGAAATAGCACTGGGTCTGTTAATAACTCACAGCACCCTTAGCAAAGTACAGCTCCCGGGACTTTTGGGGGTGGGGACTGGAGCATGACTATTTAAAGAGTTGTGATACTGATTTAAATGTATAGATCAGTTGGGGCCTGCAAGCTAAACACAGACCACTGACAATGGGATTTCTGCTTTGAGCGTAGGAAATTGTGGGAACTCATCTCATGCCTATTCAAGATCAGCACTGTGCACCTTTCCAGACAACCTTCTTTGTTAGAAATGGGTGAATATTTCTGGCCTTCTGAAGAAAGAAAGAGCAGGATGACCTCTTGGAAAAGCAGAGTGGCATAGGGGGCCAGCCCTTTGATACAGAACATAAATCCTTTCCACATCCACGTATTTTAAAATACAAAGTGTCAGACTTGTTTTATTGCTTGGTATTTTTGTTTATACTTTACACTTAAGATGCCCTGAACAAATAAATATCCTCACAAGTATAGTTAAATGGGGAGGAGAAGGTTAGAAAGATTTATTATGTTGCCAGAGCTGTCATGTTGGTTGCAAGCGAGACATATTTCTTCATCATAAGGAGTGTAAGGATGTTCTGTTTATTCTTCTTTTAAAGGACACCATGAAAAACAACAACTCTTAAAGTATCACATTCCTTGGTTTTGAGTTATTCATAATTCAAATGCTCTATCACTGTAGACTAATTTGAGGAGGGGGCATGATGAAAGTTTATAAAATTACAAAAGGTGTGGAGAGAGGCAAGTTTCCCTTCCTCTCTTGAAAGGAATCAGGAGCCTCATTCACTTCTACACCCTCCTCCTGTGAACTGGAAATGATGTGAGGACTAGGGAGCAGGTCCATGAGATGCTGCCTGGCCTTGACTCTAGATGTCCACCTGTTAGAAAGAACTGCCAATGTGTGGATGTTTTGAGGGGCACAATAAGCATGGTCTTGCTCTCCGGGACTTGTTTGATTCCTGCCAACCTAGCAGTTCGAAAGCAAGTCAAAGTGCAAGTAGATAAATAGGTACCGCTCCGGCGGGAAGGTAAACAGTGTTTCCGTACGCTGCTCTGGTTCGCCAGAAGTGGCTTAGTCATGCTGGCCACATGACCCAGAAGCTGTACGCTGGCTCCCTCGGCCAATAAAGCGAGATGAGTGCCGCAACCCCAGAGTCGTCCACGACTGGACCTAATGGTCAGGGGTCCCTTTACCTTTACTTGTTTGATAGTTCCCCAAAGAAGCGGATTGGCAGGAAAGGAAGTGCTTTTTCACATGAATTAGGATGCAGCAAGGTGACGGTCACTAAGATGGCTTTAGAAAAAGGCTTTGGAGACACAATCAACCCCATGCTATCCCTGGTGGCAGATAAACCTCTACGAAGGAGAAAGGTACATTTCCTCCATATTTAAAAAGCAGAGGGCAAGCATGGAAGGCCATCACTGTTGTTTCTTGCCTTCAGTTTGCCAATGGAAACAGAATGCTAGATTCATGAGAGCTTTGTTCTGATCTACCTATGCAAACTGTAACATTGCAATAGGGATAAGGTGACTATTAGGGGAAAGGAGGTGGAGACTATGTTTATGGCAATATACTGTATATGCATTTTCAACCATTTTCCCCAAACCAATTTACACTTGTTTACATGAACATAATTCAGTCTCAGCAAAGACATATTTAGATATTTCTTTGCTCCATATCCTAATTTTATTCAGTCTTGCACTGTTCAGTTGGCTGCATTGTCTATATTCCTGGTTCCAACTGTGTAGTTCAGGTGCGCACATTATGTTCTTATCTCATTTTTAACTCTGAGGTGTATGTGCTTTAAATCAAGACGGATAATTCAAAACATATTACAGATGGTGGTATAAACAAATGAAACAGAGTCACGCTTCTAGCTGAGGTGCGAAAACACAAAATTCAGGAGTGCTTTTGTATTGCTTAAATGACAACTTCAGACACTACCTCCTCATGGCCCTGCTTTAGCAGGCTCACACATCCAAAAGTGCTGTTTGACAAGCAGTCCTAGACTTTAATAAATATTGATATACATAATCATTCTTCCTGACAATATCATGCATGCTTGTCTGGTGAGATGTCTGAAGAGGCTCTACACACAAATCAATCTGTGAGGGTAAGGATTCTTGCATGCTAGAATAATCTTACACACAAATGATGGCACATACTTTTACCCTTCAACATGGTCACCAAAATTATGGCAGGCAGCACACAGAGAGGCAACACCAGCTCTGTGACCCCCATCACATACACTTTCAGTATATGAGGAGGGTCATGGGAAGCCCCTAAATAAAATAAAATTTCATTTTTAACTTAGCGGTTACTCGGTGGATTTATAATAGACATAAAATTCACACATGGAAATTTAAATGAACATTCTATCTGCTAGGCTATATTCTGGGGTGGAGGAGCCCTTAACAAGCTCTGGAAAAATCAAAATTTGTTGTAGTTCATTGACTACTGAGAAGCAGCATAATGTATCCAATTATACTCTAATGATATGTTTGTTGAAATTGGTTTTTCTCTTCCCCTTCCCTTCGCCTGTCAAAAAATGAAATATTCAGCGAACATATTCCATGTTCATCACTTGGGTTTACTGAAAGTCCTACACTGATTCTATGCCTTTTACATCCCCTCCCCCAATCTTTCACGACAGTGACTGCAGAGAGCTATGAATGCGCAATGCCAAGAACAATAAAATATCTGTGAATGACATAATGACACTTAAGTAAGTTTCAAAATGTATGCATACTTTAACCTCCATAAACAGACTGGTACTTATTGAATACAAGTAGAAGATGATAATGATACTGTTGTGATTAATAATGGTTGTTCTGAGAGGTCTCTGGAAGTTCATTATGCTTTCTAACAACGGCTATGAAGCAATGCCATTCAACGGTTGCTTCAATATGGCATTATAAAAAATGAACACAAATTAACCCATTAAGCAATCAGCATATCCACTGTGATAGGTGGGATCACTTACATTGTTAACAAGGCCCACATCTGAATCCTATTTAAGTGGGCAGTAGGAGCAATTGTTGCTATTTTCAGATGGGATTCAATCACACACCAGCAAATTCAGATCGCACAACTAAAGTTGTGATCTCCTTTGCAACTACCCTGCCTCCTCCCATGGTAATTTTTGGGGAAAGGGAAAGTGGCAGGAAAATGCACTGGAAAGGATGGGATAGCAATTGCTGGAAGCAACAACTTCCTCACCAATGAATCAAAATGAATGCTCAACAAGATAGTCAATTGGAGTCACCATGTGAATAGCAGCAGCCAAGACAGCAATGCAAAATGAGTGTGGGTAGAAGGAGGTGTTAAAAATCTGAGCTAAAGAGAAACTCAGGTGCCATGATGCCCACCCTCACTTTGTATGGAGTGAGCATCATAAATGTTACTGGTGCTCATAATGCAAGTGCCCATTTTAATCAAAAAGAACAGAAACATGATGAGCACATTCCACAAGAAGCAGGCGGCTTCCTTGATTTTGTTTGTTCAAGCCCTTCACTCTTCTGTTTCTACCAGCTAGCCCAGGGATCAGCAAACTTTTTCAGCAGGGGGTCAGTTCACTGTCCCTCAGACCTGGTAGGGGGCCAGACTATATTCTGAAGAAGAAAGGAGGAGGAGGAGGAGGAGGAGGAGGAGGAGGTGGAGGAGGAATTCCTATGTCCCACAAATAACCGAGAGATGCGTTTTAAATAAAAGCACACATTCTACTCATGTAAAAACACCAGGCAGGCCCCACAATTAACCCAGAGATGCGTTTTAAATAAAAGCACACATTCTACTCATGTAAAGACACGCTGATTCCCGTACCATCCACGGGCCGGATTTAGAAGGCGATTGGGCCAGATCTGGCCCCCTGGCCTTAGTATGCCTACCCATGAGCTAGCCCATCCCTCTCCTGCAAACAGCAAACTGGCCTTGGAGTAGTCTCAGCAGTTCAGCAGTTCATGGAGGAGTCCCTGGGACAGGTCCCCTGGGTTTCTCTTCATTCCGCTGGCTGACTGATTGCAAAGCAAAGTTGTACTGGTAGATTCTTTTTTCCCCCATCAGGAACCACAGAAATTGAACTACAGCTCCTGTGATTTTCAGTGGAAAATGCCAGCAGTTACTGCAGATCATGGACACAGAATCTTCAACAGAAAGAGAAGCATCTTCACTTCTCACACAGCTGGGGAGGGGGAGCAGGGAGCCTTGAAGGCCTCTTCTTTCTTTGAGGGAGATGCTCTGCTCTCCTGACTTGGCCCTGAAGTGTGTTTACCCTGGGAGAAGCAGGTTCCTGGAGTGGTTTCCCTCTCCCTAAATGGTCAACCCCTCTCCCCCTTGAGGAGATTTGAGTATTCAAAGGGAAGCTTCAAAGGGTCTGATTTATTTCCAGGGCAAGCAGAGATCTCTTCACCTATCTCTGAATGATACAAACTGCCAGAATGCATATTCTGAGTCTGAAATTAATGACATAGCTTGTATTTCTTCTTGTTTCCTGTGAGGGACCTAAATCTGCTTTAGGGGAAACAGGGAAAATTCGCCTTCATTGGGAGTAAAAAACATAACATTTTTTCCTCCTTCATTTTTATTTGGGGGGGGGGGGGAATGTAGCAGCAGATGTTATATTACTCCTGTCCCATATTTTCATGGCCATGTCACTATTTCTTGACAGTAAGTTAAGAGAAGAGTCAACTTACTGGCAGGCAACAGTTTCTAACAAGCAATGCCATCTACTCTTGATAATAAGAAGAGTTGAATGCTGCCTCATTTGGATTCTGTGCTACAGAAGACCCCATCAGTTGGCCTTGGCAATAAATGATTAGAAAATCTGCCTTGCTGTCATTAGTCCTGCCAGTAATTCTTTCTCCTTTTGTTGCAGCTTAAGAGACAGTCCTTTGCAAGCAGCTACT